>NC_047048.1:38821331-39124362 GCF_011762595.2 Tursiops truncatus | reverse complement strand
CCCGGCAGACATGGCAGGTCTCACCCTTGATAAGGACGAGGATGGCCAACATGTACTGTGTTCCTGCTGTGTGCCAGGCACGAAGCCTCATTTAATCCTCACAACTCTAAGAAGTACTATTATTTCCTCTCAGTTTACAAATGAGGAAGTCAGCCGCAGAAAGGTCAGGTAACTCGCCCAAGGTCACAGAGCTCGCAAGTGGCAGAGCCACAATCCACTACTGCTTCCCCTGCGCTGCACACGGCTCGTGTTCCAGGAAACAGGTACACCTGGGGGTGCTCACTGAAGCACTGTCTGCAGCAGAGAAACACTGTCGGTCTAACAGCCCACGGGCGAGACCGTAAAGCACAAGGGGACGAGGCAGGGCGCTCGGGAGCTGTGCGCTAGATTTAGTGGTGGTCAACCTGGATGATCTCAGAGACTGATGTTGAGACACAGCAGTAAAAACCAAACACAGAAATTAGAACTGTGTTATTCATGACGACCAGCACAGGTATAAGTAGTAAGACTATAAAAGGATACGCTCGAAATAGCGCACCCCGTTTATGATGGTGTTTGTCTCAGGGGAGAGGCAAGTGGGATTAGGGAAAACGGCTTTTATCTGTAGTGTCTATTATCTTTTTTCTCTCTTCCTCCCTCCCTCTTGAGCAAAAAGGAAAAAACTCAAACCCTACTCTAACTCAGAAAAGCATTTTATGATTGATCTTCACAAGCACGTTTCTTTTTTAAAATATTTATTTGGCTGCGCCGCGTCTTAACTGCGCCATGCAGGATCTTAGTTGCGGCATGCAGGATCTTAGTTGTGGCATGCAGGATCTTAGTTAAGGCATGTGGGATCTAGTTCCTCGACCAGGGATTTAACCCGGGCCCCCTGCACTGGGAGCGTGGAGTCTTACTCACTGGACCGCAGGGAAGTCCCCACGAACGCAATTCTTACACCTGACAGCTGTGACTGTCAAGGCAACAGGTGAGCCTTTGCTCAGGCAGGGTATCTCCCCAGAGATTCCCCCAGGCTCCCTCCTGGGGTGTAAATAGCTCGAGTTCAGCAGGTTAGACCTCCAGCCACAGCACATCTTTGTTAACCTGGAAAAGAAGGATGGAGGGAAAGGAAGGGAGCCCGGGAGAGTCAGTTCTGCCTTTTACTTAGTAATTGGTTTGCTTTAAGACAGTGCTTCTCTTTAGGACACCAGCTCCAAACAACTGAGGTGTTTCTTTAAACATAAAAGTTCCAACTGTTCCCTTGCTTCGCTTTTTGTGTGTAGGAGGAGGGTAGGGTAGGTTACAATCAAATGTTTAATTGCTCAGGTGGAAAGGTCAGTGATTAAAACAAATTTCCCCCCTCCAAGTTCTTCTAAAGCTGTAGGCAAATTGGTTACCTAGAAACACAATGACTTATGACTAACCGGCCTCCGGTATTGACCAGGGTCAACACATATGAAACCATAGGTCATTCGTTGACAGGTTTCCCTAGAACTCTGAAAGGTTTATAGAGGTTAATGTTCCAAGATTAACGGGGGCTAATGGCTCTGAGCAAGAAGCCAGGTCTGAGGGGAAAAAAATCGAAAACTGGTTTTTAGTGCCAGCATGGAGCTTTTGCCAGCTGCCAAATGCATTAATAAGAATGTGTAGGGAATTCCCTGGTGGTCCAGTGGTTAGGACTTTGCACTTTCACTGCCGGGGCCTGGGTTCAATCCCTAGTTGGGGAACTAAGATCCCACAAGCCACACAGCCGGGGCGTGGAGGGGGCGGGGAAGAAGTGTAGAATTGCAGAGGAAAGGTGGAATAGCTTGGCGTGCAGATTAGCTTTGACTCTAACGGATTGGGATTGCCTCAAAGCTCAGGACGGTACGGCTCTGTTCTGCACTTCTGTGAGGAGGCCTCCTCAGAAGAGCAATCTCTACTTCCTTTCACAAATACTTTAATTATCCTGTTGCAAATCCTGTTTCCCTTCCCTGGAGTTTAACATGCCACATCGCTTAAGGGAACAAGTGGTTCCAAACATTAGGAACACCCACGGTAGTTCTGGAAGAGCTGTGACTCCGTGAGAAACTTCCTCTTCTGCCGTAGTAGTGAGACAAGCTGTTTTCAGTTGACCTTCCCGGCTCAGGGGACTGAGAGCCTCCTTCACTGGTGAGCCTGAGGCGTGTGGCGGATGCAGGGAGGAACCAGTGCAGTTCCGGGGCCCTTAACTGTTTTCACTCTCACCACGCCTTCCCGGTTGGACTGAGGGTCTTTCATAGAACAATTCGCACCACCTCAGCTTGGGAGACTTGGGACAGAGTAACAGGTCCAAGGTGTGTTTATCTTAAGCCGAGAGAACCTGCTGGGTCTGGGCTCCCCAACTCTATGGTGAGGCTTGGTGGAGCAGTGGCCACACCTGCTGGGACAACTCCGAATGCTCTCACTTGGTTTCTGACTTTGGAAATTACAGGCTATAGGAATATACGCTGCTTGTAAAATATGTGACGTGTGTGGAGTCAACACCAGGTCTCCCTCAATCCTCCCCCCTCCTACCCGAAGCTTACTTTCCGTGTGAGGTGACCATGGTCAAGGGCACCTCCTTCGTGTGTGCATGTACATACAACACGCCCGAGAGGTACTGGGTCAATGGTAAAATTCTGAATTTAGAAACAAAATCTAAACAATTCCAGGTTTGTGAAATCACTCTATAAATGCACAAATTTAAATAAAAAGCAAAACCAAAAGCCTCATTCCTTAATCACATCTTGTATTTTATTTCTTATAATTAATGGCTAATGAAGGAAAAAAGTGTTTGTAGCACCCTACTATTTTAAGACAGCAACTGTAACTTAAATGCTAATCTACTCCATAGAACAGGGAGCCTTCCCCCAGGGCTGTAGTGGGCGTTTATTAAGTCTCCCGAACCCAGGGGCAACTAGTCAGTTTTATTACTTATCAAACATAGGAAAAAATTACATGTTATTATTGTTTCCCATAGCTGGAAAATTCCACAAACAATACATTTTCTCCACGTACACAATCCCTTGACTCAAACCAGAAGCTAGCTACCAAAATACCTACAATTACGATTCTCAGACTAGAGCCTGGCTGCTTCTGAGGGTTATTTGGTGGGATGCCAAGGGGCATTGCCCACGATAAGGTGAGTGTGCTCCATCTGTCCAGAGAGCAATGTCTACTTGAGGCTAAGGAATCATGTTTATTTTTCAAAAATGTCAAATGGAAGCTTTTTCCCCCAAATGAAATACAGGGAACCACATACATAAAACAAGTTTTAGGAGCCGGCACTGGCAGCAGTACTTGGCTGATAGGAATTCTCACTGCACACATACCCTAGGGGTGCGCACAGCCCTCCCCCCCGGCGTACCCAGGGGAAATGCTCGGCACACCAAGCCTCACCGCCCTGAATCTCTCAGTTCAAAGACTGGGCGCCCTGCCTGGGACACAGAAAGGTCTATGGGGGTCCAAGAGCCACCAACACTGTGCCAGTGTTGCTTGCCTTTTTTTCGGGTAAATGCTAGTCAGAGGTAGCAGAGCTGGTCTTTTATGTGCTTAAGTCCAGCTCTTTAAATTTAACTTTTCTGGCTTTGCCTTTTTGGTTGCAATAAATTTCAACAAATTACTAGTTCTGCTTGTGTTACTGCAGCTCTCAGACCCTGTGGCACCTCGTTCCAGATCACAGGAAACAGAGATACATGTTCCCAAACTTTGAGAAAGCTCTGAACGTTCCCACACAGCTTCCTGCCCTTTAATCTAGTTTCTGAATATTCTGGTTCTTTTCCTTCTTTGTATATTCTTCTAGTCGAAGAAGCCACTTTGCCCAGTACTGGGAGCAGAGCTCTGCGTCCATGAAATGTGGGTGGGCAGGGGACCCGTCTTTGTAGGCAACCACGATCAAGCCGCACTGAACCTAGGAAGGAACACAGGGCAATTCCAGCATCTCCACAGTAGCAACAGAGTTGAGGTCCATTTCCTTCTTACTCCAGGGCACACTCAGAACAGAACAATCTACAGTAACAGCTCCTAACTCAATTTCTAAGGCGGGTTGATGAAAGACTGGCCCAGGATACACAAGAACACAAAGATGACAGTTAAGATGCTAAAGAATGGACTGTGATCGTTAAAGATTAACAACAACAAAAAGCCCAGGAAGAGGGGGAAAGTACTTTCTGAAGTGGTAGAAGGACAGCAACAGAGTAAGAAGTGGGTTACAAACAGAATAAAACCCTAAGGAGGGAAGGAGCTATAACCCAGCATCGAGCAAAGCTTTAAGTAAGCGGAGGCTCCGCGTCCTGACCTGAAAGCTGTAGTTGATGTCATGGTTTATGGCACCAACATACGCCACGACTTGCAGCGGGTTGTCAAATGTATTTTGGATGAAAGGCTTTCGCTTCTCTGATGTCTTCCAATCAATCACACACAGCTTGCCCCTAAAGAGAAACCAAAGGAAGCCCTTGAAGGTAATAGTGCACACTAAAACGCTATTAGGCTAAGCCTCTTCTTACACATAGTTTGGTACTTGTCACCCAATGACTGTTGCTTCTATTCCCCACATTCCAAGAAGTCGGCTCTCCTGAGCTTTACTTAGGGTTGAAGAGGTGTGACGTTCTCTTTCCTCTGAGCCCCTCATTCAGGTCAGCCACGAGGTATGATGGAAGATGCTTCCTAAGTGCACCCATGGGAGCTGCAGGTGTGGGCCCAGGTGCGAGTGCTGGGAAACAACTCCTCCACCACAAGCTTCTAAACTTTCTAGATGTTCCTTTGGACCTCCATGGTTTAACAGTTGACAAGGGAATTGAAACTATTATTATCTTAGTTGATTTGGCTTCAAACGTCTATCAGAATGAACCACAACAGACAAGTAGCAAAGTCCCCATCGTAAAGGACTAAGCATCGTGGTACCTCAGAAACCAAAGCTGGAGTTCAAATCCATCAACACTTAACTGGCACCAACTATATGCAGAAATATAAATAAGAAGACCTGGTCCCTGTCCTAAAAGTTTACACACAGGGTAGGGATATTACTATTAGGGATATTGGGAAAATAGAAAAATTCCTGCCACTTTTTTTAAGTTAAATAACCAGTACATCCCCCACCCCCACCCCATCCCGGTGGACTTTTACACTTGCCAAGCACAGATGTCAAAAGGGCCGCAGGGTGGGTGCACTGAGAATTCTCAAAGGGCTCTATCTGCTCACTTCAGCTTCAAAACCAGCAGTGTAGAGGGAGATCTGCACAGAGCTACCTTCCTGTCACCGTAGCACTAGATTACAACTTATGCAAAGTATTTATAAAATCTATAAAGTCTAGAATAGCACCGTCTAAAGAAATAAAATGCGAGCTACACACATTATTTAAAATTTTCTAGTAGCTACATCCAAAAAGAAAAAAAAAAGATGAAATTTTAATATTTTATTTACCCCAACGTATCCAAAATATCATTTCAATATATAGTTAATATTAAAAAGTTATTAATGAGATATTTTACATTCTCTTTTGTACAAAGTCATTGAAATCTAGTTTGTATATTTACAGCATACCTCTGTTTGGACTGGCCACAGTCACGTGCTTAATGATGGCCTTTTATGGCTAAAGGCTACTCTACTGGACGGTGCAGGTATAGAGGTAACATGTCATCTTTATAACTGTTTTCTATTGCTGTAGAGCTTGACAATCTATGCAAATGAAGAGAGGGCCCCAGCATCCCCAGGGCACTACCATTCCCAGTTCTCTCTCTTGAAAAAAATCAAAACACCCTACAGTAAAGACTTCTGCCACGTACCACTGTTTCTAGCAATGTACTATAACTTGTAGAACTTAATAACATGGAAAAAAACTTAGTAGTATAAACCCAAATTAAAATTGTAATGAGACAGTCCACAAATAGCTCTTTAACAAATAAAAAGAGCTAATTTATTTTGCTCAGCCTAATTTATCTTGAAATGCAGGCTGAAATGACAAAACAGTGTTAAAACGCATGTTCCCTGTGGCCCCACAATTTCCCTTTTAGGTCTGTACCATAGAGCAACGGTTTGCTATCCTGGGTGCAAGTGACACATGCCTGGAAAATTTAAGAAGTATTCACGCCCAGGCCTACTTCAGATCAACGGAATTTATCCAAACCTCACATATCATTCACCAAAACAAACAAACCAACGAACCCGTGCGCCTGCCAAGAGAAACTCACGACAGAATAGGAGGAGACACGGTCATTGCTGTAGTTTGTAACTGAAAAACTAGAATAACCTGAGTGCTCCCAACAGGGAACTGGATATGGTTCATTCATACCCAACAGCAGTTAAAAAGAGAATAGGATCAAGAGAGAATAGGATCAAAATAATGTTGCTAACATTTACTGAGTAGATAGTGTGCATTTTAAGTACCGTACAGGGAATGTCTCATTTAACGTCTATAACAAACCTATGAGGTAGGTACTATTATTTGCCCTATTTTACAGATAAACAAATTGAGGTACAGAGAAGCCAAAGCCAAGTAAGTAGCCCAGGGTTAAGAAGAAAAGCCAGAAACCAAACTCAGGCAGCCTGTCTCCAGAGCCCAGTAACTTTTTTTTTTTTTTTTTGCGGTACGCGAGCCTCTCACTGCTGTGGCCTCTCCTGTCGCGGAGCACAGGCTCCGGACGCGCAGGCCCAGCGACCACGGCTCACGGGCCCAGCCGCTCCGCGGCATGTGGGATCTTCCCGGACCATGTGGGATCTTCCCGGACCGGGGCACGAACCCGTGTCCCCTGCATTGGCAGGCAGACTCCCAACCGCTACGCCACCGGGGAAGCCCGAGCCCAGTAACTTTTAACTAGAGTTCCAAGGGTTTCACTCACAGATTTTCCCCTTATCCTGTTGTATCGCTCATACGCTTTTTTCTTTCCTTTTTTTTTTTTTGGGAATAGGGGTATCTGCAGGTTATATCTACCCTTGAAATCAGGAGTAAGTGGTGAAAACAGGAACAAAGCAGCAATTTAAAAGCCACGGGAAGCTTTATTAAGCTCAGAGTTCCTATCCATGTCAAACACGGCCTGGAAGCCAGGCAAAGAGTTGACTTTCAGGGCCAACAGATCAAGGTGCTATTTTTAGGGAAACAGGAAAGAAAATGCAGGAATCAAATTGGATCTCACGGCTGGTACTTTGCTAGGGGTGGGTGGGGGGAGGGGAGGGGAACATGCTGGAAAAAAGGCCATCCTAGGGATACTGGAAAGTTGTACCTTTTCTCCACGAAACACTTTGACTTCGGAATGTAGATTTACAAGGATGAGATGGCTCTTACCTGATGTGACTTTACAGAGGCCACACCTTGAAGCAGGAATTAAAAGGAAAAACTAGCATTGGAAGGGAACCATGTGTCCCACCCAGAATGAATTCACCTCCACACTTGATGTAAAAAATTGAATACTTACTGATAATCAGCTACACAGTCCAGCAGACCTACATACTTCAGGGTCTCATGTCTAACAGCGCTTTCCAGAGCCTGCACTCCACTGACATCTCTCAGAACATGCTGGATACTTTGGATGTAGCCGGATTTGAGAAGATTTTCATCAGGCTCTTTTAAGTTCCCCTGGGGTGACAGTATGCTTTCCAAGGCTTCATGAAACTGTTTCCCTTGTAAAAACATGTCTGAAAAGAAAATCAGGGGAAAAGGAAAACAACAGCAATAACAAAAAAACCCCCAAACAAAGCTAATACTAACGAACAGATACTCTATAAAACTCTCAACAATCAAATTAAAAATTACATGAGTTACCTTTAAGTGACAACCCCTAAGACACCATATTTCAGCCTCTTGTGAAATACACTAAGAATGCACTTTGAAAAAAAAGGGACTAGTAGAGCTTAGAATAATAAAATAGATTAAAACGAAGTATTTCTAGTAGCATTAGGTCAAAGCTAGAATTGAAGATCTGGGCTTACAGGACCACACCTAGTGAATTCACACAGAATTTAAGTGTGAATTTAAGTGTCCGTTTAATTTAGGTAACCAGTAAGTTAACTAGCTGTGATAAATATTAGGGAACTGTGCTTGTTTACAGTTCTTTTTACAACCAAATCTTAATTATGAACATAGGTGAAGGCATCCTTTTACCAACAGGCTTAGTGACTGGCAAAGAGTGAAAATCAAGGTACACACAAATTAATGTTGTGGGATTTGGGGCAGAGAGGAGGAAAATATATGACATTTTTCTCCTGCACTTTCTTTTAGGGCAAGAACAGCCTACGACAGTGGCTCTGTCCTGAATTTTTTTTCCTCGTACACTTTTTTTTTTTTGGCCTCCATGTAGCATGTGGGTTCTTGGTTCCCTGACCAGCGATCAAACCCGTGCCCCTTGCAATGGAAGTGTGGAGTCTTAACCACTGGACCACCAGGGAAGTCCCTTCTCATACACTTTTAAGAAAAGAGGACACAAACATATTCAACAAATGCAAGAAACACTACATATTCACTTGACTTTTGATAAGGGAAGGAGAGAAAGAAAGAAAAAGAGAGTATTGCTGTGCTAAGCAGTGGCCTTGGCGCTTTCAAACTGTTAACTTTCAAACACAACAACCTGGCAAGATAAGATCATCACCCCCCATTTTAATGAAGAAGGCCTAGGCAGTGCTGTTAATTTGCCTCAAAGCAAAATGCTGGCCTGGGGCCTGGCACCAGAGCCTAAGGTCATTCTGGTCCCTGACACAGCAGAGTGAGAGATGAAAAATCAGGAAGATACACACAGAAACAGAGCAGGAAATATACATGCTTGGAGACAGACCCACAGAAAATGAGGAAAACCATCTCATCTAATGAGGTAATGTCAAACCATATTACCTTTGTCAAGTATTTTTTACAAAGATTTTGAAAGGTCAGTTCTACCATTGGCAAAAAGTGGAATTGCTTCAGGGAAATTACTTGGAAAGTGAAGTGAAATTCAACTGAGGAAATAAGTTATTCTACTCCAAATTTACTTGGCTTAATTGGACTTATTAGCACATAAAAGGCCTACAAATTTAAGCCTTATGGAATTAAAACCTAGGGAAAAGAAGAGCAGTATTTATCTACAGACTAGTTTTACTGAAGCAGAACACAAACATATTAAAAACATGAAGGAAAAAAATTTGTTTATCAACAGCCAAGCAAATAGACAACTCATTCCCCACTGCAGTCTTAATCCCAGGGAGGTCTTCATATTTAAGGGGCAACAAACATGGGATCTGGGTTACAGAATCCCTTAGGATTGTAAAGCTGAGAACGTTAAACGTGATTAAACTTGTGAAAATAAATCTTAAAAGATTCAAGAGTTATCACAGATAGCATCAAGTCAGAGTAATTCACTCAATTAAAGGAATAAAAGTGAAATGTTTTCAGGTCCCAGTAAATAAAACGTATTAAAAAAAAAAACACATGAGTTTCCTATATTCTGACTGACAGCGTGGATATTTTAGAATTTAAAGTCAGTGTAGGACTTCCCTGGTGGCGCAGTGGTTAAGAATTCGCCTGCCAACGCAGGGAACATAGGTTCGAGCCCTGGCCGGGGAAGATCCCACATGCTGTGGAGCAACGAAGCCCGTGCGCCACAACTACTGAGCCTTTGCTCTAGAGCCCTCAAGCCACAACTACTGAGCCCACGTGCTACAACTACTGAAGCCTGTGTGCCTAGAGCCCGTGATTCACAACAAGAGAAGCCACTGCAATGAGAAGCCCGCGCACCGCAATGAAGAGTAGCCCCCGCACACCGCAACTAGAGAAAGCCCGCGCGCAGCAATGAAGACCCAACGCAGCCAAAAGTAAATAAAATAAATTTATATAAAAATAAAAGGCAATTAGCTCCTGCATATAGTCCTTGCCCCAGGGAGCCAAGGAATTTACATGGGGCTCCGGCCTTGACCATTTTTGCCATGTCCAAGTGCCACCTAAATACTTAATATTTTTTCTTTAAAACACGTGACCACAGGTTTAATGTGTTATGCATACACACAGGTTTTTTCTAAGATGCCTCAAAATAAGTGCATTGCTCTTAAATTAAAAATTAAAGTTCTTGTGTACCACGAGGGGTACATGTACTGCTCTCTGGGAAGCATGGCCTAAGGAATGCTCAGTGTAAAACTTAGCTTCAACAACTATAATCCTGATGGGGGACCAGCTAATTCTCCTGTACCATTGGTCTTTTCTTTCATCTTGCTTTTGAATGGAATCTATTTTAAGAAAGCTATTCTCTTCACTTGTCTAAGAAGTTAGTGAGTTAGGAGTTGAAGGCTGAAGTTTATCAATTCAGTTCCTAATGAAGAACATCCGATAATCTCAATTTACTAAGACCTAAATACAGATCACATGTTCTGGCTTTTTGCCCATCTTTAAATTTATGAGTCAGTCTCTGCTGATAAGCAGAGCAAGGGGGTATTTACTAGATTCTGAACAGAATGCCTAGTAAACAACTAGAATTCCATTATGAAGCGATTGTCCCATAATCAAACGAAACAGGCAATTCTAATACTTAAGTTTGTAGCTTATAAAATAAATGAATTTCATACATCTTTAGTCAAAGTACTTGATCTCTGTGCTTCAATTTTATCTGTGAAATGGGGATAATAGTATCTGTGCTTCATAGAGTTGTCATGAGGATTAAATGAGTTAATATATAAAAAATGCTGTTAATACTAATTATCATTTGAAAGTAGTTCCTCACTAGTTAACGTTAGAAAAAGAACAACTCATCCTTTTGACACTGGTGCTCTGTATTCTGGAAAACATGATAACCATACAGAATCAGGATTAAGAAAATTACTTGAAGTATATTCTGCAAAGCCATCCTCTCCCAGTTCCAGAATCATCCGACGTTTCCACCTCTCCAAACAGGAAATCTGTTCTGAGGTCATGGTCTGCTGAAGGATTCGGGTCACACTTGGTATCGTATTCCTTTGCAAAGGGATTTTCAAAGGAATTGTAGGATCATTTGTTGCATTTGGTTTTCCGCTTTTCTCTGGATTGAAGAGAGGACACCAGTTTCGTGGAACTCCTGCTTCTTCTTGCTTTGGGGCCTTACACTTCCTCACAGGTCCGTAGAGTAAAGCATCTTCCTCAAACAAAGACTGTGGCGCCTGAGCATGGCCTCTGAATGACAAGACAGACCTTACTAAATCAGAGTACTTTTCTTGGTCCACTTCTTCGTAAGGGTTCACTTTTTTCTTCCGGCCACACAAATAAGAGGAAGTGGAGAAGACCACACGGGGGGCTGGTTCTACAGAAAACCCCTTTGAACTTTTAAGCTGCCTGCAGATGGTCTGAAATACCTTCATCTTCATATTTTTTTCACTTCCCTCTAGTCTACTTGTAATGTCGAGGACCTTTTTAATTTTCGCTTTCCTATCAAAGAGAAAAGTGGTGTTAGATATCAAATGTGTTAAATATTTGAACCATCAAAGCGAAAGCTGCAACAGTATGATATTGCACATTAAAATTGTATTCGGTACGCTTTTTCGACATGTTTAACAGAGGAAAACAAACCTAACTCCATACTGAATCTATTACTTTAGCTCTAACCTTTGTGCCCTGTTGCAGGGGGCTTAGTCTTTTCGGCTCTGCACCTTTTGGAAAAGTACGTTGCCTATAGCCTGAAATACACAGGAGAACCCATTCTCAAGGCTCTGACCTTTAAAGGTATTAACACTTTTCCAATCATATAGAGATTAAAAAGTTGCAGAACAGAAAATAACGATCTTGTTGCAGGTATATAGGAACACTGTGACCAGACCTGCGTGGACAGCTGTAAGAACAAAGGATTCTGGCACCAAGAAGTGGGCAACAAGCAGCCACACCCCCTCCCCTTTTAGTATAAAAGAAGCCTTAACTCTAACTGGGGAAGATAGTTCTTTGGGACATAAGTCCACCATCTTCTCTGGCTGCTGGCTTTCTGAATAAGGTCTCTATACTTTACCCTAACAGCTCATCTGTTAATTTATTGGCTTGTCCTGCAGCCGAGCTTGGACTCAGTAATACTCGGACAAAACTATTTCTAAAGGACCGGCACCTGTTAAACGTGAACTAGACAGCTTGGGGCCACATGTCCCCAGCTATGGAGCCATGTGCCGGCCACGAAGGTAGGCGTGTGTGAGACAAAGAAACACAGGACGCTCGAGGAGCGGCGACAGTTAACAGTGCCTCCACTCATCCCTAAACACCAGATTCTCTGCTACGTATCCTGCGTGGAGAGTTCTCATCTAACCCCTCACACCCTCCAAGGTGGGCACCACTGCGACCCGGCCCGCTCAAGACGCGGCACCCGCGCTCCTGAAGGGTCCCCATTGACCTGCCGGCTAGAGGCCATCGGCAAGGCCCACCGCCCAATCTCCGCTCCGGCGGAGGCGCAGCCCCAGCGGGGACAGGACGGCGGCGGCCCCTCGGGCGGGCGTCAGAGTTAGGGAGGGCCGGCAGGGGAGGTACCTCGGAAGCCGGCGCGCTCTGCTAGCTCCAGGGCGCGACAATCCCGCGAGCAGGTACTTTCGTCAGTCCCGCGCTTTGCTCCAGACTTAGGCCCCGCCCCAGGCACGGCGGCCCCAGCATACACTGCGGTGCTCACGCCCCACCCCTAGCCCCTCGTGCATCTCAGTGGACACTCGAGCGATCCGTGTGGAGACCCTCCCCGCACGCAGAAGCGCGGGCGCCTCCAAATCTCACCTTCTCTCTCTCTCACGAGATTTCGTTTACGTCAGAGCTCGTCGCCATCTTGGACTCTGACTGAATAATAAATTCCGTCCCTCCAAGAGCGCGCAGCCTTTCTTGAGAAGCGCCTCGTTGGGAGAGTGTCAGGGGCACCGCGTCCCCGTGGCGGCCGGTGGTCGGCGGCTTCTGCGTGGCTCGGAGCGAGGGTAGGCCCCGCGTAGCTTCTTTGCCCGGCTCCAAGATGGACGGCAGCGGGGACGGGGGAGGCCGCCCTGGGGGAGCACGTGGGGCGCCGCTCGCCTTTCCTGGGGCTGCTGGGACGGTGGAGGAGTCGCGAGGCCTCCCGCCGCCGTCGGGCAGAGAGGCTGGCGGAGGCGGGGCCGCGGCCGCCCTCGAGACGAGCCCTGGCGGCGGCGGCGGCCCAGCCTCTTCTCTCCTCGCACAGCCAGGCGGCCACGCTCGAGGCCCGCGTCGCCATGGCCGCGGTTCCCGAGTTGCTGCAGCAGCAGGAGGAGGACCGCAGCAAGGTGAGGCCCTGGCCGCCCTCGGCCCCCGGGCCGGGAGGCCCCGGCGGTCACCCAGACTCCCACGCTCTTTGCCCTGGTTCCCGGGAGGGGCTCGCGGGGCAGGGGCCGGAGACGCGGGAGCGCGCGCTCGGCGTGGAAAGTTGCTAAAACTTCTCGGGGGAGACCGCGCGGTGCACGCGTGACCCGCTTTGCAGCAAACGACGGAGCTCGAAACCGCACCCCAGCCGCTCCAAAATACTGGGGAGATTCAGTCCAGTCAGGTATCGAGAGTGTCTCTTGCAACTTCATAAGCGCTCAGTGCGCCGCTCCGGGAGGGAGTGCTGTCATTTTTAGGAGGTGCTCAAATAGTTGAACTTAAGTTTCGCTCTTAAGATTTGCGTGTTGATGTAAGGTACCCCCATGCCGCTTGGATCTTGAGGTCTAAAAGGTGACTAATGCAATTTATGTCACCATAACCAATTGAAAATTGAGGTAAGCCTCCACGTTGATTCGTCCTTTACTTATAAGTTAGTTTGAAATATACAGGGGTTGGTATGAGCCGCAACGTTTTGTGCAGAATCGTCAACAGAAACGTTTTTCTAACAGAAAATCAAAATAACTAATCTAGAAATTCGAGGCGCTCTGACATTTAAGTAACGTGGAAGGCATCTCTTAAGAAATCAAAGGCATTTTTGATCCACAGCTCTTTGGAGAGAGCTTTTCATCTAGTGGTGCCAAAGGTCGCACACGGCTGCGGGATTGTTCAGCAAGGGGGTCACTGCTGTATTAGTTACTGAAATGAAGCGTGAGGATAGGGTCTTGGTTGGGGTATTTTTATTTCAAAGTGGAAAGAAGTAATTTTTTTTCCTTCCCTAAAGCCGGAAGTGGGAACTTGAGAACCATTCTTTCTAGAACATTCCAAAGGTAGTTTTCTCTCTAGACGTTTAGATGGCTGAATAGAAATTTGGGTAGATGGATTCCCCCCCCCCCCCCATCCCCTACCTTCCATCTTCTTTCTTGGTCCAGAATTTATTTTAGACAGCTGTTTAAAACTTCAACCGACCTTCCTATTTGTTAGTATAGTATACCTGTGGTTGGTTTTTAAAATAACTTCCCCACCATTCTGATCCTTGAGCAAAAGAGGATTCTGAAGGCTGTTTCCTGCCTCCTGGTTTTAGTGACTACAGGAAAGGATTATATAGAATTTTCTTCCTGGTTTTCTTTTAATTGCAGAAATAAGGAAATAGTAAACTTAATAAAATATTACTGTAACACGTGGCTTCATTTTACTTCCTGGTATCCGATACTAGTCCTGGCATGTGGATCAAGTCTAGATGATTTTTACTGTTCACCAAAGGGGAGTTTGGGACAAGAGTGGAATAACAGGAGGGCAAATCTTGGGCAAACTGTTCTCTTGCTGTAATTCAACTTTGTTAGTTAACAAATATTTTACGTTTTTGCTGAAAATGTAAGTTTAAACTTTATGATTGCTTTGGAATTTCCATGAGGATAGGGGTTCTTGAGGTTTAGACCTGCTAATAAGGCAGGGAACATAATTAATTCTTGAGGATTTTGAGTGCTCCTGCAGAACTTTTGGCTAGTTCAGCAAAACAGGAGTACTGGCCTATATCCGGTAGCCTGGCACTTCCATTTAGTCATATCCTTTTGAGCTGAAGGTGTTGATTTGTCTCCTTTCCCAGAAAGCAGTTGCATGATTAATTTGTTCTTTTGTTTGTTTGTTTGTTTGTTTTTTTTGCGGTACGCGGGCCTCTCACCGTTGCGGCCTCTCCCGTTGCGGAGCACAGGCTCCGGACGCGCAGGCTCAGCGGCCATGGCTCACGGGCCCAGCCGCTCCGCGGCACGTGGGATCTTCCCGGACCGGGGCACGAACCCGTGTCCCCTGCATTGGCAGGCGGACTCCCAACCACTGCGCCACCAGGGAAACCCGATTAATTTGTTCTTTAACTAGTCCTCTACTGATGGGAAAGATGGTGTTCTGGTCTTTAAAATTTAGAAAAGTAAGGTTTTGCTAAGTCGAGCCCCTGAGAAATTTAACTGAACCTTTAACACCATTAGGCCGCATCTTCACGATAAAGAAACTGGTGTAGTGCAGTCCCCGCCCTGCCTCGCGCACTGGCTGCATCAACATTCTAAGGTGTCTGGAGTTTTTAAAGGTTGGGGGGAGAAATGGAGATTATGCAGAACCTTGTTCCCATAAGATATTTACCCAGGCTTCCTGTTTGCCAAAAGGTCCTTTAAACAGTGGGCAGCGCGTTTAGGCTCCCACTCACAGACTCAGTGTATGTCTATTGTGATGAGTCTTGGTCCTGTTAGTCTTGCCAACCTACGGCAAATGGAGTGCGAGTCCTGATTGTCTCCTGGGATTTTTATTATTCTTAACTTGTTAGTGGACTGAAGCAAATGATCACACAGGAGAATCTGTAAGGGCCCTCCCCAGCCTAGTGCTGTTACTTTCACCTTAACTTTCACTAGTTGGTTACATGGGCTTTGGGTAGACAGTGTTTCCTTCCCAGAGCCAGTCATTAATGTTTTACATTTATGCTGCTGCTCTGGTTTGCAGATTGTTAACTGGTGTGGAAGTTGTCTCTAGGGACACCACTCTCCACCAGCTTAGATGAAGAGTGTTAAAATTTATGTTAGTATAGGAACAGTCCTGAATTTTCACCAATACTGCAGCAAGTCCAGAGTAACTGATTCTTGTGGACTGAAGTTTTGTACTATGTTTATGGCTTGACTTCTTAAATTCGGGAAGTGTGGCTTCTCAAAGCTGCCCAAGCCTTAGTTCTGGATCAGTAACTTGCAGACAGTGTCTTAAGATCCCCATTTGTGAATACTACTATAGCAGGTCATGATCTGCCCACTTTTTTTTTTTTTTTTTTTTTTTTTTTGGGCTGTAGGAAGAAATGGCTTAGGGCAACTATGAGAGAATTTTCTGGATTCTGAGATCCAAATTCTCATTTGCTATGAGACGTAG
Organism: Tursiops truncatus; assembly: GCF_011762595.2. NCBI lineage: Eukaryota > Metazoa > Chordata > Mammalia > Artiodactyla > Delphinidae > Tursiops > Tursiops truncatus. The sequence continues at coordinate 39,108,236 of NC_047048.1, read as the reverse complement.
TAAGTGACTAACATCTAATGTAGAGCTTCAGTTTAAACCAGGGTTTCTTAACCTGAGCATTACCGATTGACATTCTGGGCTTGATAATTTTTTGTTGTGGGGAATTGTCCTTCCTGCATATTGTAGCAGTATTCCTGGCCTTTATTGGGTGCCTGTAGCTCTCTTCCCTTCATCAGTGACAGTCAAAAATAAATGCAGACACTGTCAAATGTCCCTTGGTTGAGAATCACCAATTTAAACTTTCTAAAATGGTGTGATATGGGTGGGTCAGATCGTTGACTATCTTTGGTAGAATTAGCCTTCCCCCCAGTATTGAGGAGCCTTACCAAAAAATGGTAAAGGGTTCTGGGCAGTTGAGAGTTACAAACTCTGCTGTGTTTACCATGTTGGAGTTCACTGCCCCCTTTGGACAGTGGAAACCTGAGGCTGGGATGCCACAGTACTCACAAAGCATTGTGGTGCAGAATTGAAGATCACTGAGAAATGTGCTACAGGGTGGAACTTGGTTTAAAAATCCTGCTTTTTTGCTCTGTTGTCCTGATTGCTTGAGGATATTAGGATGTACTTCTGTAGGTCAGTAGTACCACTGGCCAGTGGTGAAAGGCACATATAGTGAAGTTAGGTTGTATTTAGGGAAACAACCTTTTAATGAACCCAGTTATTCAGAGAAAAGTATTTTTGTGCTTTATAAGTTCTGCCTTTTATTTTTGAAATAGCGAAGGGATAGTGGGAAATCTTGTCTTGCATGAATAGCAAATTTGTTTTTTACAGGTTCAAATTGAGAAGGTTCTCTACATCTTTACATGAGAAACTAGCTCCCCCCCCAAAAGAAAAAAAAAGATACTTCACCTCCAACACCTGTATATTTTCTGATTGGCCATTGAGTTAACTCTTAAGAAGAGAGATTTCCCCCTAAAAGGGGGATATGGAATTTCTCAACTGTTTCATACCCCAAAGGCAAACCGTAAATACACAGGGAGGAGTGAAGTTGTAGTTTGAGGTTCAGGAGAGACTGAACTTTAGTTTAGAGATTGGGTTCTTGGCTTGACTCCCCCGCTTCCTTTTAGAAATTTGGTGTAACTTTTTCAGGCACTGCTATATGGTCTGGATAGAAAAGTGTAGTTTTCTCAAAATAGTTGCTTATGTTAATCTGTGGTATGCGTTTTCTGCCAGAAGAGTTTATGGTTTACTTGTTTTTGAGGGGCAGGTCCCTAAGCCTTTGGGTCTAGTTAGTGTAAATGGTGAGGAGCACAAATGCAAATGTCACCAGCCTTAAGGCTTTCACCTGATCTTTAATGAAGAGCAGTACAAAGCTTACATGTTGTGCTAGTGGGGACCAGGTATCTGGTGAGGGATGAAGGGCTGAAATATTTATATCTGAAAGATCTGCGAAATGTGTGGTGCCTCTGACTAGCGTACAAGGAGTCCCACCAGGAAGCAGGCAAGCTTTTCTTCTCTCCACGCTGCCATTTGTATCTTTAACTCATGACACAAGCTCAAGCTCAGCTCCATCCACGTTGCTGAATCATCCTTGTTGGTGAAGGTAAATTTTATTCTCAAATCTTTTTCTATTTCATCTTGGGTTGATCATAAAGTAAGACTGTTTTGTAGTAAGGAGCCATGGACTTGATAGACCAGGAACTTTTGGAAGGGAGACTTGATGAAATCTAGTAGTAGGTGAAGGGCTTTAGCTTTGAATGGAGGAAATTAGTTTTTTGTCTGTGGCAGCTTCTTCCTCTGTAGCAGTGGTATGTTGATTCCCAATAGAATTTCTGTGCTAGATCATTATAGATCATGTGGTTAAGCGTTTCACTTTGTGAACTCCTGAAAATAATCCAGGTATCTTGCAATTAGATGGATTGTAATTAGATGAATTTCACAATGAATTTTATTTTAGCCAATAATTCAACTTAATTTCTTTCTGGTTCCACGTTGGGATTCCACTGGCTCGTGGGCTTGCAGCCTTGTGAAATGATGATTCAGTTTATCCATTCGCTGAGTGCGCTGCACTGACCTTCTTCGAAGCCTGGATTTCTGTTCTAGGAGCTCTGGGCTGCGTAGCCTCCAAATGCCCTGCAGTCTGCAGTGTTCTACTGTGGACAGCTTGTGTGTTGGTGGACTACCGGTAAGAATGGTTGGTGTCAGCAGGGATGGGTCCCTGTGGGTCTCATCTCACCAAGATGAGTGGTGGAAATCTGATCACTTGCTGCAGCTCTTTATCTAGTTGTTAAGCTTGTGGCTAGTTTCCATAACTATTATCTATGTTAGTAGACTGAGATCTAGAAGTCTTTGGTTCTGTTGTCCTTGAGGACTATGATATGATACTGGCAGGCCTGAATTATAGGAAGGGGGGAGCCAGTGGTGGGGGGGGAGATGAACACATACCTGTAAAAGCAGCTCATGTATTGCACAGTCAGTTCAATTGTTTTTCATGCACCAGTGCCTCAGGGATAAGTGGGATAGAACACAGACAAGTTTTGGTTACCTTCAGGGTGGGAGAAAATAGTGAGAAATAATTCAGTATCATTACAGTATTTGAGCCATAAGGAGGGGTTCGGAGAAAGATACAGTATGAGAATTTCTTACAGAGCACTTCCTTCCTGTGAGCTGAAACAGTAACAAAGTAATATATGTTTCGTAAGTATGTATCATGTGAGTCAGTTTTCAGAAATTACTGCAAATCCAGTGTGTCTGCCGCAGAGCATTTTTGGTTTTATTTCCTCACTAGTGAGTATTGGATTAGGCAAGGTATCCGTACCTGTCTAGCTGAAATATGGCCTGGTTGTTTCTTGCCTGTTCTGACTCCATGCTGTTTACAGACCATTCAAAGATTATTTGTCATATTGGCCCTCTCCCTGGTAGGGGTCTTTTACCTTAGCCATTGGGTGAAGGGAAAGCAAAGCAGAATCCTTAGGAGAGAAACAGTTTGAAGGAGAGGCACACTGATGTAGCATGTGCTGGTTAAGTACATTTCTGCTTCGGTACTGGAGAATGGAAAGTCATTTCAGTGTATACATGCAGGCTTTTCTTCTATCTGCAGTAGTTTCCTTGCAACATTCAAATTAAGATGGAAATATAGGGGCTGGCATATTCAATTTCTTGCATGTATACAAAACTGGTTAGACTTAAGTGGCTATTCAACTAGACGCCATTCTAGCAGATCAGAGTGACTGCGGAGATGATTTCTTCCCATTGTGTTTGTCATTTGGCTATATGGCAGTAATGTAAACTGGAGTCTGCAGCTGCCATAACATTTTTTATACTTTACGTATCTTCTTCTGTGGCTTCTGAATTTCTGAATCTGGCTTTCTGTGTCGTCCAGCCACAGAGGTGCTCTTTGCCATCTGTGTGCCACTTAACCTTTTGAAGAGGAGGCTTTGCAATGGCGTTAAATTAAAGTTGTGTACCAAAGTGAGTCATAAGTGAGATCTGGACCAAAAGTGGTCCTTAGCAGCTCAGAGCTTTGCAGATCTGTCCTGTGGCCAGTGTCAGGTGCCCCAGCTGGGAGGCTGATGAACAAGTGAGGGAATGCACAGGGATTGATTTAGTTTTTCTCCTTTTCAGCTCTCTTACCAAGCCTTCAGATTTCTTAAAACAGTTAAAATTTTGTTTTCTAAATGAAGCGATGCTTGTTTACCCCCTTTTCTTCTCACAAAGATCACTGTAATCCTTACTGTAAGGATTAGTCTGATAAGGAAGTATATTGGGGACTGAAACTCCATCTAAAAGTTGGAGTATGTGATGTAGTGGTTTCTGTGGAAATCTACAAAAGAAAGTCTGTTTTAAAACAACATTGTGCATTGGAGAATAAATGTGTTTTAAATTTGATTCTCACCAGTGACCTAAGGGAATGGGAAAGGGAAAGTTAACGTGCCTAAGGTTAGACTCTGTTCTGAAGCCTGCCTCTCCTGCCTGCCTCTCCCCGCTGCTTTAAACAGCTGTCCCAGTCGTTTTGACACCTGTGGCCCAGGTCAGACAGTGTTGGCCAACAGGGCTAAGGCAGCACTCTGGGCACTTACTTAGGCTAGGGGGCAGAGATGGTGAGTGGGCGAAAGTGTATGGAGGCGTGTCACTCACTCGCTGTACCCTCCACCCTGTTGATTATTTAGCAAGTACTGTGCCGTGGGGCTATGGAGTGTTGGTTCTGTTGACCAAGCAGAAAAAGGAATGCTGAGCTTTTAATCACAGTTGATGCTTCCGGAGTGAGGAGACAGTGCTGACTTAGAAGGTATAAACGTTTCACAACTTTTTACTCCTTGGTGATTTATGGGCTTCATTATCTGGAGGGTTATCTTGCTACAATACAAGAAAGTTCCTTTGACTTGTGAATAGGGATCATTTGAGTTGGTGATGGTCTGCATACTCAGAATTTTGCCACCATCCTTTTTCAGACAATTCTTTGAGGCCCAAATGCAGACTTTTTCGTGTTATCTGTTGTGGATTTCTTTTTTTTTTTTTTAATTGTTTTGTTTTCGTGGTGGGGTGGGAGTGTTTATCATGTCAGGTGGTGGGATTGTTGAGTCCCTTCCTAGGGTGGTATATTTAGGCAAAAGTGATTACTGCTGGAGAAGCTGGGTGCTTGGCATCTTGTTATAGTGCACAGTCTTTCCAAACCTCTAGTGGTTTTTGTTATTTTGTGTTCTCATCACACTCTTAGACTAAAAAACAAAATATCTTTGCTGACAAGAAGATAGTAACACAGTGAATAACCTGGGCTGTTACTTCTGTATGGTTGGAGGTGTGGGAAAGAGGTGACATCTGATGTTCGCTGGTGAAGTCCATTGCTGCTTTGACTGGTGCTTCAATGAGCCCCGTTTACTAGATTACATTCCCCTTGGGTCTTCTAACCCTAATTCCCAAGGCAGTCCTTGTGGTGCTCGCAGGCTCACTGGGCTGGGAGTGAGCTAAAATGGAATTGACGGTATGTTCAGAAATTGAGAGACTGCTGGAAACCAGGATTTGTGACCTCGTTGGGAAATGGAATCTCAGGAAACATGGCTGTTGTTGCTGAACTCAGGGAAATGCACCTTAGACACGGTCCCTGGGCCGGCCCCATCTTTCCACCAGTAACCTGACCTACTTTATTCGTGTACTGACTCTTGACGCGTACAAACATGAGATCAGTGGGCGCGTACAAACATGAGATCAGTGGGGTGGCCAGTATTCTCTGCAGTCAAATTTAGTGTATATTTTGAGGTCTTTTTGAATGCTGCATTTGCCCAGTGGTAAATTATCAGAAGGAAGGAAGCTTTTATCAGAAATATGTCAGAGAGTCACAGCTGTGATAAAATGAAGTATCCCTGACCTTGAAGCTTTATCTTTCTTTGCAGAGATTTCATAAATGGACATGTGAAAATTAAGCCAAACAAGCAAATATTTCATAGGAGTCATCACGAGTTCACTTGGAAGATGTATTTAGGTTGATATGTAAGGAACTGTTAAGTATATTGTGATCTTAAAATACTTGATGTTAAAAATCAAGTTCTGGTGGCAAGAACGTGAGCCTTAGTTCTTAGAGGAAAGCCATTGTTCTAAGGGCTCACTCTGGTTTTTGCAATTAAAATTTTTTTCTTGGTCACAGTGCTGAAGGAAAAAGGGAAGTACTGACAGTTTCTGAGATACTACAAAGGAGAGAGAAGTAATCCATGTGTTCTTGGAGAATATGTTTAATCTTTTCATACCTAATAGAACCAGTTTTTCTATTTTCAGAAGTTCATCAGTCTTTGGTCTTTTTATTTTGAAGTAAGGAATTCTTACTTCAAAGGGAAATTTAAAGGGAAATACTCAGGATTCCCTGTTCTCTCATCCTCTTAACTCCAGTCTTCACTTGGCATTTTCCTTAATAGTCTAGAGGGTTCTGGCAACTTTAGCACTAGTTTACAGTTGGGGGCTGGGGGAAGGATGAGATGTTTAATCCCTGCAATCTCTTATTTGTGTCAGGCCTTCAGATCCACTGTCAGCTTGTCTGTCTTAAGAATGAAAGAAATTATCATATTTTAGACTCAGTTGGAAAGCTTTTTTTTTAAGCAAGACCATTTTAACCACTTTTTCCTAACAGTCCACTTCTTCCAAGAATTCTTTTTAAACACTCAAAACTGGAGTTGGATATTATTTTCCTCTGAGTTTCCAACTAACAAAAATCATTTACTTTTGTTTCCTGGGCAGTGCTCACACTTCTTCCTTATGTGTAATCGCAGTAGAATTCTGATAATTAAGGCCTTTGTTGGTTTTTACAATTCACTTCTTGTGTCTAGATTTCGCATCTCCTTGCAGTCCCTGAATATCAATAGGTCCACTCTTGAGTGGGTTTTTATCTCTCCACGCAAGATCCCATACCACCTGACTGTTCTCTGTACTTCCAAGTTTTCCCAGCCTCTAACTTTCAGATATACGTACAGTCTGTTAACGCCTCTTGAATATTCTTGTAATTTGGGCATTTATGTAAGAAGTTCAAGATTTCGTTTTATCCAGTTGAAGCCTTCTTATTCTTAGTACAGTTCTTCAATTATTTGGTTAAATGTATTTTTCACGTACACATAAAGTATGTAATGTACATGATATTAGAATTATATAGTTGCTTTGTTTAGATTACAGGAATTCACTGGACCCACCCATGCATTTAAGAGCAGGTTTCCCCACAGTTTCAAATACTATCTCAACTTTGTTCTAAAATAGAACAATAGAAGTCTTGTATAGACTGCTTTTTAATTACTAGCTCCCCATTTTTGGAAGGATACTTTTTAGGACTAAAATGAACTTGAGACTAATAGCCAAAAAATGTATTTCAGCTGAGATCTGTGTCAGTGGACCTGAATGTTGATCCCTCGCTTCAGATTGACATACCTGATGCACTCAGTGAGAGGGATAAAGTCAAATTTACGGTGCACACCAAGGTAAGTGACAGAATGACTTCAGTAATAAAAACAGTGCCAGGTTGCAGCCTTGTTATTCACAGTGGGTGTGAGAAGAGACCTAGTGACCTGAGTGCAGTGTGGCACTCCTGCTAAGTGAGGCCCCTCCCTCCACTTGCTCCTAGTAAGCATCAGATGAGTGCTCTTCTTACAGCATTTTCTACTGTGGTGGAGCCCTGGGGCTGTGGGGTTTGCTGGTGTTTAGTGTGGCTTGTGCTCTGCTCCGTGGGGAAGCAAACCAGGCAGAGCGACAGAGCTGGAGCCACCTGCCACAGAACTCCACCTTTGTAATTTGCGTGCGTGGGAAGTGCTTGCTTTTCCCATATTTACTAAGTTCTTGGCCGTCACCCCACCTATTATGATTCAGAAGAGGTTTTTTTCTTCCAGATTTTTAAAAAAATTTACTTTGAAGTATAACTGATTTATAATGTTGTTAATTTTTCTCCAGATTTTTCATTTGACAAAAGCAATATGCCAATCTGTGAAAAATATAGAAAGTTTAATTCCTTGGGATCTTTTCAGGAACATTTTTAGCCTCCTTTCTCCTTCCATACTAGTTAAAATATATTGAGTGCTTGTCTTATGCCAGGCACTTTTGTAAAGGGTTTACATGGGCTTAATTTTCTCTTTCTAACAATCTTATGGTATTCTGTTATCCCCATCTTACAGGTGAGGAACTGAGGTACAGGTTTAAATGAAGTAAATGGCTGAGGCACAATTTGAGTCAGGAAGTTTGAAGCTAGAGCTCTTGGTTTATGCCATCTCCAGCATAATATTGGTAATATGTTGTCTATGAGGTCCTCTCCCATGAGGTTTTCTCTGTGTACCTTAGTGGCTTGGTGGTATTAACATACCTGTCACTCAGGCAGCGTGAGGCCTACGTGATTATATCTGTTTGAGTTGACCTGAAAGGTGGAGTTTTGTGACTAGAATTCCGTAAAGAATGTGTTGAATCTTAGCTTTGTTCTTTATTGGATCTCATTAAAAAACTGGATGTTCTATTATGCAGAATTTTCCCATAGTGCACTGCATGAAACCCAAGCCACTTTATCTGAAAATAGTAGTTAACAGTCACTTCTTTTTTCTTTACAGACCACGCTGCCCACGTTTCAGAGCCCAGAGTTTTCTGTTACAAGGCAACATGAAGACTTTGTGTGGCTACATGACACTCTTATTGAAACTACAGACTACGCTGGGCTTATTGTAAGTACATTTTGGGTAATCAGATAATTACTGAAGCCAATTTCTTCTACCTTGCTGTTCATTTTGTTTTGAGAGACTTTTACCCACTTTTATTTATAATAGATTGTGAAAATAGTCTGATTTCATTTGTCAACTAGAGTATGTGTTAGCTATTACTGGTAAAATCTAAAGTATGTGAAAATAGCGTTTTAGCTGTAAGATGAAGCATAGTCTTATATTCTGTACAATAAAAGAGAGTAAGCAGTTTCATGGTGTAAAGTCTTGTCTACCTTTGGGTTTAGCATTTCTCTGGCATTTCCTTTCAGCCATCAAGTGGAATTGATCTCTGCTGGTGGTAGTGTGTGCTGGGTTTCTCAGGTGTGTTCTGCTGAAGGCGTAAAGGGGGCAGTTGTCTTTGTGCTTGGCCCTTGAGAGTTAATGCGTGGCTCTGGGAAGAGACTTAGCTGATTTTATTTATTTTTATTTTTTGGCTGCACTGTGCAGCTCGCAGGATCTTAGTTCCCCAACCAGGGATTGAACCCGCGCCCTCGGCAGTGAAAGCGCAGAGTCCTAACCGCTGGACTGCCAGGGAAGTCCCTTAGCCGATTTTAAAGGAGAGAGAAACATGGCTTTTCCTGCCAGGCCAGCTGAAGAATCTGGCCAAATAGTTAAACAAAATCAGTACTGAAGCTTATGTTTAAGAATGTCCACACAAAATTAGAATCTTTTATCCTCTGGAATAAATTCCTTTATAAATTCAGAGATTATTATCTTCATCGTACTTCATTGGCTTCATTTTAGCATTGATTATAATATATAAATTAAACTGACAATTGAAGCAGGATAAACTGTCATACCTACCAACTGTCCAATGATTAACCGAACAAATGATTGCAGTCAAAGTGAGTGCCCATTGTAGGGGACACTTCTTTTAAATGGCCGAAAGGAATAAGGTTAAGAGAAAAGTGCAAGTTGATTTTCAGGCAGCCCCACTGGGCTCCCTGCCTCCTGTGCACAGGCACTGAGTTGCACATATCGGGGGCAAGAACCCTCACGAGTTACTGCCTTGACTGCAGATTCCGCCCGCGCCTGCAAAGCCTGACTTCGACGGCCCTCGAGAGAAGATGCAGAAACTGGGAGAGGGTGAAGGGTCTATGACCAAAGAAGAATTTGCCAAGATGAAGCAAGAGCTGGAAGCGTAAGTGCATTTTCTTGATGGGGGCTCTACCCTTTGAGAATAAAAGTGGTGATGTGTGCAGAAGCGAGAATCTGACAGCTAATTTCAGTTAATTAGTTACCTGGCTATTGTCTTCTCAAACCACATTTTGCAGAGTGTGGGTGAAGGGGCCTGGTCTTTGTACTTTAGACATTGATTCCCTGGGGACTGCTGACGCTGAGTAGATGGTGGTTCTATCTGTAGACCATGCTTGTCATGGAGTGTTGGTCTGGCATAAAGTGAAGAACTAAACGTTTGTCTTTATATATAAACAAGTCTTCAGGCTGTGATAATGTACAAAACTTTCTTCCCTGAAGTTTGTTTACTGGAAGTATGGTTGAAACTAGATGGCAGTGAGTGCTGCTACAAAGAAGCATTCTAAGAATAGCCACAGCTATGGCTCTTTTAATCTGGTTGTAATTCTTTCAAAGAAAAATGGATTCTTTATTCTGTATCATAGTTGGAGGTTTGCATACAGTTTCTTATGACGCCCTCCTTGCACTTCTTTCTATTGGCTCCCTCCCTTCTTCGGGGTCCATCTCAGCGAGTCTCTTCAGCATGCTGCCACAGGCCCATTAGCCTGGTACCCCGTGGACAGCTCTGAGGATAGAGCGCTGAACACAACAGACAAGTGCCTACTGTTGGGAAGTTTAGAGTCATCTCTAGTGTGTAGATTAAGATGAAGCCACTTAGTAGTTTCTGATGGTTCCAGGCTTTGTTAGACTCACTGCTGTGTACATGGCTGCAAAATTAAAGGGTTTTCATGGTTATAAAGAAGCCAGTGTTTTGTGCTTAAGTACATGTGGGTTTGGGCTTCACAGATGTACCCTATCAACTCTGGTTATATCGCTTCCCCTTTCGGTGGCTGTTCCACAGATTCCAAAACGAGAACTGCCTTATTACCTAGTTGGATGCTACATTATACCAAGCTGCTTTGGGTCCAGTTGAGGTGTTCTGCATGGCTGCAGGAGCAGCACAGTGAGGTCCCAGGGAGCAGTGTTGGGTGGTCAGCTGAGCTGAGGCCTTGTGCGCTTCTCTTCCAGTGAGTATCTCGCGGTCTTCAAGAAGACTGTGTCTTCCCATGAAGTCTTTCTTCAGCGGCTCTCCTCTCACCCTGTTCTCAGTAAAGATCGCAACTTTCACATTTTCCTGGAATATGATCAAGATGTAAGGCATTTTTATTCCATTTCCATGATCCAGTTAAAATGTACAAAGAATATACTTGATATATTTTCTGAAAAATTGACTTTCAAGGTTGAGTTTCTTATCAACACAACAGAAACCTTTCTTAGATGCTCCTTCCCTTGCCTACCTCCCCCAGGGCAATAGATCCAATGTGTAAGGCATTTTTATAAAATGTTGCATGTAAATATTTTGACCTTTTTCCCCTCAGTTAAGCTTGGGATTATTCAAAATAATTTAAGTTGATCCACATTTGTTTTATTCATTGAAAGAGAGACATATGCTTGCTTTTTTACAAAAATACGTTACATTTCTTGCTGTTTAATATGTATGAGGCAAGCCCTGACCTAGACATTTCCTCAGGTCTTCTAACCAGTGAATAATCAGCATAACAGCACAGTAATTCTATCAAGAATTTAAAGGCACTAAGACTTGATATTGATACCTAGATAGTTTTTCACAATATCTCCTAAGTCACACTTTTAGAATTACAACGTGTGCTTAGATTTAGCTGTTTATTTGATATTTTAGATCTGTTGTTAACGATAGAATTAGAGGTATCTTAAGTGTATACTTATACTAGTAAACAGTTACTTGGAATGTGTTCAGGACTTGATGGGAAATATATGTACCGTTAACTGTTTTGGATTTCTCCTTAGCTAAGTGTTAGGCGGAAAAATACCAAAGAGATGTTTGGTGGCTTTTTCAAAAGTGTGGTGAAAAGTGCTGATGAAGTTCTTTTTTCAGGAGTTAAGGTAAGTGGCCTTTAGCTATTTGAGAAAATTCTTCTCTTTGTGTGAATAGGTGACCTTTTGTTTCTTCAGAATAGATATTTGTGAAACAAATGGTATTAGCTTCTCAAAAATGTAAATAATTTTTTTCAAATTTGGTTATTTTTATCTACTCATTGAATTTTCACTTATTTTCCAAAAATACTCTGTTCTTTCCCAGGAGAAGGGATAAGAACCTTTCCACACTTAAATCTTCATTTTCTCCTTTTCTGTAAGGAGAGGTTACTCAGTTATTTTTTTAAAAAAATAAGCTACAAGACCAGTATTTCATGCTATTCTCCAGAATTGCACTGCCCCCTGGTAGCCCCAGCCTCAGGTGGCAGTAGAGCACTTGACAGATGCAGTTGGCTGGTGTAATGAAGGAACTGAATTTTATGTTTTGTTTACATGCTGGATTTCAAGGACTTGATAGGGAGAAGGAACCATAAAATATGGGTTTTACCTGTTTCTTTTTATAATGTGGTTACTACAAAAGTTTTAAGCGGCACGTGTAGCTCACATGTTTCTATTGGACAGTGCTGTTCTAGAACATCAAATAAATGTACAAGTTTCTCACTAGCCTTGTAGGTGTGGTTTATTTCTTCACTCCTCAGCGCCCCTCCCTTCTACCATAACAGTTACTGTCTGGTGTCTGACTTTGCCACTTCAGGGCTTGAGTAGGGAGCCCAGGGTGTAGGTGCTGAGAAAGACAGGGCGTTGTCAGAAATGTGGAAGCTCTGGGGCTGTCTCTGGCACAGCTGAAGGTGTGCTGTCCCCACGCATTGCGGGGGCGTTTGGCATCCCTGGTCAGTGCCCACCAGATGCCAGCATTGCCTCCCAGTCTGGAACCGAACACATTTGGCAGGTGCAGGTATCCGAGGCGAGGGAGCCACCCACTGGGCGGAACCACTGCTCTAGCGGAATTGCTGGAGGTTAGAGAAGATGCTGAGTTTTACTGGGCTGTGCTAAATGGCTCTTCAAAGTGGTTCTCTCTGTTCACATTTCCTGCTAGCATTTCGCTTTTCCTAATCCCAGGTATAAAAAGTGCATTTCAAAAAAAAATTATTTTTATTTCCCTAGTCTTTAGAGGTTAAACTTCTTATGCATAAGCTTATTTCTTTAGTGTTTTTTTCTAATATAAAATACATATTTGTAAGAAGTTTTGCTTCTTAGACCTCTTTTTTCCTTCCCTTTAGGAAGTAGATGACTTCTTTGAGCAAGAGAAGCATTTCCTCAGTAACTATTACGATAGGATCAAGGGTTCCTGTGCAAAGGCTGACAGAATGACCAGCGCTCACAAAAGTAAATACTTTCGCCCATTAGCCCCTTAGTCTGCTAATGTGCCAGCTCTGCTCACATAAAACGGCTATCCTTGTTCCTGCAGATGTAGCAGACGATTACATCCACACCGCAGCCTGCTTGCATAGCCTGGCTTTAGAAGAGCCCACGGTCATCAAAAAGTAAGTTTTTGTTGGAAAACATTTTCTCTAATCCCCTAATTGAAAGCTGTTGGGTGGTAAAATGGGTAATGACTACACAGGTTCAGTTCCGCTCTTGAGCCAAGCCCATCTCGGGTGGACCATAGTCTCCAGCACTCACTTTATACTATACACCCTCTGAACATAAAAACTTGTAAGACGTTTGTAGGGGACTCAGGGCACTTCTGTACCAAACGTGATAGTTGTTGTCAAAGCCTTTATTTCTGTCAAACTTACATGTGTCTGTTGTTGATTCTTTTGATTTTGGAATTGTCTTTGAGAGAAGTTTGCTTTGTGTTTTCTGGCAAATGGTGCTTGCGCTTTACTAGGTAATGCCCTGGGCTGACTTGAAGAGATTTGGTTAAGGTAGCCATAAGGGTGAAGTAATGACCCCAGTCTGATTTTGAGCATTTTTTTATATTAATTTTTCACAGTTTCTTCATTCTAGTTATTTCTGGTGTGAGATGGTATAGTTGGCCCCTTCCATGTCTGTGGGTTCTGCATCTACAGCTTCAAACAATTGCAGATCGAAAATACTTGTTTTTAAATTCCAGAAAGTTCCGAAAAGCAAAACTTGAATTTGCTGTGCATCAGCGACTATTTGCATAGCATTTATGGTGTACTTACAACTATTTACATAGTATTTACATTTTATGCGTGATAAGGAATCTAGAGATGATTTAACATATACAGGAGTGTGTATGTGCATTATATGCAAATACACCATATAGATAAGGGACTTGATCAACTGTGGATTTTAAGCTCTGTGCAGGGTGGGCACTGTATCCTGGAACCATCCCTCACTGTTACTGTCAAATGACTGTGTTCTACTTACACCTAGGCTTGGTCTAGGGGGCGTTAGTATTTCAGACTTGAAAATGGGAGTCAGGCTGATGACAGAACCAAGACAAACTAGTAGCGTATTTATGGCTTAGAACCTGACCTTGACTAACACAAGTTTAACAGCGGATAAAAACTTGGGGACACAGGTTCTGCACAGCAAGGTGGCTGAGTGGCAGCAAGAGAGACCAATGCCGGTGAGTGCAGCACTGGAAATGTGCTCGATTTCGTAACCATCTTCTCTGCTAGTTTGGGCCACTTGTGATGAAAGCATTGCTTTGATAAGTTAATTCTAAAGCGCCACAGACTAGGACTCCTGAATTTGCCCATTCATGTCTTAGAGCATTGATAAGCATATTTCATACATGATTTAAGACCGTAAGCCAAAATCGTGTATATTTGCAGGTACCTATTGAAGGCGGCTGAGCTATTTGAAAAACTTAGGGTAAGGATTTTTATGTTGGTCTTCAAGGTATGTGTTTTATAATCTGTAGATTTCTGCTTAGATGATGGTGGCCTTTGATTTCTTAACAGAAAGTAGAGAGTCGAGTCTCCTCAGATGAAGACTTAAAGCTGACAGAGCTCCTCCGATACTACATGCTCAACATAGAGGCTGCTAAGGTGAGGGAGTTCTCCCAGAAGAGGTCTGATGATACCGATGTATTCTCTTTGTTAAAAATGAAAGAAGATGGGAATTTGTCAGGATTGTTCATGTAAGTGATGTCAGCCTAAATAAAGAAGTAAACTGAGGCAAGCTCGAGTTTCTTCAGGAGTAGGAGAGGAGTTGCATGCAGTGTGGGAAACACTGTAGCAAGCCACAGGAGAGTCCATTGAGGGTGTGGGGTGGGATGTATTTTGGGGCAAGGAGTGCAAAGAGGAAGAGTCTTTGGCAGTAAGATGGTTGGCGTGAGGGAGCTGGTCCCCAGCAGTAAGCTCATTGGCTGGTGTTCACTGGTCAGGAGGTAAGTCTGGGTCTCCTGTGTATCAGGTGTTTGTGGGAAATCAGTCTCTCAGTTCTTAAGTTGTATAGTTATATTCTGAGGGTGCGGGTGTGTATCCTCCAGTTCCGTTTTAGATTGAAATCATCTCACAGTGACGTGCCTTTTTTGTGACATTGTGTCCTTAGTTTGCATTGCTTAGGAACTTAGGGGCAGTAGGGCTGGTGCCGAGTAGACAGGTAATGGCTTGGGAGATAATATGCTGTTGGATGCAGAGATAACTGGACACATGCCAAAGGGGCTATTTCTGAGGCAGAAAAGGCTTTGGGGTTGTGATCTTTTATTGAATTGCAGTTGTCACTGCAGCCTTTGAGTCATAGAGCATTACTTAACCAAAAGCAAGGTGAAGTGGTCAGCAGAATGACCTTTGGGAATGGAACGTGCATTCTTCACTGTCTACACTGTCCTGAAGAAAAATGTTTAAATTATTTTTATATGAAATATACTAAACCTGGCAGCATAAAATTAGGTAGGGAAAATACCTAATGGGAAAATGTCATCAGGAAGTAGAAGTTCATTCTTTCCCCCATAGTTTAGTTTTATTTTAGGTGACTTGTCTTGTGACATGTTTTCTTAGAGAAAAAAAATCCTGTAGTCGTCACTGTTTGGTTCCTTTTCTTGATCCGTATAAAGAATGCCGGAAAGGCCGTCAGCAATGCATTAAGCACTGCTATTACCAGCCTAATGTTGAGATTTAAAGCGGGGGCGGTGCAGGAGGTGGTTGATGTCTGACATTTTAGGCAGTGCCCCAAGGTACTTGTCTGTTTTTTAGAGTACTTCAGATAGTCTTCCTGTTCTGTTCTAGAGGTTTTTCGGTATTGGTTTAACTACCATGCATCATATCTGTTAATTTTCTTCTCAGGATCTCTTATACAGACGCACTAAAGCCCTCATTGACTATGAGAATTCAAACAAGGCGTTGGATAAGGCCCGGTTAAAAAGCAAAGATGTCAAGCTGGCTGAGGCACACCAGCAGGAATGCTGCCAGAAATTTGAACAGCTTTCTGAATCTGCAAAAGAAGGTTGAGTGGGGCCACTTTTTATTTACTTTTTGCTTTTTATTAGGAAATAATCTCAAGCTTACAGAGAGAAGTTGCACAAATGGTACAGAGAACACCCATACATCCTCTGCCTTGTCACTTGCACACGTACATGTGCTCCTACTTGTGTGATTTTATAAACATATCTGGGTGGTTTTTTTTTTAACCATTTGAGATTAAGTTGTATCTTTCTTAGTAGTTTTATCCCTGAAAACTTCGCTGTGTTTCTCTTACATCCCTACAGTACAGTTACCAACTTTGGTAACCTTTGATACAATACAGAGTTGTCCTCTCCCCCACTCCTCCAGGTCAGCACTTGGTGCTGTCTATCCTTTATTAACACAAGCCTTCCCTTCTCTCCCATATTTTTATTTTTATCATCTTCATTAGACCCATGGATTCCTGTTTTCAAACAGTTTTAAAATTCATGACTATATGAAATTATTTTGGTGTTCCTACTGTCCAGACTGAGCCAGTGAGAGCGCCCTTAAAGCTGGCGTGGCCTTATGACACGCCCGTATTTTTGAGGATTAGATGTTTTGTGCTAATCTTAGACCTTTTCTACTCCAGCCATGAAAATCGCCATTTCTTCCAGGAGCCCAGATTGAGTGCTACGTGTGCTCATTTCTTCTGGGGTGCCTCTGCTTCTAGACCTTTCAGCCAACAGTGGGGAAATATCAGGATGTGTGCATACACGTATATACTCTTCAGGGATCATGAGTCTGTGATAATGACTCAGTTGTATTCCATCTCCACAGGGTTGGTTCTTGCCTTCTACCATTCCAGAGTAAGGGGCTTTTAAAATATAATTTAGGAATTCCCTGGTGGTCCAGTGATTAAGACCCTGTGCTTCCAATGCAGGGGGCACAGGTTCAATCCCTGGTCAGGGAACTAAGATCCCGCATGCCACGCAGCATGGCCAAAAAAATAAAATAAAATTGGGAGATGGTGTACCATATCCATTGAACATGAGTGTACTCTAGGTAGTCTTTTCCTTAGTGGGGATCTCCCTGCGCTGAAGTTCTTAGGGGCCATGGAACATGCCAGAGCAAAAAGTAAAGACTGTGTCCTCCAGAATGTGAATGTAAATTAGAGTGGACACTTGATTCACCCTCAAAACACCCTCCCCCTTCAAAACTCAGGTTTCCATGTGGAATCCGTATCTCATTATAAGACTGTTTCCTCAGAACTTCCCCCTCCTCTTTGGCGCTGCAGTCCCGGTGTATCTGGAAGAGCTCTGCTCCTTTGTCTTGGCTTCTCTCTGTTCAGGACTCCGGTGCCCTCACTGACGGACAGGGCTTCTCTGTACAGTCTTTGCAAATGGCCTGCAGACATGCTCCCATGGCTGCCCTTTGTATTCTTTCAGAGGAACCTCTTTCTCGCTGCACTGTAGTTTAAATAAAAATTCTAGCTTTTTTAAAAAAAAACAGCTAATTTAAATTTATAAGGAAAAAGAACACTTCAAAACTACTGAGTTGAAATCTTAGGTTATTATATAGGCCAGAGTTTAGTGGCTTTGAGAATTTTTTTAAAGAGAAGCCACAAAGCTTTACAATGGTGCCAGATTAGGCTTGTCTCTATTGCCCAAGGTTTGTCCCTTTGTTGTTTGATCTTATCCTCCTTACTCAAAATGTAAGCCTGGGTGTACACTATTTAAAAGTGCAGTACTCTGTAGAATAATGAGATAAATGGCTCCTAGCCTGTTTGTCTTAGGTTGAGGTTGTAAGGTTGTGGCTGAATTGATGGGAACTCTTGCAGAAGCACAGGGCAGTGGGCAGGTGTCCTGGGAGACAGATGGGTCAGTCTGGAGTTCTGGTCCTGGAGGGAAGGAGAAGAGCTTATTTTGACATCTGACAAAACCAGCCTGATGTATCCGAGTTACTATCGTTAACATCACTATGCATTTTTTGAGTTTTTATTTTTTAATGTGGCTGCTTGTATTACATTTCTGTTGGATGGTGCTGTGTAGACAAGATACAGGACTCTGAGCACCACCTTAAGCTAAGGGAGGATTTTGATTACAGGAATGATGGTGAGAGCTGCAGGGTAGAGCCTGAGTTCACAAGTGTGTGGAAGGAATCAGAGGGAGTCTGATAGGACAGTGATCCTGAATTTTCATGATGGATATAGACACAAAGGTGGCATGTTCTGTAGAAATAGCCACAAAAAAGCAGTTTTCAAAGTTTAAAAATGATCCGTAAAAAAGGTCATTGGTGCAAGTATGTGTGGCCCACTACCTCCCTAGCCCACCCTCCACAAGCACTGGTTCCCAGAGGGAAAGGGCAAGGCAGCTCAACTCAGAAACCTCCAGGTGTTCAGGGGCCATTCTTGGTGACTGGGGGTGTGTTCCAATGGCAGAGATAACAAAATATGAGAAAATGTGGTTGTAGGGTACCAAAGCTTTGGAGATCATTTTATTTGTAAAAATGGTATTTGGAAGTTAAAGATGAAGATTGTTCTGTTTTTCTTGGTAAACTTTGCTTTGTAGAGCTAATCAATTTCAAACGAAAGAGAGTGGCAGCATTTAGGAAGAATCTGATTGAAATGTCTGAACTGGAAATAAAGCATGCCAGGGTAAGTGTTATCTTCAAACTAAGTCAACTTTGGGGGGTCTTTTTCAAGTTATTTACCAATTCACTATTCCAGTGTCATCAAGCAGATGGCATTTGCTTTGTGGTTTTAATCCCCTGAGGTGTGGGTGGGAGCCACTTGTCAGAGTATTTTTTCCACTGCAAACCAAAACTCCGTATGTCTTGATGAAATACTGCTTTTTGAGAAGAGCATTCTTGGTGGCGTTTACCCAGCTTCTCTCTTGACGTCCTTGCGGGCCACACCCTGAAGGAGTTTTTCCAGTAATTTGTGAGCATCCATCATAGCATTTATAAGCTCTTCGTTATCTGGAGTTTTCATGGAAGATTTTTTTTTTAAATAGTTTTCTAATTTGCTAAGTGTCTTCTGATATTAATTCCCTTTTGGTTTAAAAGGGAGGAAAACTTCCTCATAATGTCTGTAGCATAATTTAGCCCAGAAAAGATGGAGAACAGTGGTTCTCAGTGCTAGAGCATATTAGAATCCTACTGGGGAGCTCTTAGGGAATTTTTGTTTTTGTTTTTTTTTGTGCCCAGGCTCATTCACTCAGGGTTTCTGGGCTCTTTGGGTGGTTCCTGGGTACAGCAGATACTGAGCCTCAGGGTGCTGTCTGAGCCAGGGCAGTCAGGTCACTGTCACTGGCCATCTGTGCTGGTTAAAGCAGGAAGACTGAACGTTTGTATGTATTTTGAATTTCTTTATTTTGACCACAACAGAGATGCTTACTCACTTGCCTCTTTTAAGTCCTGCTGTATATATGACCTTTTAAATTGGAGTTTTAAAGTATCATTTATGGGTCATTTATGATAGTGTTCTGAGTATTCTAGGTTTTTTGAATTCCTTTAAAGTGAGTACTTTGTACAGTATTTCCTGCCAAGTCCTATGTGAATATTTATCATTTGTAATCTCATTTATAATCTCACCCACAACTACTTTTTAACAACTTTTTATCCAGTATTTCCAAGGCTTTCAAATACCACATTTAGGTTAAGTCACATGAGTGGGATTGGCATGATTGCAGTGGGAGCAAACCTGGGGTGTGGGGTGGAGGTGCTGAAGTGCTGACCAGCCCTTCTGAGGGTGAGGAAATCCCCAACGTGAAATTGGGATGAGGGGAATTGTGGTTCAGGGGTCATTGAATGAAAAACAAGTACCCGGCCAGATGTCTTGTGACAAGTGAAGTCGGTAGGTCTGAGGCCCATGCCTCACCAGTGCCCCGACGTCTGTCTTCTAGAACAACGTCTCCCTCCTGCAGAGCTGCATCGACTTGTTCAAGAACAACTGAACGAAGGACGTGAATGTGAATGTGAAGAAAGCCCGCATCACTTGCACTCAGATCATTACCACGGAAGATTTATTACCTTTGGCTTTAGTTTAAAATTATGTGAATAAATATTTTGATTTCTAAAGATCTTAACACTTAACCATGTTGGTTCAAAAATATTTCTATTGCATGCTACTTCGACATAACTAATCTTTATGCATTTAATACCTCAGAGCGGGTAGAATCTAAGTACTGGGTTCTCCTCTAATTGGTCTTTCGTAATTAAGAAAGGGTGCAGGAATCTTGCGCCTTCTGGAGTCTGTGTAAGCAGTGGTCTGGCATACACTGCCTCACTGTTCCCTGTGCCCATGCCCCTACAAACCGGTTACTTTAGGGTAGGTGCCAATTATAACAGATGAGTCAGCCGCTTGTTACAGATGAGGGACATTCCATCTCTTCATTAGGTAATTTCCCCCTTTCTTACTCTCCTGGTTCTTTAATCACCTTGAGTTGTTTGTACTATAACAAGAGCAAGAAAAATCTCATATCTTTATATACACCCTTTGCAACTCCATTTTTGTAGTTGGGAGATAAATATTTGAGGGAAGAGAAGCATCTTAAGGGTATAAGAACAAGTAATAAGGCCTAATTTAGAAGGTGGCCAGATCTACATTAAGAAAGATGTGAACCCCCTACCTAATGGGGGGGGGCGGTATGTGTGTTTGGACTTTTTATAAAGTGTACAATAAAATAATCCATGCTCTACTATGGAGTGTTTTTGTGGGAAACAAGGCCAGGTGTGCCCTGAGACTGCACTTGCAGCTAAGCCTTGGGGGTGGTGAGGGCTTTGGTATCTGCCAGGCGTTGTCCCAGCCTCTGTTCTAATCTTAACAGTTTAGAAGACTACAGACCTGTTTTTAAGGGTATATCTGTCCCATCATTGGTGTGACTGAGCCTTAAGGTGGTGCCTGCCAGGTTTATGTCTATCTTTTGTAATTATTCGAAAGATACTTTGAGACTGTGTAAAAAGTTTACCCACTTCTTTTAGCCTGTGTTTTAATCAGCTGTAACTGGTGTGAGGGTTGTAAAACTCTGGTTTTGGACACCATAGGTGACTTTTTCTGATGTTAAACTGATGCTGAAGTCTTGCCCTCCCAGCCAGTTACAGTGACTGAAATTTACTAAACGAGCCTAGACAGGGTAATTCCTGCTCCCTTCACGTAAAGCGTTTGGGAGGGAGGCGTGGTGCAGGAAGCGAGTGCATTTAAACAAGCTGTGCTCCAGTCTGGGTTCCTAACCACATCTCGGTTCCCGCACACCTGTCACCCCCGGATCCCCCACAGTAACACAGGCGTCATGTGGCGTTGGGGTGTGCGACTCTGCCTAGTGTGCCTGGGTCACAGCTGGTCCCAGGAGTTCTGGCTATGGCTCACCTTGCCTCAGCCCTTGACTGGGGGCCACTTTGGACTAGGTCTGTTGCTGGATGTGAAACAGGTGGTTGGGACGCTGGGGTCCAAGTCCCGGCCCTGCTTGGTGGCTAAGGGGGCACCCTTCTGAACCAGACAGATCTGTAAGGTGCAGCAGTGCTTTAAACTAGGTGCCCCTCAAGTTAATTTTATACGAGTGATCTCAGAGTGTTTGTGTTTACCTTCTGCACTAAAGTCTTCATGGGCCTGCTGGTCATTCGTGAAACTGCACGGGGTTCTGGGTGGGTGAGGGTGTTTTAGTCCTCCCCTTCCCTGCCCACGTCGGCCAGTGGAGCCATTGCTGCCTCTGCAAACCTGGGCTCTTCCTGAGGAGCCAGGCAACCTGGCTACGAGGGAGCCAACGCCCTGATGCAGGAAGGCAAGGCTCGGTGTGGGACTGGGTGCTGACATCTATGTGCCGCCTGGGGGGCGGCGGAGGGTGCAGACCCAAGGGAGGGACTACCTTGTGCAGCCTCAGCAGGAGGAGAGCCAAGTGGGAAACTTACAGCTGCCCAGGCACCTTCCAGGGGCACAGGTGGGCACAGAGCACTCTAAAACGCTTTTCCTCAAGCCCATGGGTGAATTGGGGCCATTTCTGAGTGATGTGTGGGAGACTTTTGTTGAGGTGTTCTAAAAGCTTCAGTGAGTGTGCTGTAGGCTTGAGGATTGCTCTGAGAGACCTGGTAGCTAGTGACCCTTCTGTACCACATACAGCGCATGTCAGGTGCTGCCTTCGAGGTTCATCTGAGGTGATGCCTAGACCCATTTGGAAGTCACCTTGCTCTGTCAGCTTCCACCTGTAGGGGCAGAGTCACCCAGATCCCACACGTGCCCTCAGCTTGTGGGACAGAGGGGCAGCCCGGTGTCTGCAGAGTTGTTTCCGATGGTCTCTTCCCAGAGCAGCAGCCCTCTCTGGGTGACCCAAGACACCCTGTTGCTGAGGCTGCTCCTTGCGTTCTGGGACTGGTGTCAGACAGATGGGAGGTAATGGGTTCAGAGCTGGGCCGTGTGACAAGTCTGGAAGGAAGGCCGGGAGCACCACAGCTGGGCAGGGGCCGGTTATGAACTTGAGAGACAGCTGGGAACTGAGCGGTCCAGGAGGAGCCTCCCCCAGCCCTGTTCCCCATGCCCCTCAAAACAGATGCACGGCTCCCCTTGCTTGGGTGGGCAGAGCAGAGTGACTCCTTATTGCAGGTTTAGTTAGTTGCCATTCAAAAGGCATTTAATTTCTGTTTTTAATCTTTACTTCTGACTACCAAAAATGAATTCAGACAATACAAACTAAACTAGGAAGTAAAAATCCTATTTTACCACATCCCATAAAAGTCAGTTAATATGCTTCTGATTTTCCCCCTACCTATGTAGGCAGTGTATTTTACAGTTCAGGATGCCAGAGTAGGGCTTGGTTTCTGGAGGTTCCTAACCGCTGAGTACCTTCTCTCTCCCTTTGGAATGGTCTCCATGGTCCAGAGGCCTGAACACCTTTTGTTTCTTTGTCTTTCCACTGCCAGTCCCACCAGAAAGAGGGCAGGACCCCCGGAAGTCAAGTGTGGAGGAAGTGAGGGTTTCTTGGCCTTCCCACCCTCGGGCGTCTCTTCAGCAATCTTTTTTCCCCTCCCGCAAAGTCGTCACTTGTTAAACCAAAGACTTACATAGCCATTTTAGGAAGATTTTAATTTTAATTGGGTTTTACTTTCATGCTTTACAAAACCTCTTTTCAAAGCTTGTTAAATTGTGAGACCTGTAATCTTCAAAACACTCAGGAAAAAGGAGAGCCCATAATCCCAGCCCACAGCCATTTTATTTCTGATGGCTGCCTTCCAGCTCTTGCATTAATTCATCTGGTGCACCCTCAGCTGAAGGAGGATTTTTTAGCATCAGTCAAAGGGGAGAGGCTTGCGGGGTCGGGATAGGATTTCCGCTGAAGCTTGCTGCACAGATCATGTAGTGGAAGGCTGGCCAGATGCTTAACGTTTCAGGAACTGTTTACTGGCCTCATTTTTTAACTGCCACGCTGCAGACTCTTGTCATTTTGGTGGAGTTTGGAGATGGAATGGAGATTGTGTGTCTGTACTTGGCCATGTTCCCTCACACTGCAGAATCACAGGAGGGGACTCTGCCTGCTCTGGAGGATCAACCTAAGACAGGACAAGATTCCGGGACAGCAAACTAAAACGCTGCTGCTGGGCTTAGGCTAGTACCAATTTCCCCAGATTCAGGCCTGGTACACGTGCTAATTCCTGGCCTAGTGGTGGGAGTCCCAACGCCACAGTGGCCTGTCCTGTCTGGGGAAGGGAGGTTCCTGCAAAGCAGCTGAGCAGGTCACTCGAGGGTGAGTCAGCCTTTGGCTCCAACAGAGGCTCTTGGGGCCTCCCTGTCCTCGGGGTTGATCGTATCACGAGCCCATTTGGTCTTGTTGGGAGGCATGCGGCATGGATTTGGGGGCAGAAAAAGTGGCCAGAGGAGGAGGGGGAGGAAAAGGGAAGCAGCCGGTGAGCGCCCACAAACAGGTGATGGATAAAGCCCATGTCGAGAGGGAAACTCTGGAAACGCCTACTCAGAAGCCTGTGGGGCTTGCACAAGTGTTTTTTCTGGAGTCTGGTTTTTGCCTTTGGGCCCGTTCACACCGCCTGCAAAGCGCTTGTCCCACTGAGGGGGGCGGGGACAGGCCAGCGTGGGGTGCTGTCGCGAGGGTCCTTGTTGGGTAAGCAGAGAGGAGGTGGGCAGGGGCCGGGATTGTCAGGGAGCCTCCGCATCACCAGCACTGGCAGCCACTTGCTGGACGAGCTCACGGTCCCCCACTTCGCTCCTAACGTTTCAGTTTAAAACCTGAATCTGATCATTACCCTCATCCACAAAACGCCCTTTCAGGATGCCCCCATCTGATGCAACATAAAGTCACAAGTCCTTCCAACGACTGCAAGACCCCACCTGATTTGTAGACCCCACCCTGAGGTTGTATTTTCCAAAGGTGTCCACGTCCCCTGTGTGCTTCTGTAATGTGACTGCCCGGCACAGGAATTTACTTCCCCTCCCCTTGAACCTGGGCTGGCTTTAGTGACACGTTTGTAATCCATAGAATGGGACAGAGTGACACTGCGGGTGGGGTGGGGGTGGAACTTCCCGGTAGGGACCAGAGGAAGCCTTGCTCTCTCTCTTTGCCTCTGGTCTCTGTCTCTCTCTGTCTCCAGCTGCTGTGCTGGGAGAAGCCAAGCCACATGCAGGAGGTCGCGGGTCCCAGCTAAGCCCAAGCCTTCAAGCCATCCCAGCCCAGGAAGCAGACAATAGAACTTTCCGTGTGATGGGAAGGTTCTGTCTGTGTGGTCTAGCGAGGTGCCTGTCGGCCACATGGTAGTTCTGGTGTAGAGAAAACACAGAACACCCTGTCAAATTGTTTCTGAATTCAACACTACTTATTTAGTGTTAAGTATGTCTCATGCAATATTTGGAATATATTTATACCAAAACAATTATGTGTTGTTTTTCAGATATCCAAATTTACTGGGCATCCTGCATTTTTATTTGCAAAGTCTGGCACCCGGAATGCAGCTAGTACAGCTGAGGAAGTGAGTTTTTTTTTTTTTCTTTCCCACAGCTTGTGGGATCTTGGTTCCCCAGCCAGGGATCGAACCTGGGCCACAACGGTGAAAGTACCGAGTCCTAACCACTGGACTGTCAGGGAATTAGCAAGAAGTGACTTTTCAATTTATAAAAATTTGAATAAACAGCCACATGTTTCTGGTGGCTACTGTATTGGCCAGTGTCCTCTAGAGAAAGCCAGGTCCAGTCATTCACCCCAGGACAGTTGCGGCTCCCCAGCTGAGGCCCCAGACGATGTGTTACAGAGACAAGCTGTCCCCCTAGGCCCTGAGTCCTTGACCCACAGAATCCCTGAGCGTGGTAAGATGGTGCTTGTTTCATGCGCTAAATTTGTGGTCATTTGTAGCTGGAACTCCCTCAGTCCCCCAGGAACCCAGCTCACTTCCACCCCGGGCCCTGAGCTGGAATGTTCTCCCACACGCCCTTGGCTCCTTTCCTCACATGCTTCCAGTCTTTGCTCAGATCTTGCCTTTCATTGAGGCCTCCCTCACCATCCTACTTAATTCCTGATCTACTTTACCTACTTGAAAAAATGTTCACAAACCTCTCCATCTTTACTCTTGGTATGTTCAGCTCATTTTCTGTGTCTCTTTGCTGGACTGTGAGCTCAAGGAGGCTGGGCAGGGCTCCACACCTCTTTTGTTCCCTCATGTGCCTGGACGCCTGGAACAGTGCCTGCCATGCAGTGGGTCCTTGGCAGACGTCTGTGGAAGGAGTGACCACTGCTTAGTGGAGAGGCAGGGCTGTCTTTCCAAACGCCCTCGAGTATTCAGCACGGCTGATTGCTGACCCTAGATTCCCTGTAGATGTAAGGTTTCGTTCTGTTACCAGCATTCATTCAACAAACACTGTATGCCATGTACCGTCCCAGGCCCTGGGGCTGCAAAGGTGGCTGTGACAGATGAGGGCCCTGACCTCAAGTAGCCTCTGTTCTAGGAGGGTGGGGATCTGGGAGGGCGACTCCAAATCGGCCATTTAACTTGGTGTTGGTGACACAAACCAAGGAGTTGTAGCCACTTTCAACAGGCCTGGTCTAGTCTCAACCTGCTGTTGGTATGGGAGAATTTTAAATGCTGATGCCTGGGCCCACCCCCAAGGTTCTGATTTCAGTGCTGGGGGGTACAGCCCCAGTGCTGGCAGTTCACAGCACTCACCATGGTTCTGATGGAGAGGCAGGATCAGAACCACTTGTTTAGGTGGATCCCTGGTCATTGCCTGTGAGCCAGGTTCTCATAAGCCCCATTTCACAGATGAGGAAAATGAGGCTCGGCCGGGCACACAGGTCAGGCACACAGGTCAAAGGGTCCCTCCGGCGGCCCCTTGGCTCCTCCCCTACAGTGAGGGGACAGGGTCTGCCCAGAGGTGGAAGCCGAGGCTGGGGTGCCCTGGGCTTCAGAGGGGCCCTCAACCCCCCAGGAGGTAGGTAACCCCTCCGCAGGGCCTGGGCTCGCACTGCACAGCTCACCAGCCTAATGAGAGGCTCTCTGAACCGCCCACTCCCACTCTGATTTGCTCACTGCCCTTCCCTCTAATTTTGTTGTCTCCCCAGCAGTGTCCCAAGGCCTGGGGACTCCATTTGCAGTAGGAGGCCCATCCCTGCCTTAGTGAAGGGGCTGCTTTCCTGCTGGCTGATCCCTCTGGGGGAGGGCGGAGGGGGACAGCGGCTGTTTGCAGAGCCCTGCAAGGGGTGGGAAGATCTGTTGCGAACAGTTTAGAGTAGGAGGCAGCGGCCCCTCCATCCACCCAGTGCTGTTCTAAGTGCCTTTTCAGACACTTGTTAGAAACCACAGGGTTGGTAAAGAGCAGGGGCAGGACAGCTGGTGCCCAGCGTCTGGCTCTGGGTGGCACCCTCTCCTGTGTCACTGCGTTGTGTTGGGGTTTAACTTCTCTTGCTCCTTTGCCTCCGGGGCTTGTTTCTCTGCCTGGACTGTGTCTCCTGTGGGTAAGGACTCTGTGACGCTTCCACGTCATCCAGGCCGAGTTATCTACCTCCCTCCCATCAGCGGTGACAGGGGTTCCGCTCCCGAAGCTCAGGCCTCTGCACATGTGCGCAGGGACGGGGGACAGGGTGGGGCTTGCTCTGAGCACAGTAGAGGGTCCAGCTGGGGAGGTATGGGCCCCCGCGCATACCTGAGATGCTGGAATATCAGTGTCATCTCAGATGAGTGTCATAGCTCCGACTAGCTGGAGGGGCTGTGAGGACCGAGGGAGATGGTCCACGCAAAGCCTTGAGCGGCGCAGTCAGTGCTTCACAAAAGTGAGGTCGTCCTGTTATCCATCCTGCCATCTCCTGGCTGAGGGCCGTGCACACAGGAGACTCCCAATCACTGCTGTTTGTTCCACTGGTTTGGAACCACTCTCCTTGGGGCTAATTCTAGGAGTTCCAGCTCCGCCAGAGTTCATAGGCGCCTGCAGGGCAGCCAGAGGCAACAGGCTGTACTCTGGCCAGGTGGGCAGCTCCCGAAGTGGCCTAGACCTGCTCCCCAGACTGGAGCTGCCCTCCGAGAATACTGTGTACACACAGGGGCCTTTGCGGGCAAAGGCCCTTAGCCAGGTGGGCTCGGAAAACCCTGCGTTCGGTCTGGAGATGGAGAGTCAGCCACGTGAGCCCTCCTCCTGGCCCTGCTCTCCTCTGACACAGCCACTGGGGAGCCACTCTTTGGTCTCTGTCCCGCACGGCACTGCAGGTACCCTGGGTTCAACCCTGGCCACCAAGGCCACCTGTTGCTGTTCCTGCACATACAGCTGGCCCTCTGCCCCCGGGCCTGGCTGCTCCCCTGGGAGGGACCCCACCCGGAGAGGGGCAGGAGCTGGGGGGGTCCTTGGCCCTCGGTGGGATGAGTTAGAGGTGGGTCCACAGTCCCAGACCCCACTCACCTCCACACCCTCTTCCAGGGCTTCCCGGGCCACATCCCAAATACAATGTGCCCAAGTCCTTCCCGTACGCTTGGGAAGAGCCCGAACCACGGCAAACAGGACGGAGCGCCCACCCGGGAACTCCAGAGACTTGCCCTCGGTGCATTTCCTCCCAAATTACTAGGACAACCCCGAGGTGCCCATGGGGGTGGGAGGGAGGTTGAGGTGCAGGTGGCAGCAGCCCCGAGGCTGCAGGGGACCCCCTCCTTGCCCCTCTTCCTTAGTCTCTGAAGCTCTCGGTGTAGAGGGACCCCAGGCCAAAGTCGAAGACCCCTGTGGTGTGCTTCACATTAAGCAATGCTGAGGTCAGCGTCGTGAGGCACTGGGATTGTTGGAACTTCTTCTGCGGGGAGGGCAGGTCAGGCCCCAGTGCAGCCTGGAGCAGAAGAAAAGGCTCCAGCGCGGTCTCACGACCAGGGTTCCAGTGGGTCCCTGGGCTAGGAGGCAGGAGGTACCTCTGTCCAGTGGTCTGAGGGAGCTCTGGGCAAGATGTGCCTTGAAATACCCCCATCTCCTTTGGCAAGTCACTCAGACCCCAGTTTCCCCTCTGAAAAATAGAGGTGGGAGTGTCCCCAGTGGTGGATGGAGAGAAAGGGGACCAATAGATGGTGTGGAGTCCCTTTTACACTCTAAAGGGACCGTTCGAATGCAAAGACCAGGGCAGTGAGAATCCAGAGCAAGGCGGGCCAATGGGGGGCTGCCGGCATGAAGCCACCAAGGGTGATGCAGAGCCAGCCGGGCAGGAGTCACTGTCCTTGCCCTTGTGGAGCTTTAATCTACTGTGAGTGTTGGGGTGAGAGAGACAGTAAGCAAACAAGTAGGCACTTAAAGAAGCAAGGTGATGGCGCTCTGGTGAGGTACCCATCTGGGAGGGTGAGTGGGGGTGGACCTGCTGAGGTGGCCTCACCGAGCAGAGACCTGAGGACAATGAGAGAGAAAGGCATGTGGGTATCTGGAGAAGAGGGTCCAGGCCGAGGAAAGAGCAAGGGCAAAGGTTGCAAGGTCGGGGCATTTTTGGTGAGTATATCTGTTAGCTAGTGCTGTGTAACAGCCACCCCAGCACCTAGTAGCTTAAAATAGCAGCTGTTTATTTTTACTGGCTGGACCCAGCAGTGCAATTTTTCTGGTAGCTGGGCTTACTCAACTGCCTGAGGTCAGCGGCCAGGCCGGCTGGGGTGGGGGGCTTCAGATAGCCTCCACTGGGGTGAGTGTTCTCGGCTCCCGGCCCCCAGCAGGCCTTACCCAGCTTGTGCTCGTGGCCGCTGGACAAGCTTCCAGGAGAGCAAGTCTGGGCTTGGAACAGGCACGGTCACTTCGGACATGTTTTGTCAACATATAAGATTCAAGGGGAGGGCAAATCGATCCAATTTTTGATAGCAGGTGCTGCAAAGATTGCGGCCACGTTTGCAATTTACTATAATCCCGCACATTGTAGGTGAGAAGCCAGGGCTCAGAGAGAAAAAGGCACAAGTGACTCTCCCAAGGCCATGTGACCATGGAGATTCCAACCCAGCCTGTGTAATGTCGTGGTTGGTGCCTTTTCTCATGCAAACTGCCTCTTGCCTCCCAAGTTCCTTAAACTGATTTTTAATGTCCCCCAAATTACATGTTAAGTCACTGAGTGGCAGGACGGAGAGGTGAGACACCCACACAGCCTTCCAGCCTTTCCTTCTGCACAAGTGTGGGTCCCCCACCCCACCCCAAACACACTCTCTCCCTTCCTCTCTCGCAAGTACTTTTTCAGGGGGTGGCTTTATTTAAGACTTTATTTTTTAGAGCAGTTTTAGGCTCAGAGGAAAAGTGAGGGAAGGTAATGAGGTGGCTGGTATCTTCTCCATCCCACGTGGGAATAAAGAAGAAAAGAGTGGCCACAAGCAGGTCCAATCTCTATGAGGGTCGGAGAATCTGGAGATACTTACCTTTTTTATTATAAGTAATCAGAACAGGCTTATGGAATAATGACACTGCCAGTGACACCTTGGAGGCCAGATTTAGGTGGAACTTAAACCCCAGAGTGAGGATTCAGACGGCAGGTAATAGGGAGCTGTTGAGGGTTTGAGCAGGGAAGTGGCCATGTGCGAGGAAGGGCAGGTGTCCATGGCTGGGCAGGGGAGGGGTCTGCAATTCTAGGCAAAGGAAGTGGGAGTGCTGGGCCAGGGATACACCCGTGTGAGGGGAGTGGAGCCTGGGGTGGCTGGCGGGGGGACACGGGAGCTGCCAGCAAGCCTGTTAGGGGCCATCTGGTGAGCGAAAGGGATGGGCAGGAGATGCAGCCCTCACAGAAGGTGAGACCCGGGTCAGGAGGGGGTGGGCGGGGTGACAGGTGCTGGCTTTTGCTTCCCCAGCTGCTCCCTCCTCTGGGAGGAACCCCCCCATCCCAGGAGCCTCTCCCCCACTCCCAGCCCTGCCCTCCTGCTAGGGCTGCCCCCATGCCTGGTGAGGCTGAAGCCCTGAGGTCCGGCCTGGGTGAGCTTCTCCCCTGACCTGGGCAGGCCGATGGGGGACGGCCCTGGGACTTGGAGGACCAGCTCCTCGTCTGTTAGAGCTGCCAGGTGG
The DNA here is from genome assembly GCF_011762595.2 of Tursiops truncatus. Taxonomy (NCBI): domain Eukaryota; kingdom Metazoa; phylum Chordata; class Mammalia; order Artiodactyla; family Delphinidae; genus Tursiops; species Tursiops truncatus. The sequence continues at coordinate 39,078,228 of NC_047048.1, read as the reverse complement.
AGGTGGGCAGTGTGGCGCTGCAGAGCTATCCCTGAGGCTGTGGCTCCAGCACCCGTGTCCGTGCTGCTGTGGGGCCTCCGGGGGTCATGGTCAGTCACACTCGCCGTGGCCAGTGCCGGGAGAGAGGGCCAGGGGCTGGGGGCCGAGGACAGGCAGGGACTCCTTCCTGGGCTGGAGGCAGAGGTTGAGACCCCCGTGGCCCAGAGGAGTCATCTGTACAATCTGGGTGGGGGGAGGGAAAGACGTTCCCAGTCAAAGGGTGGAAGCGGCTGGCTGTTCCCGGGGGCTAGGAGAGGTGAAGCCAGGGCTCCCCTCCCTCCCTCACTGCCCCTCACCCGCCTTGCAGCCAAAGGAAGCCGTGCCCACCTTTCCCGCTCTGGGCCTCGACTTACTCTTCTGCGAAATGGGTCTAACCGGCCTCATGCCTGAACCGGCATCAGAATCACCAGGGAAGGTGCTAAAAATGCACAGTCCCAGGCTTCACCTCTGAGTGTATGGAGGGGCCCGGGGGCCCAGGAATGTGCATGTTTACCCAGCTCCCCAGGGGCCTCTGATGAGAGCCCTGTACCCACACATTGAGAAGCTCCCCTGACCCTGAGAATGCTGGTAGGCCTTTTGGACCCGGGACCCATGAAGCACCCGCTGAAGCAGGACTGTGTTTACCCAGGACCTTCTAGGCCTGGCACTCATCCCAGACCAGGGACAGCCCCATGGGCTACGCCTTTGCCCCTGGTGTGGCTCCCATCCTGGCCACTGACCCCAAGTCCCCCAGGAGCATCAGCTGAAAGACATCGAGGACGTGTGTGAGGGCCCCTCTCCAACGCCCTGGGGAGAGGACCTCAGTGGCCTGGGGATCCTGAGAGCTCTCTCCAGGGGACCCTTTCTAAGCCAGGCTCCCTCTGCAGCCTCAGCCTCCTGGCCTTGTGCTGCTCTTCGCCTTGGTCAATATTTATTCCTCAAACAGGCTGGTATTTACTTAAAGGGCGGCAGCAGACATGGCAGCCCTCGCCTCCTAGCCCTCTGCTTCCCTGTCCTTCCTTGGGGGCTCCCCCTTCTCTGCGAGCAGGCTCCCTGGGCCCAGCATGGCTTTCCCAGGTCACTCGACTCCACCTCGAACCTGTCCTCTGGCTCCACACATGTCGGGTCTGGTCCACGGGCCTAGAACTGAGGTCCCGAGAATATTCTAAATGTCCCAAACTGCTCCTGGCTGCAACACGGGCTCCTGATCCCAGTTCGAACAAGCCACGTAGAGGTTGTGGTGAAAAGACGTGTTGTCTGAAACAGTTTTGCACGTTATTTTCCAGGAAATCAGCTCCTGGCCTTGGCGGATGCCGTGCACAGGCCTGGGAGACCCCAGTGGGGAGCCCAGAGCTGCGAACACTGTTGATGAATGTGTGACCGGCCCTCGGACAGGCCACCAAACATTTTTTCTGCCAAGTTTATTCAGATGCGATCCTGCAATTTTTGCCTCCTCTGAACCTGGGGGGCGCATTGCAGAGAGAAAAGGCCTTGGCTCTTACCTCCCCACTCACACGCGGCAGAATATTTTGAGGTCTGTCGTCCCAGTTTTGAGCATTGCTCAGATCAGCACAGGTGTGGCGATTGTTCCTTTTCTAAGAAGGACATTGCTGGCAAACTGGACATTGGCTGCTGTTTTCTAAACTTTTCATTTTGAACTACATTTCAAAAAGTAGGAGTAAAACGTAGTAAGTATAGTATTAAAGTTGCAAAAACAGTACAGAAAGTTTCCTGTCCTCCTCTCCCAACTTGCCCAAACTTACAAACCCGCAGCCTAGCGATCAAAGCCAGGAGGTTAGCTCTCGTCCTAACACCCTTAATCCAACCCAAGACCCTGCGTGAACCTCACCAGCTTTTCCACGAACGTCCTTCTTGGCTCCAGAAGAATGCATCCAGGATCCTGCCCGTGCATTTAGTTGTTCTGCATCTCTGCTGCTTTGCTATCAGCAACAGTCCCTAAGTTGTTCCTTGTCTGCCCAGACCCGGATACCGCGAGGAGTGTTGACTGACACCCCTGAGCCCAGGCTTTGTGGGGTCCTCATGTCTGGGTGGAGGGCGTACATCTGGCAAGGGCACCGCTGCCGTGGAGCTCCGGACCTGGGGCCACGGGGTCACGACGCCGGTTTGTGCAGCGATGCCTGGCTCTCTGGTCAAGTGGTCCTGAGGGGCTTTTCCTCTGTAAGGTTATATTCACCTCCCATCCCCACCCCCAGCCCCATTGACAGACATCTCAGGAGAAACTCCTTGAGGCCGTGCAGATGCCTTTTCTCCTTAAACCTTTCAAGATTCTAGCCTCCATCAGATCTTGTCTGCAGCATCACTTCTTTGGCTTCCCCTCCCTTACTCCCTCCCTCCTTCCTTCCACATGTATTGATTGGATTTCCACTGCAAGAAAGAGCTGTCCCAGGACCTACTGTATAGCATAGGGAACTCTACTCAATACTCTGTAATGGCCTATGTGGGAAAAGAATCTACAAAAGAGTGGATATATGTATATATATATATATAACTGATTCACTTTGCTGTATACCTGAAACTAATGCAACATTGTAAATCAACTATACCCCAATAAAAATTAAAAAATTAAAAAAGAAAGAGCTGTCCCTTCTGCTCCGACTTATTTAATCAAATATTTATATCTGTGTGGGCTTAGGGATATTTTATTCTGTGGGTGATAATCTGATACTATCATTTTTTATTTTATTGTTCACATTTCTCAGCCCTGGCTTCTGGGAGCTCCTTCAGGGCCCCTGTACCCTTTGGACCAGCCCCGTGTTTTCTGGTTCCCCTCGGTTTTCTAGGATTTGCTGCCGCCCTCACTCGGCTAATTATTAGATATTCTCCTTGGGTTCTGTGGGCTATTGAGGCCACAGGTCACATCTTCTGTTTGAATCGATTATGGGCCAGATTATACCTAAAACATATATCTTAGTTGTTTGGTGTGTTGGCACAGCTGCGTCTTTGCAGAAATCCCCACCATTTGGAGGTTGGAAGTTGTGATTGTTGTGTCGGGAGCCATTCAAACCAGGTAGGACCTAGGTTGGCTCCAAATGATTGTCTTTGATGGTTTCTGTTCCTTCTACCTTAGAGTTCCCCCAGGGAGCCCCTAGGGTTCAAAAGCTGGAGAACACCCAAGTCATGCTGACCAGGAGCTCCCTTTGCGTGGCAGACAGGAAGTGCCAAGATATCATGATGATAACCTTGACCTTTGTCTACGAGCTTTGACTGAGCTTACCAACAACTGAGAATGTTGTTGGAAGGGAGGTCCTTCATTTGGGCCCCTCAGAAGCTGACCTTGTTATAACGATTCAAGGGCAAGGCCTTTCTGTGGGAAGTGATCTCTGGGGTGTGGAGAGGTGAGACAGGGAGAGAAGGGCAGCCATTGCTGTATTATTATTGTATTATTATTGTATAATCAAGCAAATCATCACCATGAGCAACTGGACTTCAGTCCTGCTGGAGAGCCTGGGAGACAGTGTGGAATTCATACCTGAGTTCTCCGGCCCCTCAGGAGCAGGGGTGCTTATATACCGATTCCCATTAGTTTGGGTTGATGGCTGCTCCTGGGCGTGTTCATTCTCTAGTTCTTCTAAGGATGCAGGCAGAGCAGGCTATGGTGGCTGGAGAAAGTCCTCAGGCAAAGCTGTGCCTGGGAATGGTGAGGGTCTACAGGTTACGGGCAGGACACCCACAGCATCCACTCCAGGCATGGCCCCATTTTACAGGTGAAGAAACTGAGGTACAGAGAAGCTAAGTGACTTATCTGGGGTCTAGAAACAGTACTGAGAGCTGGCACTTGAAGATATGAATTTGGGTGAGGACAGTTCTAAGTCTCCACCGAACACCCTGGAGCCTTCTCCCTTTGCCCCTGCTTCTCACGGCAGTTTCCTCCTCTGCAGCCCTCTTGCTAGCCTGGAAACTGCCTCCCAGGCTGGGCAGGGTGTGTGTTTGTGATGGTTCCGCCTAGTGTCTTGGTAGTTGCAGGTTCGATGTTTGAGTTGGTTGGGGAAAAGCCCCTGCATTATTTCAGGAGGCTTGAGTTATGTCAACCCCTCCAATAAACAGTGTTAAAAGATTAGGTGAATAGACAGAAGAAACGCCTGGCTTCTTATTGACTTAGACTGTCGGGCTGATGGATAGTCCGCTGTCTCTCTGGCCCCAGGCAGCCCCTCTGATGGCTCCAGAAGAGGGAACCGAGTCACGCTTTGTGTGTCCCAGCTCTGCACTGTTCCCCCGGCCCTCCTGACCTCCTGCATCTAGTTCCTGTTTCATGTTCTCACTACTCCTCCGGCCCCTCCTGTATTCCCAGCCTGTTCTCCTGGTGAACTCTTGGGCCTGGGCTTTCTTTCTGAGTCCGGAGGGAGGGGACCTGGGCTTTGCCAATAAATATCTGTGGATGTGGGGCCCGGGTGCAGCCCCCGCCTCCATTACCCACAGGAGGAAATTTAAAGAGGAAATTACCCTCGCCTGGTCCCCCTCCTAGGACTGCCTAGGGCTTCAAAGCAGATGAGATGACAAAAGGGTTGTCACAACCCAGGGCCTGGCTGACTTCCTGGCCTCCAAGGAACAGAAAGAGACAATAACCATATAAAAAGAAGCTCTGGGACTTCTCTGGTGGTCCAGTAGTTAAGAGTCTGCCTTCCAATGCAGGGCATGTGGGTTCGATCCCTGGTCAGGGAGCTAAGATCCCACATGCCCTTGGGGCAATTAAGCCCACGGGCCACAAGTAGAGAGAAGCCCATGCGCTGCAACAAGGAGCCTACCCGCTGCAGTGGAGGATCCCAACGAAGAACCCGTGGTGGCAACTAAGACCCGACACAGCCAAAAATAAAATAATTAAATATTAAAAAAAAAAAAACCATCTAAAAAGAAGCTCCACCTCACCGGTTTTCAGGAACATATGAATTAAAAATACTAGTGAAGGGGCTTCCCTGGTGGCACAGTGGTTAAGAATCCGCCTGCCAATGCAGGGGACACAGGTTCGATCCCTGGTCCGGGAAGATCCCACATGCTGCAGAGCAACTAAGCCCATGAGCCACAACTGCTGAAGCCTGCGTTCTACAACTACTGAAGCCCGCGCACCTACAGCCCGGGCTCCGCAACAACAGAAGCCACCGCAATGAGAAGCCTGCGTACCGTAATGAACAGTAGCCCCTACTCGCCGCAACTAGAGAAAGCCCGTGCACAGCAGTGAAGACCCAGCGCAGAAAAAATAAATAAATAAATAAATTCTTTAAAAAAAATACTAGTGAATTAAAGAGGCAAGTTGAGACTACCTATTGCAATAAAAAAATTTCCACATCCTATAACCCAGAGAATCACGTCTTTGAATCTGTGGGACAGAGACCCTTGAGCAGGAGGGTAAGGTCTTGGGTGTGCGTGAGGTTGTTCACAAAAGCAGGGCTTCTCAGCGGTCCTGGGCTAGCTCTAGCCTTTATTTCCAATCTGTCACAAACTCATACATTTTTACTTTTACAGTAAAAATGAATCACTAGAGAAAGTTTTAAAAATGAAAGGCTTACAAAATACAAGCCCATGATTTTTATTGTGAGATTTGACATAACATCACTGCCAAATTGCTCTAAAAGTTTCTCAGTATTTACCACTCCCTCCCAACCCCTGCCTCACAACTCGGGGCCAGCCCTGGTTGCTGGACCACAGACTCTGAGTCATGATGCTCAGCTGTGCTGCTTGCAAAACAAACTGGAAAGAGCTTAAATACTTATCAATAGAAGAATGAGTATATAAACATGTTATGTCCATAGCATAAAACCCGTGTAGTAGTAAGAAATAAAGATGGCAGATTTATAAGACCTGACGTGCAAAGGTGGCTGAGACATGTTATTGAGTAGGAAAAGGATATACAGTTTTCTCAAGTGTTAAATGTAAAAAAGAAAATCTGCAATAAAACAATGCTCTATGTTTTCTATGGGCTTGTGAATATGTATGAAAACGTATAGAAAAGGGACTGGAAACGCATCCCTCTGGTACAGGCACACCTCGTTTTGTCGCACTTCACGTGATTGCACTTTGCAGATATTGCATGTTTTACAATATTCACAAAAATTCAAGGTTTGTGCCAACCCCATGTTGAGCAAGTCTATCGGTGCCACTTTTCCAGCAGCATTTGCTCACCTCGTGTCTCTGCGTCACATTTTGGTAATTCTGGCAATATTTCAAACTTTTTCATTATTATCATATTTGTGATGGTGATCTGTGATCAGTGACCTTTGATGTTACTATTGCAAAAAGATTATGACTCCTTGAAGTCTCAGATGAGAGTTATTTTTTAGCAAGAAAGTACTTTTTAATTAAGGTGTGTACATTGTTTTTTGGACTTAATGCCATCACACACTTAATAGACTCCAGTAGAGTGTAAACATAGCTTTATGAGCACTGGGAAACCAAAAAGTTCATCTGACTTGCTTTCTTTTATTTATTTATTTATTTGCGGTACGCGGGCCTCTCACTGCTGTGGCCTCTCCCGTTGCAGAGCACAGGCTCCGGACGCGCAGGCTCAGCGGCCATGGCCCATGGGCCCAGCCGCTCCGCAGCATGTGGGATCCTCCCAGACCGGGGCACGAACCCGTGTCCTCTGCATCGGCAGGCGGACTCTCAACCACTGCGCCACCAGGGAAGCCCCTGACTTGCTTTATTGCCGTAGCCTGGAACCGAACCTGCAAGGTCTGCCTGTATTGGGAATGCTGGGTAAAGGCAGAATCTTTTGTAAGGGCTTAATTTTTATGAAAAGAATGCATCCAAATATTACTCGTATAATTAAAAAACATGACATCTAGGCATGTTGATCTAAGACAGGCAAGTTACACTGGAAAGTGAATTTTCCAGACTCCGCCCCACCTCCCAACCGAGGGATAAAGCACTCACTCTGCCATGCAGGTGAAATGTGGACTAGACAACAGTAAGAGTCAGGTGTGAACTCCCGTGAAGAAGGCACAGTTGCAGACTGAGAGGCTGGGAGGGGACTGGCTTGTTGGTTGTACATGAGCCTTTTGTGAGGTGGCAGAGGAGAGAATTTAGATTTTAGGTTCAAACAGAGTAAAATTCTAGCACCTGACGTCTGAGTTGAGGGTAGACCGAGCACAGGTATTAGTGTCGGCTCCTTCCTGAATCCAAGTGACAGTAAAGGGAGAGAAACCCTACAGAGACAAGAAGCTGGAGGGGCTGAGCAGCCAGGACACAGGGATCCATAGTGGCCGGCAGTGGGGAAGTGGAAAGTGCTGACACCAAAGGACCCCAGAGACACTTCTGTTTTCTCCTTCTCTGGGTTCTTCCACCCTAGAGTCCTGACATTCGTGATGATTTACATTTATATGAATCTTTCAATAGGAAAATCACTTCCTTTCATTCTGGTCATTTTGTTGTATAATTTCCTTGATAATCTCCTGCCCCACTGTTTTTCTCTGTTCTTTTGTCTGGAACTCATCTTAGCTGGATGTCAGACCACCTGGATGAATGCTGTATTTTTCTTACGTTTTCTTTCCTAGTTTCCAGGTTATCATGTTTTGTTGCCATTCTACTTTTGGAAAATGTCATTGACTTTATCTCCTAATAATTCAACTGGAATTTTTTCAATTAAACTTTATTTTGAGATAATTGTGGACGCACATGTAGTTGGAAGAAGTAATACAGAGTGATCCTGTGTACATGGGGAGGGCTCTCATGTTGAGCTGTTATAGCCACACCCACTTGCCTCCTGCAGCCATTTCCTCCTTTTATATATATATATATATATATATATATATATATATATATATATATTTATTTTTGGCTGCGTTGGGTCTTTGTTCTGCGCGCAGGCTTTCTCTAGTTGTGGCGAGCGGGGGGCTACTCTTTGTTGCGGTGCGCGGACTTCTCATTGTGGTGGCTTCTGTTGTTGCAGAGCACGGGCTGTAGGTGCACGGGCTCAGTAGCTGTGCACGCGGGCTTAGCTGCTCCGTGGCATGTGGGATCTTCCCGGACCAGGGATCGAACCCATGTCCCCTGCATTGGCAGGCAGGTTCTTAACCATTGAGCCACCAGGGAAGCCCAGCCATTCCCTCCTTAATCCATTTCTATAATTTTGCCATTTCAACAATGGAATCATAAATGGAATCACACAATGTGTAATCTTTTGCAATTGGCTTTTGAAAAAATTTTTGTTTTTTTTTTAATATTTTATTTTTATTGGAGTATAGTTGATTTACAATTTGTTATATAGGTGTATAGCAAAGTGATTCAGTTATACATATATTCATTCTTCTTTAGATTTCCTTTCGCAATTGGCTTTTTTTTTTCACTCAGCATAATTTTCTGGAGATTCATCCTGGTTACGGCCCGTATCAATAGTTTGTTCCTGTTTATTGCTGAGCAGTAGTCCATGGTATGGATGTACTACTGTTGCTTTAACTATTTGCCCCTTAAAGGAATTTGGGTTGTTTCCAGTTTTTGGCTATTACAAATAAGGCTGCTATAAACATTCATGTACTAGTTTATGTCTGAACATAAGTTTCCATTTCTCTGAGATAATTTACCCACAGTGCAATTTCTGGCTCATATGGGAGTTGCATGTTTAGATTTTCCAAGACCCAGTTGGGCTGTTCCATTTCACATTCCCTCCAACAATGTAGGAGGGATTCATTTACTCCACATCCTTGCCAGCATTTGGTGTTGTCACTATTATTATTTTAGATTTCTGATAAATGTGTACTGATATCTCATAGCGGTTTCAAACCGTGTTTCCCTGATGGCTGATAACATTGAGCATCTTTTCAACTGCTTACGTGCTATCCATATGTCCTCTTCAGAAATCTCTCTTCATGTCTTTTGCCCATTTTCTAATTGTATTGTTTGTGTTTCCTATTGTTGAGTTTTGAGAGTTCTTTATATACACAAAATAATAGTTCTTTGTTGGATACATGGTTTGCAAATATTTTTTCCCCACTCCCTAGGTCCTAGAGATTTTCTCCTATGCATATTTCTAAAAGTTTTATAGTTTCACATTTTACATTTAAGTCAGCAATCCATTTGGAGTTAATTTTTGTATTAAATGTGGGGTTTAGGTTGATGATAATTTTTTTTTGCCTGTGGATGTCTAATTGCTCCTGTAGGAAAGGCTCTCTTTCCTTCATTGAACTGCTTTGGCACCTTCGTAAAAAATCAGTTGGGCAAGTCTGTGTGCATTTATTTTTGAATGTTCTACTCTGTTCCATTGGTCTATATGTATATTCCTCTGCCAATACCATACATCCTTGATAATTGCAGGCTTAACAGCAAGTCTTGAAATCTGATAGGCTGATTCCTCTCTTTTTATTTATCTTTCTCATGACTCTTTTAGCTATGCTAGTTTCTTTGCCTTTCAGTATAAATTTTAAAATAATATTGTCTGTATCTAAAAAAAAAAAAGCCCTTTTCTGGGAATTTGATAGGGTTTGCTTTAAACCTGTATATCAATTTGTCAAGAACTGACGTCTTAGCTATGCTGGGTATTCTAATCCACCATCATACTATGTCCCTCCATTTATTTAGATCTGCTTTCATTTCTTTCACTTGCATGTTGTCACTTTAGCATACAGGTCTCGAACAAGTTTTGTTAGATGTGTACTCTTGAGTATTTCCTTTTCTTTTTGTGCAATTGTAAATGGTATTGTATTTTTAATTTTGGTGTCCACTGTTCATTACTAGAACATGGAAATACAGTGGATTTTTATATGTTTAACTTGTGTCCTGAGATCTTGTTGAGCTCACTTATTAGTTCTAGAATTGTTTTCTCAGTTTCCTTGGGATTTTCTACATAGACAGTCATGTTCTCTGCAAACAGGAACAATTTTTTTCTTCCAGTCATATGCATTTTACTCCTTCCTACTTTTTTTGTTTCTTTTGTTTTCGTATTTGCCTTATTGCACTGACTAGAACTTACAGCACGATGCTGAATACAAGTTGTGAGAGCCTTTACTTGCCCTTTTTCCTGCTCTTACGGGGCAAACATTCAGTCTTTTGCCGTTAAGTATATCATCAGTGGTAGATTTTTTGGGTAGATTCCTTTTTCAAGTTAAGTTCCTCTCTATTTCTATTTTTCTAAGAGCTTTTTTTTTTTTTAAATCATAAATGGATGTTGAATTTTGTCAAATGCTTTTTTCCTCATTGATTGATATGATTATGTGATTTTTCTTCTTAAGACTGTCAGTATGGTGGATTGCATTGATAGATTTTTAAAATATTGAACCAACCTTGCATTCAAATATTTTATTGTTTGAAATAAATCTTACTTGGTCAATATGTATGATTCATTTTATATATGACTGACTTTTCTTGCTAATACTTTGTTAAGGGTTTTTGCATCTATGTTCATTAGGGATATTGGTCTCTAGTTTTCTTTTCTGTACTATCTTTGTCTGGTTTTGGTGTCAGGATAATACTAGCTTCATAAAATGAGTTGGGAAGTACTCCCTACTTTTCTATTTTCTGGAAGACATTGTATAAAATTGGTGTTAAGCCTTCCTTAAATATTTTATAAAATTATCCAGTGAAAACATCTAGGCCTGGGAATTTCTTCTTTTTCTTCTTCTTTTTTTTTTTCTGGCCATGCCGCACGGCATGCAGAATCTTAGCTCCCCGACCCGGGATTGAACCCATGCCCCCTGCAGTGGAAGCACAGAGTCCTAACCACTGGACCACCAGGGAATTCCTGTCTACTTAATTTTTTGAGGGACTGCCATACTGTTTTCCACAGCGGCTGTGCCTTTTTACATTCCCACCAGCCACATCATTTCAGTGAGGAGGTAGAAGCTATCAGATCCAAACAGACTCACCCTCCCTGCCTCAGATTATGTTCATTCATTCACACCACCTTCTGCTTCTCCTTGTTTGCTACAACCAAGGAGACGTACCTGCTGCCAGTCAGGTATGTCTATCCCTTCATCTGTTTCCACCCTCCCCATCCCCCGGCCCCGCACCCCACCTCCGGCCAATTTAAGGATGTTATGACCTCCTTCACTGAGCCAATTTCCCTCCCCGTCATCATCCTGATCTACTGCATCATTTACATCTGCATTCAAGTCGATGGAGTATTTTCCATCTTTCAAAAACTCTCCCTTGAGAAGCTCACATCATCTATGTGGTATTCCTGCCAAAAATGTTTAACCTGAATCCAGTCATGAGGAAACAATCAGATAAATCCAGTATGGGGACAGGCAATGTGACAACTGGCCTGAACTCTTCAAGCATGTCAGTGCCCTGAAAGACAAGAAAAAGGCCAGGGACTGTTTCCGATTAAAGTATGGAAACCTGACAACAAAAGGGAAGGAGTGAACCTCAATTGGATCCAGGACCAGGAAATAGAAAGCAGCTATAAAGGCCGTGTCTGGACTTCTGGGGAAACGTAAATATGGTCTGTCTGCTAGATGATGTTACCGATTCAATGTTAAATTTCTTTGGGTGGGATGTGGCATTGAGGTCATGTAGGAGAATGGCCTTGTTCCTAGGAAAGGCATGCTGTGGTATTTAGGAGTATCTGCAACTTTATTTCCAGTGATTCACCCCAAAATGAATATGTGTGTGTGTGTGGAAAGTAAATGCAGCAGAATGTTAACAAATGATGACTTTAGGTGAAGGGTGAAGAGCTGTGCGTTGTACTCTTCCTTCAACTTTCTGCAGGTTTGAAGTTTTTCACAATAATATGTTGAGCAGAAGAGAATCAATCCTTTATCCATATCTGCCTGTAGCTGCACCCAGTTGATCCAACCTTCTGGATAGAGTCTTGACACTCAGCTTGCACACCCTCCCGCCCATTCTTCCATCGGTCCTTTGTCCATATCTGCCTGTAGCTGCACCCAGTTGATCCAACCTTCTGGATAGAGTCACTGACACTCAAGCTTCCACTCCCCACCCCGCTCTGTCCATTCATCCCTTGGTCCATCCCAGTGGGCTTCTGCCCATCATCACACTGGAGTTGCCTCGTCCAGGTCCTGACCGCCTCCGTGCTGCCCACCCTATGGGCCGCGTCCCACCCGGGAGGCCACTTCCTTCTCCAAATCCTCTTGTCTCTCAGCCTCGGCGACACCTGCCTCTTCTGGTTTCCCTTCTGCCTCGCTGGAGTCTTCTTGTGCTTCCTTACTTGCTCCCTTTGCTCTACCCAATCTCTAAAGTCTGGGTTCCTAGGAGCTCAGGCTCTTTCTTCTTTAAATCTCTCTTCAGGTGATTCATTGATTCCTATGGACTTAAAAACTGAATTTGTTCTAATGATGCCCAAATATACCTCCAGTCTGGATCTTTCCTACCACTTGACAGCTCTTTTTTTTTTTTTTAACTCATTCTCTTGGTTTTTTAAAATTAATTAATATTTTATTGAGGTATAGTTGATCTACAATGTTGTGTTAATTTCTGTTGCACAGTCAAAGTGCTTCATTTATACATACATATATATATATATACATTCTTTTTTTAAAATATTCTTTTCCATTATGCTTTATCGTAGGATATTGAATATAGTTCTCTGTGCTATACAGCAGGACTTTTTTTTTCTTTTTTTTGCAGTACGCAGGCCTCTCACTGTTGTGGCCTCTCCCGTTGCGGAGCACAGGCTCCGGACGCGCAGGCTCAGCGGCCATGGCTCACGGGCCCAGCCGCTCTGCGGCACGTGGGATCCTCCCGGACCGGGGCACGAACCCGTGTCCCCTGCATCGGCAGGCGGACTCCCAACCACTGTGCCACCAGGGAAGCCCCCTTTGTCTAACCTTTCCTTGCAGGCCAGCCCTGCGTGTCTAGTTTGCTCAGGGCCCCGTAAGTTTCCACTAAAGTCCAGCAGGGCCGTCTCCGAGGCTCTGAGCAGGCCTGGCTCCGGGGGTGCAGGGCTGCGCCGGCAGCACTCAACCCCAGGTGCTTGGGAGCTGTTGGAGGACAACTCCAGGGAGTGAGTCCATTGAGAGCTCTGGGAGGGGCTGCAGCCCGCTTGGCTGGAAAGGGACACATCCCTTTTGGTGCTAGGTGAGCAGTAAGGATGGAAACTGTTGCCAAGGGCCTGGGGACTGTGACTGTGTTTGAGACGCTGTTCTGTTAAACCCCCAGGGGATGTGGTCATGGTATTTCATGTAAGCTTTTGATGTTCAGCCATGTTTCTGTCAAGTGTGGTCACCAAGACCTTTGATTGCTTTTACCCTTTTATTGAGGCATAATCTACACATGGTAAAATGCACAAATCTTAGGTGGACAGTTTGATGAATTTTTACCTGTGTCTACACCCATGTGACCACCACCCAGATCAGCACAGAGGACATTCCATCATCCAGTGAGTCACCTCAAGCCCTCTTCCCAGTCGCCACCTCCCACCGCCCCAGCAGGCAGCCGCTGTCTGACCCCAGCGCCATGGATGAGGACTTTTTTTTTTAATTTGGTTGTGCTGGGTCTTAGTTGCAGCTCGCGGGCTCCTTAGTTGTGGCATGTGAACTCTTAGTTGCGGCATGCATATGGGATCTAGTTCCTTGACCAGGGATCGAACCCAGGTCCCCTGCATTGGGAGCGCAGAGTCTTAACTACTGCGCCTCCAGGGAAGTCCCCCCGGTGAGTTTTGCCTGTCGAACTCCATATGAACTTAGTGACACGGGATGTGCTCGTTTGTGTCTGGTTTCTTTCCCTGAACATTGTTTTTGAGATTCATCCATATTATCGCATGTAAGAGCAGTTCGGTCATTTCCCTTCGGTGCCGTAAGTGATATTTCTCCATTCTTCCACTGATGGGCACTTGGGTTATGTTTAGGATCTGGGTATTCGCAGTTCAGCTGTGATGTGCATTTCTGGACATGGCCTTTGTGGTGCACGAACACCCTCCTTTCCTTTGGGTTTATCCCCAGGAGTGGAACTGCTTGGTTGTATGTTAAGTGTATGTTTAACTTTAATTATTATTATTTTGTTAAAAAAATTTATTTAGTTGCTCTGGGTCTTAGTTGCAGCAGGCAGTCTCCTCAGTTACAGCATGCGAACTCTTAGTTGTGGTATGGGGGATTTAGTTCCCTGATCAGGGATTGAACCCGGGCCCCCTGCATTGGGAGCACGGAGTCTTATCCACTGCGCCACCAAGGAAGTCCCTGTTTAACTTGAACAGAAATTGCCCGACAGTTCTCTGCAGTGCTTGGACCAATCCACACTCCCACTGACAGTGTGTGCTACTCCCCAACCTCACCCACCCTGGACATTTCCAGAGGTTTGGCTTTAGCCATTCTGGTGAGGGTGCAGTCACAGCACTCGTAGTTTTAATTTGTATTTCCCTGTAACCATTGTTGTTGGGCATCTTTTCATGTTTCCCAGCCATTCGGATAGTCCCCTGTCCAAGTCGTTTGCACATTGGGTATGGGTATCTGAGACCTTTTAATTAAGGTAAAAGTGTCGTGAAATAGTGCCTTACTTATGCCAGGAATTGAGAGGGGGCTCAAGTGGGCTTGTGAAGAGGAGGATGAGATAGAAGGGCCCTTTGTAATGAGTCTGCCCCTGGCCCCGGAAGCTCACCGATCTGTCTCCCCAGCACCTAGAACAGGACCACGCACAAGGCTGGAACCCAGTGAAACTCATCAAATAGGGGGACCATCCTTTGTTTTTTGACGGAGGGCGGGCTGTTTTGGATCTTGCAATAAATGATATTCTCCATTCTCCACTCTTCCATCCCCGTGAAGCTAGGCCAGACCCCGTGTCCCCTCCAGTTCTGGACAGCGACCTATAAGCAGCCTTAGGCCACCAGATCGTTAATACAGCCCTGACTCAGACCTGTTGATCGGCTTGCTTGGATCCCATGAAAAGCCTCCCCAATAACTGGGGGTCCTCTGCAGGGCCCTGGGATTGCATCACTATCTATACTCCAATTTCTTCACGGTCAAGATTTGCATCCAATAGCTCAGGGCTCCCAGCACCTGGAACCCCAGAAGAGACGTCAGAGACCACAGGCTGCCCTCCCCAGCCCAGGTCTTTGTGGAGCATTTGCTCGGCCCAGGGTGCTTTCCAGATTGGGGATGAGCTTTGGATGCGTTGTGTTCTTTTGTGCGCAGGGCTCAGATAAGCAGCCGCCAGCTCATTTCCTTTGCCACCTGGCTCCCATGCGGCCGAGTCTGTATTTGTGAACTGAATGGATAAATGAATGGTTTGGGATTTGATTCATCTCCCGATCAGGCAGGCGATCTTTCATTCCTGCCACCTTGGGCCAAAGGAAAAACCAGGAATGTCTTTTCATGTTTTACCAGAGACTCAAAAATTTTGACATCTTGTTCTTGATGATTTCATAAAGTCCTAACCACCCTTGATTATTGAACACTCTCGTGTCAGCTAAGTGTCTGAAATAGTAAATCCTGTTTCTCCATTGGCTTCTTAATATAAAGGATGGGGGCTTCCCTGGTGGCGCAGTGGTTAAGAATCTGCCTGCCAATGCAGGGGACAAGTGTTTGAGCCCTGGTCCAGGAAGATCCCACATGCCGCGGAGCAACTGAGCCCATGCGCCACAACTACTGAGCCTGTACTCTAGAGCCCGTGAGCCACAACTACTGAAGCCCTCGTGCCTAGAGCCTGTGCTCCACAACAAGAGAAACCACCGCAATGAGAAGCCCACGCACTGCAACGAAGAGTAGCCCCCGCTCACCGCAACTAGAGAAAGCCTGCGCGCAGCAACGAAGACCCAATGCAGCCAAAAATAGATAAATAAATAAATAAAATTAAAAACAAAAAAGAAGGATGTGTCCAATTGGGGAAAAAATGATAAAAGGATTAAATAATCAGTGGTGCAGTTCTGGAATCCTCAGAATCAATCAATCAATTATTTAAGTGACTAATTTTTTTTTAATATCAAGACCAAGCTTTATTAGGAAGTTACATAATCATCACATCAGAATATCAAAGGCAGAAACCTATATGCCCATTTTGATAAATGACTGGAAAATTCGTGCCATTTACTGGTTTTAGATTTTTAGAAATTAAGTAACATTTATTATGTATCTTCTTGGTGTCAGGCATTGTGTTAGGCATGAGATATATGATACTGGAGATTTCAGTCTGGCGATGGATGGATTCTCTGACTGAGGGTCTGCTCCTGGAGTCTCATCCCTGATCCTATCCAGATATGGAATTTCTCCCACACTTGTGTATTCCCTGATACCTCAGTGATGGCTGTTCCACCCCAGCCTCTGGCCTGTTTCCAGTGTCTGATTGTGCTAGGTTGTAATCCCATGTGTTGCCAGTAGGGGCCTCCCTTCTAACACCTGATGTTTCATGGCTGAAACCGTTGGCTTCTATTTGACAAATGAGAACAAGGTAAAAGCACGCTTTGTGGGTTTGAAGTTTCATTTCTTTACTTTTTTAAAGTTAACTTGGAATGAAGAGTGACCGTGGGTAGTGAAGGGCATGTAAAATTTTTCGGACTAGGGCTGTTCAACAGAACTTTTGGAAATTTGCTCCACAATCTGTCCTATGCGATTTCAGTAGCCACCAGCCACGTGAAACTGTTGAGTGCTTGACACGTGGCTAGTGTGACTGAGAAACTGAATTTTAAATGTTATTTAATTTTAATTTATACGTAAATAGCCACACATGCCCAAGGGTCACAGCTTTAGAATAATTTTTGTTTCTGTCATTTCAGCAAAGGAGAAACCAGAGAGGAAACACAGGAAGAGCACAGTGGCCAGTTAAGGCTCCTGCTCTCCGGGTGAGGGTTCTGCTTCAGGTTAGTTTATTGTCAAGACGGTGGTGCCAGAGAGATTTGGGAGTCAGTTCTGCCCTTGCCACTTAACAGCTGCTGTGGTTTGGGGCAAGCAAGTTCATCTCTCGTAGCCACAGTTCCTTCATCTGTAAATTGGGGCTAATAATAAATACCGACCTCAGGACTCTTGTGAAGAGCCTGTGAAGTGCAGCCTCAGGGCAGCGCCCGCAGACAGTTAAGTGCAGCCCCTGCAGGCAACGATGACGGTGTGGCGGCGACAGACACCTAGCTCTGAGCTGGGCTCCCTGCTCAGGGTCCCTAAAGGGGCTGCATCAGGGTGAGGACACAGTCCGAGGTCAAGAACGTCAAGTGACTGGGCTAGCCAGGAGTCTCCTAGGAGTCAGGCAGCTGTGTCAACTTCATTCTCTGGTGGTCAAATCAAAGGGCAGACCAGGGGGCTCCTGGGGTGTTCACCCCCACCTGTGCTTTCTGGACGGTTAACCCCTACAGGGCCTCTGCCCACCCCCTTCCTCTCATCGTGGTCCAGCAGACTGGTGGCCTCTGCCTGTCTGGGTTATGTTAACCATCTTTTACGAGAGGGCTTTTTGGGTCATACTGATGGGGGTCCTCCCCAGATGCAGCCACTCCATCCTGAGTCCTGAGTGCTCGGGGCCCTAACACACGTGTATGTGTGTGAGATGGTGGGGATTTCCTTTAGAGCAGCGCGGCTTGGAAATCAAGAAAGCTGGTTTAATATGCAGATTCTGAATCAGGAGCTCTGGGGGGCCTGGGAGTCTGCAGTTCTAACAGGCTCTCAGGTGGTGCCGCCTCGCTGATCCCAGCGCCACACACAATAGGGAGATTCTCATCAGTGGTTCCCAAAGTCTTGTCCTGAGGGGCAGCAGGCGCGTCCCCTGACAAGTGACTTGTTAGGAATGCAGGTTCTCGGGCCCCATCCAGACCGACTGAATCAGAAACCCTGGCGTGGAACCCAGCAATCTGCGCTTTATCAGGCCTCACTGGAGACTCAGATGCAGCTCAAGTTTGGGAACCGCCGTCCTCAGTCACTGGTTCTCAAACGTGGCTGCTCTTTGGAATCACCTGTTTCCAGCTGATTGTTTTTCTTTATTTTTTGATTTGTTTTCAATTGTTTCTTTTATTTTTATATTTAGAAATCAGCGTGATGGCGGTCTAATTTCCTGGGGAGTTTAAACAAGTCAGTTGCTTGGGCCCCAACCCCGGAGATTCTGGTCTGATTGTTCTGGAATGCAGTCGGGGTGGGGGTGGGGTCTTAATTGTTGTCTTTCTGGGTGGGATGTAGGGTCGATTTTTTAAAGTCTTGGCTACTCAATAGAATTACCTAGAGAGCTTTCCAAGCACAGGTGCTTGGGTTCCCCCACCAGAGATTCTAATCTAGGGTGTTTCCTCAGCGTGGAGTTTTTAGGGCTTCCGAGGGTGAGAACCACTGCTGTGATGGAGAGAATCCAGGATCCGCCGTGGAGGGGAATTCCTGCTCTGCAGCAGGGTAGGGAAAGGCCTTTTTGTCTTCATTAGCGAAAGGGATCCTGAGACAGTCCCAAATGGAAATTCTGACGGTCAGCGGGGAATTGTGGGTGAGAGAGGGATGAGCCCCCAGACAGGAGGAAGAGGTTCTCGTCAGAGAACTAAAGGCACAGACACGGAAAGGACAGCCCCAGGGGCCGACGGGCCTGCGGTGCCTGAGGTTTGTGGGATTTTTTTCCCTTTTAATTTCAACATAATTTCAGGCTTATAGAAAAATCACAAGAATAGAACAAAGAACTTGTTTTTTACTCTTCGCCCACATTCTGTGTGTGTGTGTGTGTGTGTGTGTGTGTGTGTGTGTGTGTGTGTTGGTTTTGTTTTTTCTGAGTCATATGAGAATAAGTTGCAGATAGGATACCCTTTACCTCCCAAAGCTTCAGCTGTATAATTCCCAAAAATACAAAAACCATTCTCTTCTAGAACTACAGTGCGTTTACCCCACTCAGGAAACTTCTATCAAGCCAGTGACGTAATATCAGGCCTTATTCAGATTCAGATTTCACCAATTGTCCCAATACCTTCCTTTTAAACAAAAGGATATCCGGGATCACGGGATGACAAGTTGCCTGTGGTTGTGTCTCCTCCAGTCTGGAGCTGTTCCTCAGGCTTTCTTTGTCTTTCACAACACTGACAGTTTTTTTTTTTAAGATATATATATATTTTTAATGCTTTTCTTTTTCTTTTTTTTTTTTTTTTTTCGGTACGCGGGCCTCTCACTCTTGTGGCTTCTCCCGTTGCGGAGCACAGGCTCCAGACGCGCAGGCTCAGCGGCCATGGCTCACGGGCCCAGCTGCTCCGCGGCATGTGAGATCCTCACAGCCCGGGGCACGAACTCGTGTCCCCTGCATCGGCAGGCGGACTCTCAACCACTGCGCCACCAGGGAAGCCCTAATGCTTTTCTTTTTTAAAAAATTTATTTATTTTATGTATTTATTTTTGGCTGCATTGGGTCTTCGTTGCTGTGCGTGGGCTTTCTCTAGTTGCGGCGAGCAGGGACTACTCTTCGTTGTGATGCACGGTCTTCTCCTTGCAGTGGCTTCTCTCGTTGCAGAGCACAGGCTCTAGGCGTGCGGGCTTCAGTAGTTGTGGCACGTGGGCTCAGTAGTTGTGGCTCATGGGCTCTAGAGCGCAGGCTCAGTAGTTGTGGCGCACGGGCTTAGTTGCTCCGTGACATGTGGGAATCTTCCCGGACCAGGGCCCAAACCCGTGTCCCCTGCATTGGCAGGCAGATTCTTAGCCACTTCACCACCAGGGAAGTCCTGTTTTTTTTACTAAATCAACAACTCTTGTTAGATTTGTGAAAGAAGTGAGGCCACAGGGCAAACTGCTGCCCCCGCATCGGAGGCACCAACAGATAAGTGCAGAGAATCATGGCTCCAGGAGCAGAAAGCTACACAGGAACCAGGGCTGGGGAAGGGAACCAGAACGGAAATTGACGAATTGCTCGGGGCTCAGTGTAGACCAGGCTGAGTTGAAACTCCAGAGGGGGCCCAGTGGGAGAGGGGTCCTCACCTGTTTGTGAATTACCTCCAGAAGCCCAATCTGCTCTAAGAAGTGAATATTGGGCGAAAACTTCCCTTGTGCTTCCAGCTGGGGAGGAGGAAAGGAGCCATTGTCATCACTGACAGTTTTGAAGAGTGAGAGCCAGTTATGCTATAGACTGTCCCTCAGTTTGGGTCTGTCTGATGTTTCCTCCTATATTAGGGACGGGGTGGCACGTTCTTAGTGCATCGTATCAGAACGTGAGGGTAATTTCTTGGTTTGGGAGATTGTAAAGCAAATTTGGGTTATAAATATTCCCAGTGAGAAGGAAAATCAAGACACGTAGAGGGAGGCTGGTGTGGTTTACACAAGCATCTGTGATTAGCTCAAATGTTCAAAGGACGGAGCAAAGGTCCAAAGGCAGAGGACTCAAACCAGAGAGGCAGGAAATAGTATCATGGCTGAAAAACTGACGCTCAGAATGAGCTGAGGCTACGAAAAATGCGGAGGCAACCAGGGCTTTTAGGTGGCTTGCTTAAAAAACACAATTGGTTTTTCTGTCAATAAAAAATAGAATGTGTTTATTGTGGAAAATCCAGGAAGCATAGAGAAGAAAGAGCGACTCCCTCAGTCCTACGACCAGCTGGATCACTGCTGGTATTTTAGCACATTTTCTCCCAGCCTCCAGAAAGGGTGTCTAAAGCCGTGCTTGGAGCCTGAAACGAGCGAGATAAAGAAGGGCGAAGTCTGTCTGCCGAGGGAGGTGATGTCACGCTGGTGGAGGTTGGTGAGAGAGGCTGCCTGTGTGTCCACCTCTCTCAGCGGGAACATCTGTGAGCTGGGGGGGGGGGGGGCGGAGTCCAGGAGGAGGTGGAGTGTGCATTTGGGACCCAGAGCTACTGCCTCGGTCTTTGCAAACCTCAGAGGCTGGTTCCAAAAGTTTGGGTCTGGGCAAATATTTCACTGATTTGTAAAAATAAAAGCAGGGAGGCAGGGTGTGTGATGGTGGGGGTGGTCCTAACTCGGGACTGAGCTGTGTGCACTTAAATTCAGACTGGGGAGGCCCCGGGGGTGGGGGGAGCAGGCAGGGAGCTTTTGTCACCCAAAATAGCCTTCACAACCTCCGTCCAGGTGGGTGTTGCTTATTCCTGTTTTACAGACAAGGAAACTGAGACTCAAAGGTAGGTGATGTGTCAGACCCCATAAGTGCCCCACCCAGGTCCTTGCTCACCCAGAGGTCACCCCTGAGAGTCCCATCTGTGCTGATGGCTTCCTGCATCTCTGTACAGGGTGTTCTCTGGCCCTTAGCATGGGGGGTGGAGTTAACACCCCAAGAGTGACCCTCAACAAGGGAGTTGATGGTGAATACCCCAACTTGTTTGCTCCTTGCTGAGACAATTTTTTTTAATTGTGGTAAAAAAACATTATGTAAGGTTTACCATCTTAACCATTTTTAAGTTTCCAGTGTTACCTGCGTGCACCTTGCTGTGCAACAACAGGTTTCTAGAACTTTTCATCCTGCAAAACTGAAACCCTATACCCATTGAACAGCTCCTGTTCCCCTCCCCCAGCCCCTGGTAACCACCATTCTACTTTCTGTTTCTATGAATTTGACTCCTTTAAATATTGCACATAAGTAGAATCATGCAGTGTTGGTTCTTCTGTGACTCGCTTATTTCATTTAGCATGAAGTCCTCAAGGTGCATCCGTGTTGCTGCATATGACAGAATTTCCTTATTTTTTAGGCTGGAAAATATTCCACTGTAGGTATATACGACATCTGGTTTATCCATTCATCCACTGATGGACACTTGGGTTGCTTCCACCTCTTGGTTATTGTGAATAATGCTGCTATGAACATGGGTGTGCAAATATCTCTTTGAGATCCTGTTTTCAATTATTCTGGATATATACTGAGGAGTGGGATTTCTGGGTCACACAGTAATTTTAAGTTTTTGAGGAAACTTCATAGTGTTGTCCACAATGGCTGCACCATTTTATTGATGAGACAGTAGTTGTAGGTCCCTGGAGGG
Organism: Tursiops truncatus; assembly: GCF_011762595.2. NCBI lineage: Eukaryota > Metazoa > Chordata > Mammalia > Artiodactyla > Delphinidae > Tursiops > Tursiops truncatus. The sequence continues at coordinate 39,056,466 of NC_047048.1, read as the reverse complement.
ACGGGTCACTGTGGTAACCCGCTCATAAACGCTACCCTTTTATTGGCTGCCTTCTCTTCCCTGTCTCACCTCCCCACTCTCCTACCTGGCTTTCCTGGAATGCAGATGAACTACATGCACCAGGTCTTTGTTGCAGGGTCTGCTTCTGGCTGGACCCTCAGCTAAGGCCTGTCACTTGCTTCAGGTTACACAGTTAATAAGTGGCTCATTTAAGTATCTATTGGTATATAATAAGCACCCCAGGACTCAATGGCTTAAGACAACAATTTATTGTCACTCGTGGTTCTGTGCGTTGACTGGGCTCGCTGGGTGGTCTTCACTTGGGGTCCACTGTGGTTGCAGTCAGACGTTGGTGGGGCATGAGGCCTCTGAAGGCTTGACTGGGCTGGACGTCCATGGTGGCTTCTCACTTTGGCCGTCTGGAAGCTCAGCGGGGGCTGTCGGCCAAGTGGTCTCTCTGTGTGGTGGGCTTCCTCGCAGCCGGGTGGCTGGCTTCAGAAAGGAGCATCCCAAGAAAGAACATTCCAAGAGGCAGGAATGGGAAACTGCCTGCCCAGTTTAGGGCTTTGCCCGGAGATGGCACAGTGTCTTTTCCACCACATTCTATGGGAGAACGCACAATAGACTCGTCCAGATCGAAGGGGTGGAGAAACGGACGCCACCTCTTGCTGGGAGCGGGGGTCGAGTCCACACTGCAGAAGAGCATTGGGAGGGGAGAGATTTCTGTGGTCATCTTTGGAAAGTTGGTCACAGTGATGAGTCAAACCCGGACCGTCCAAACAGAGATTGTGATCTCAACCTCTAAGCTGCCTCCACTTAAGAGATACGTTCTAGGGATTCCCAATGTTTCTAGGGGGCTGGAGAACCAGCAGTAATGGCAAACTTGAGAAATGCTGTTTTTGTTTATTATGACCCCATTTTTATGTCCGGACTGATGCGGCCTGGGGAAGCAGAGTTCTTAAGTGGATTGATAAAAGTAGAGACAGTAACCTTGATGTTAACTTTTGGAAAATGATAGAGCAGAACATGATATAGTTTATTTGTAAACATTAGGAAAGAATGCAGTGATCAGGAGGTGGGAAATCTTGGTGTGGGTGAACTGAATAATGCCTCCCCCCACCACCGCCCCCCAGAGATATCAGGTCCTAATCCCTGAAACCTGTTGATGTTATAAGGAAGAAGGGTCTTGGCAGATGTGACAAAGGATCTTAAAAAAGATTATCCTGGACTATCCGGCTGGACCCTGAATGCCATTATGGGTGTCCTTATAAGAGACAGGCAGAGGGAGACCTGCACGTGGAGAGGAGAAAGTGAAGTGAAGACAGAGCAGAGAAAGATTTGAAGATACTGGACTTGAAAGTTGGGGTGATGCAGCCACGAGCCAAGGAATGCCAGCGGCCACCAGAGCTAGAAGATACAAGGAACCAATTCCTCCCTAGAGCCCCCCAGAGGGAGCACAGCCCTGCCCACTCCTTGATTTCCATCCAGTGATACAGATTTCAGACTTCCGACCTCCAGACCTGTGAGAGAATATATTTCTATTGTTTTAAGCCAACAGGTTTGTGGCAATTTATTACAGCAGCTGCGGGAAAGTAGTACACAAGCTAAGATAACTTTCTTTGTAGACAGTGCTGGTGAATAGAGTGAATGGATAAACTGTATCCAGCCAGCATTTGAATAATGGGTTGGAAAACTCATTGATAATGAGAGCATTTCCAGGGCATTTATGGCAGGTTGTACAACTTTCTGCAAAGTGTTTGTCGTCAAGGGGTCTCTGGCCCCAGGCAGTCGTGGAGTCTGTAGTGGAGGGCTCTGCGGTTAGCTCTGCCCAGGTCACTACTTCAGTCAACTTTCCAGATGCAGATGGGGAGAAATTATGGCATCAGATATGAAGGTGATGCAATGTTGGGGGCGCAAGAGTGAAAGCGATCACTGAGCTGAGATGAGTTATTTCGATAGCTTGGAAATTCAGAATGAAGCTAAGATAAAGCTGACGAGAGAGGAGGTTAGATTTTAAAGAGAAATCCATTGGCCGAGTGCAGAACTGGTTGAGGGGGTCTGGCCAGGCTGTAGTTTCTGTGAAAAGGAGCTCGGGGCTCTAGTCAAGAAAGCTGTGTAATTTTTATAAGAAGAACATGATTTGGGGTGCTTTGTGGGAGGGCAATATCCAGTTCATGGTTGGAGGGGGTGTCCTACGTACTGACTGGTGGTTGGAGCATATTGGATAACTTGCATTTTTAACACCTCCTTCCTTTTTTCACAACGAGGGGCAGGACAGTAAGGAATCCGGAAACCACATGTGCTGGATCACTGACCATGTCCATTCTCTGCCCTTCACCACTCTGCTCTTTGCCCCTGCAGACTTCAGACTTTATCACCCAGAATATCAGGCTCCCTAATGCCATGTTATGTGTAACAATACTTAGTGGCCTAAAGCAACAACAGTCATTTACTGTCTCACAGTTTCTGTGGGTCTGGAATCTGGGAGTGGCTTAGCAGGGCGGTCCTGGCTCAGGGTCTCCCATGAGGTTGCCGTCAAGATGCAAGATCTACACTCACCCGAAGGGTTGACAGGGGCTGGCAGACTGGCTTCCAAGACGGCCACTCACGTGGATGCAATGCTCATGCTGGCCGTTAGCAGGAGGCCTCAGTTCTTGATCCCACGGACCTCTCCACGGGGATGCTTGACTGCCCTCACCCCATGGCAGAGGCGTGATCCTGGGGAGAGCAAGGTGGAAGCCACGATGTCTGTTATGACCTAGTCACATCCTGCCCTTCCACAACAGATTGCTCGGGTCAGCCCTCTGAAATGTGGGAAGGGACTGATTGCCAGGAGGTGGGGGTCCATCTGAAAGGCTGGTTACCATGGGAACAGGGACGGGAACAGGGATGTGGCTGGAAGGTGATCGGGAGAGGCTGGAGCTGGAGGGTGTGATGAAATCATCCCCCACTCAGGCTGGCCGAGTTCCCGTCAAGCTCCGGGATGGAGGTCTCCGCTCTGCATCCTGCAAGTGGCACTTCTGCACGTGCTGGGAGGGAGTGGAGGCCTCCTTTGAGCCCTGCCAGAACCATGTTACACTGTCCACAGAGCAGGGCTCCGGTGGAGGGTGACGCATCGTGAAGACAAGGGCTGTGGAGCTGCTGGCAGGAGACAAAGGCCTCCGTTGAGGGAATATGACATCGGGGACCAGCCTGTCCACGGCCACCACTATTGTCAGGAAACAGTAGGAATTTGAAAAGGGCGCAGGAGGTGTTGCTGAGTGGTCATCGACATGCCACCGTGGCTGCACACCCTCCCCAGTCTGCCGTCTCAGGGGCGGTGCCAAGGTTGCTGGGATTTGTCTGAAAAGGTCAGCTGTTCAAAACGGCTCTTTAAATACACAGTGTTTTCTGAGCTTCCTGTAGTTTGTCCCACCCAGCTCGGGATGGCGCTTTCTGTATCCACCTTCCAAGTTTGTTAAGCAGGATTACCTGTTAGCACGAGGTGAGAAGAGATGAAGAACCAGGAGAGGATTTGCACGTGGCCGTTTGGGATGGCTGGATGGCACGTGGAGGTTCTGTCTGTGTCCGTGACTTCCAGCTGAGGTCAGGTATCCAGCAGAGTGCTGGCAGATGTGCTGTCCTGGGTGCAGCAGCGAGGACAGTGGACTCAGCCGCATGTCTGCTGGCTGGGGCTCTGTGGGCGCCTTGGGCCTTGGCATTGAGCAGAGCCCCCAGCTGCATGCGGGTCTATCCTTATTGCTGTCATGTGTTACACTGTTACCAGTGAAGTACAGCTTTGCAGTGATGTCTCGTACCTGGGGAGCTACGAGCACAGGAAAAAATCCCATCATAAGGACTTTCCTTGGGAAATGTTCACTGGCTCCTGGATCTCCCAAGGCAAGGGGCTCCTGTGGTAGGCCTGAGTAGTTCCTGATGGGAGCATCAAGAAAGAACATCTCTGGGAAAGATTGTGCTGGTCGGACGCTTAGGTCAAGGTGGAAGGCAGCCTGAAATATTCACGAGAGCTGTCGGGGAGGACAGGCTGGTATTTTGATCAGGACTCAGCCACTAAATGAACAGGGTGAGCTTTGCAAGTTAATTTGCGCCTCATGGAATGGCTAGCTGGCTTCCTGGCCTTCCAGCATCTGCCCCCTCTTTTCTCGGCCTCTAATTTCCTTCTGGGAAACTATCTGCCCTTTCCCCACTCCGATGCCGTCAGGGAGGTCGCTGGATGGGACGTTGTCGGGAATTATGCGTAACTCCAAGCCAGCCCTTGGTGCGCCCTGGTTTGATTTACCTGAACGTCTGGGGTCCTGCACAACTCTGAATCAGCTGAATTGTCCATAAATGGAACCATATTTTAACTGCAGGGGGAAGTTGGTTAGTTTAAAGGTAACGAGTTGAAAATGTTTGTAAAATCAAAAACATCATTTAGTTGTGCAAATGACTACTCCTTGTTCAATAAATTCATAATTTCTAATTGGACTGCACACTTTCAAAGGCTTTGTGAGAGTATATCTTTCAGTGCTCTCCTCCCTGCTCCCCGCCCGGGCACCCCTGGTCCTTCTCCACTCTGACCTGGGTCCCGGGATTCTGGACACTTAAGCCATGATGTCTTGTTTCCAGCTGGGTCCATCCAGTGGGATGATGTCTGGGGGGCAGGAGGAAAGTGAGGTCTGGGTATTTACCCCCCAGCTCCTTCCTTTCTGGGTCTGCACAGGTCGGGTGCCTCCCTCTCCTAAAGGCCCCAGCTCCTGTCTAGGGCCCTCTCCATGCGGTCATTCTCTCTGGGTTCTGGTGATCCCTCCTCAGCTCTGGGAAGGGCCCCTCGATGTTGAGCCCAGGATTCTGCACAACCCCACACTCATTTCCTAAATCCTACTGCTCCTTTGTGAATAATCTACCAAACTCCCTTCAAATCACCCAGTTTGAGTGCCCTCTGTGCCCCCAGGGACTGTGCCTCACCCGATATTCAAAACTTTATTTTGTACAATATTTTCAAAAGCTCTGTGGTGTCCTCTTCCTCTTTCGAAGGCCTCAGGAGGGATGTGGATGTGTGTGTTCAATCGAATTGCTATTGTTTGAACTTGAAAACAGGCCTTTGGGGCAGGAGACAAGAGTAGCTTTGTGCTTTTCTTCAGCGCAAGAGTCAACTGTGTTTTAAAAGTCACGGTTGCCAGGGAACGGGGCCCAAACTGGAGATGGTTTCGTCCCCAAGGGGGCTGTCCTCAGAAAGCTCACAGTAAGTCAGAGCAGGACTGGAGGGGAGGATGCCGTGCCTGCACCACGCTGTGTGTAGGGAGCTCCAGGTGGAAGCCAGGTCGAGGGCTGGGGTGGAGGAAGGAAATCAGGATGGGAAGGAAGTCAGTCCCTGCTTCAGAAGGGATCCTGGGAGAATTCCCTGGCGGTCCAGTGGCTAGGACTCCGCGCTCTCACTGCTGAGAGCCTGGGTTCAATCCCTGGTCCGGGAACTAAAATCCCACAAGCCATGCGGTGTGGCCAAAAAAAAAAAAAAAAAAAAAGGGTCCTGGGAGAGGGCTCTGGAAGGGATGTGTGCTTCAAACACTGGTGACAGTCACTACAAAACATCCTAGGATAAGGGACAAGTCAAAGGAATAAATCTTAGTAGAACCTCCAGAGTACACGGGGCAGTGCGGCTGCAGAGCAGAAGACTATCCAGTGATACCGGGGGAGGCTCCTGGCGATCAGTGAGTAAAAGCGGGTTGCAGCCCATTGTGCAGTGTGGGCCCATTTCTGTGGAATAAAGTCTGTATTTATTCAGAGTGTAAAGACTGGTGAACTGGAGGGGAACCACAGTTGGCCAAGTGTGAGGTAAGGAGAGAAGCAGACAGAGACACAAACGGAACCTGGATGAGAACATGGCTCGGGTTCCTCTGTCAAGTCAGGAGCCCCAGGGCCCTTAGAGAATTCCCTCTTCTCTGTTATTTGCCGCTTTGAGATTACCGAGACATTAGCATAGCTATTAGCATACCCATTTTACAGATGTGGAAGCAAAGGCTGAGAGACACCTAGCAGCTTGGAAGTAAAAGGTAGCGTTGGGGTTTGCGTCAAGGTCATCCGAGTTGAATACCAAACACTTTGCTGGGGCCGGGTGCTGTCCACGGTCCCCAGCTCTGTCAAGGCGACAACAGACCAGCAGCAACTCAGCTGAGATCACTAAGGATGTTTTCCTAATGGAGTGGCTGCTCACAGCCAGGTGGGCAGGGTGGAGGGAACCACAGGGGCTGATGAGCCATCCACTAGTAGCATCAGCCAGCAGGGCCCAGGGAGAGGGTGTTCCAGCGCAGCTACCGACCAGGAGCCCCACCAGACCCCGATGACTGAGGGAGGGAGGAGTGAGGGGTGTAATCAAGGCTCTGAGCCCTCCCCCAGTCTCCTGCCAGGGTCTCCCCCCCAGGGCTGGATCCAACAGGAAGAGGGGACTAGAGCCCCAGGCAATGCAAGACCCAGGGTTCAGCTTTCCAGGGTGCGGGGCAGGGTGGGTCCTGAGCCTGCAGGACCGTGGGGCCACCCGTGGATGGAGGGGTTTTCTGGAGAAGCCAGAGAGGGTGCCCAGACCCCGGACTGACCCGAGGGAGGAACCCTCCCAGTTCTCGCCCGGGACGTGGTGCCCAGGTGCCCACCGCAAGGGGGGCAGGCAAGGGCTACAGAACTTTCTCCTCACCCCGTCACCACTGCCTGATGCCAGCAGACACGGGACAAAAGTTTGTCGCGTGTGAAGGAAGCGGGAGGTGAGACCGAGGTCTGAATGAAGTTCCACACCAGAGCAGACCCTGCGCAAGCCCAGGTGCAGGTAGTGCACAGGCAGGGACGAGAGAGGAGACAGGAAGGGGGAGGTGATGGTGCGATAGTGGGTGGTTACCTGCGACGGCACCTGGGACTCCATCCTCCCGGGACCATTTGAAGAACCGGGTAGGAGGCACCCCAGAACTGTCCCACCGGGAAGGGGAAGCTGAGGGATGTACCGGCCAGCTCCTAACCCTCGTGGGTGGAGGTGGCTCTGGGCGGCATAAGATACCCCGCGCCCCGCGCCCGGCTGTCTGAGTGCCTTCAGCTGGAGGAGCGAAGCCCTGCTGGCGCTCGAGGCGGGAGCCGGGCCTCGGGAGCTGCCCGCGAAGCGCAGGTGAGTTCGGAGGAGGGCGGGGCGCGGCCGCCACAGCCGCTCCGGGTCCACGGAGGAGACGCGGTCCTTCCGGTGGAGACCAGTCTACCGAGCGTCTGCTGTGTGCCCCGGGGCGGCCGGGGAGGCCCATCTACCGAGCACCTGCTGTGTGCACCAGGGCGGGCGGGCAAGGCACCCGCTGAGCGCCGCGCCCGGCCTGGAGGTGCTGCCGTGGACGCGCGCCCAATAAAGCCTTGGGGTCCTGCGGTGGGGGGAGTCGAGGGGACAGTGGAGGAGACGGGTTTTAAGGATTGAGATAGCCTCTGCGGGGGCCTGGGAGGGTTTCTGGTTTAGCAGAAGCACAGGCTTCCGAGCTTGGAGGGAGTGGAGCGGGGCGGGGATGGGGTCAGCCGGGAGGACGGCGGGTGCCCGCCCGACGGGTCGGCTGTGTCCACAGACCGCGGGGCCTCCGCAGGTCTTCGTTCTCATCGCCGGGGTCCCATTCAGCTGGGCTAGAGGGTGTGGGACGGCTGGTGGCTGGGACGCGATTAGGGGAGGACTCGGTGGAGCCCTTCGGCTGGACCTCAGCCCGAAGACCGTGTGGGAGCCCTGCCCGTGCCCCGGGCACTCGGCCAGCGTGTCCCCGGTGCTCGCCGCGCCCGGTGCCTGGCGGAGGAGGGGTGGCGGGTCCTCCCCGCACAGAGCGGCCTTTGTGCCACCGGCCCCACACAGGCTCTCTTTGTGGCCGGTGCCGGCGCAGGTTTTCCGTGAGCGGGGGATGCGGTGGTCGCAGGGCCCTGCGGGGAGCGCTGGGGGGATGGCAGGCCGGGCTGGGGGCTCCCAGGGTGTGTGTGGGGTCCCTGGAGGAGGTTCCCTCGGGTAGCCAGGGATGCCGAAGAGTGGGTGGCTGCCACCTCCAAGGGGCCCACACAGTCCCAGGGCAGGAGGCCCTCCTGACCGCCCCTTACTAATTAAAGCAGCTCCACGCACCTGCCCCCCACTCCCGCTGTGTGCCTTCCACACCCACACCCGGAATGTTTCTCACGCTGGCCCTGGGGAGACTCCTGGTTAGCTGATGGTCCGTGTGGGTCTCCCTCTCAGCCTCCCAAGGCCATGCTCAGCTCCTCCTGGACGGTTTTTCCTGGCCGCCTCTCTGGCTGTTTCTCAGATGGTCTCGCCAGGCAGGGCCTCACAGGCGTGCAGTGCGTGCGATCACACAGGCCCTGTACTCACGAGGGCCTCACGCTTGGCTGAAGGCTCTGCTGTCACCATCTTGAAATTCTTAATGATTTTTGAACAAGGGCTCTACCTTTTGCTTTTGCGCTGAGCCCCACAAATGCTGTCACTGTTCCTGTCTTGGGGCTCAGGAGGGGTAGGAGTGCACTGAGTCATGGGCGGGGAGGGTGCTCAGCTCACCTCCCCTCTCAGAAGTTCTTCCTGCTCTGGGACTCAGGGTGGGACTAGAGGACACGGCTGTGAACAGTCGGGGCTACACGGCAGCCTCATAAGCACTTTGCAAGTGGCCATTTACTCTAAGAATTAGCTTTAAAAATAATTGCTTCATTAATTATACATGCTTATCGTGAAAACGTTAAACAATACAGAAAAAGACGAAGAAGAAAGCAGAGGGAAAATTTTAATTCCGTCATGGAGAAGTGACCATTATTAGCATTTTGGTGAACATTTTTACAGTGCTCTGTGTGTGTGTACATTTATATACTGTCTTAGCTCAAACTGCTGTAATAAAAATAGCACAGACTGTGGCTTAAACAATAAATGTCTATTTCTCACAGTTGGGGAGGCTAGAAAGTCCAAGATCAGAGTGCTGGCAGATTTGGTGTCTGGTGAGGACCCACTTCCTGGCTGTATATCCCACCTTCTCACTGTTTCTCTTCACGTGGCAGAGAGTGAGCTCCATATAAGGGCTCTAACCCCATGCTGCGTGCCCCACCCTCATGACCTCATCTAAACCCAATTACCTCCCAAAGGCCCCACCTCCTCATACTACCACATTGGGGGCTATGGCTTCAAAATATGAATTTGGGGGGACACAAACATGCAGGACATAATATAAAGAGTTATATATATTTATATTCATATCCATTTATATGTATATCCATAGACATTTACCTACATATAATTTTATATAAATAAGATCATTTATATATATATTTATTATTATTTTTTTACATTAAGATTTCAGCTGTTAAAGTCTAGGACATATAGATCTACCTCATTCATTTTTAACAGCTGCATAGAATTTCACTGCATTTCTAAACCACTGTGAATAACTTAACCAGCACTCTACCTGGACAACACACATGTCAGCTGTTGCCAAACTTTCACTCTTAAAATGGGCAATGATGAACTTCCCTGAGGATACATCCTGCAGGGGGTGGGTCTGGGTTTCCTAGTCTATTGTATAGACAGAGGGACCTGGAGCATTATTCAAAAACCCTACCAGTGGGCAAATTAGAAGGGGCATATTTCAACCTCTGGAGTTTAAGCAGTTGTTCGCAAACCTGACTGTCTTTACCATGTGTTGAATAACCCAATCCAAATGGCCAGGGGCCAGGCCACCTGGCTGTCCACCCACCCCACTGGCTCCAGCGACTTGTTTCTTTAAATCAGTTCCTGGCAGGCCTGTGTGTGCTTTTCTTGACCTCTGGTGTCCCCTGTGAGAAGCAACAGTGACAGTTTTCTGCTCTAAGGAGAACCCACTTGGAGGGCGCCTCACGCCATGGCGCTGGGATCGCCATCAGCACCACTCCTGTCTCGCAGCACCTCATGTACAGCTAGCGCTCAAAAAGCATCTTGGGACTGGGTGAAAAGTGTTCTCACATCCTCTTTATCCGCTCCCACAACATTTTATTACAGAAATTTCATACATACAGAAAAGTGGAGTGAATCGTGAAAAAAGTTGAGTGAACACTCAAATACCTACCACCTGGATGACATTTTGCTCTATTTGCTTCATTATATGTCCATCCAACTCTCTACCCATCAATCCAGCTTATTTTTTCATACCTTTTAAGGAGAGTTGCAAACTATGGCACACGTCACCCCTAAACAGTTCAGCACATATATCATTAAGTACAGTTGAATAATTACTTTATAGTTCATTTTTCTCAGGTGAAATTTACATGCAATGAAATGTTCAAATCTTAAGTGTACCATTTGCTGAGTTTTGACAAATGCATTGTCCTGTGTGAATCAGAGCCCTGTCCAGGTTCAGACCATTGCCATCACCCAGATGGTTCCCTCAAGCCCCTTCCCCGTCCAGTCCATCCATCCCCGCTCTACCCCAGAGGCAGCCATGGTTTTCATCTTTATTTCATCATCGATTAGTTTTGCCTGTTCTAGACCTTCTTAGAAATGGACTCCTACCTCACATGCTCTTTGGAGGCTGGCTTCTTTCACATTCCGTAACGGTTCTGAAATCCATCCATGTCGTTGTGTGTGTTCATCCCTCCCACTCTTTTACGTCACTTAACACACTTTCGAAGGCCCTTGTTTTCAGTTCCCATTTGACTTGATTTGTCCAGGGACCCACTGCCAGCTGGAGGATGGTCAAGATTTGTCTCCATGCCTCCAGGCAGGAACGTGCCCCAAAGGTTATGGATGGAAAACTGCCCAGACCCCACTGCCCTCTGGTTCCCTCTGCCTCCAGCCCCGCCCGCACGGCAGGATTTCGTTCTTATTTTATTTTATTTTATAAATTTATTTATTTATTTTTGGCTGCGTTGGGTCTTTGTCGTTGGGTCTTCGTTGCTGCGTGTGGGCTTTCTCTAGTTGCGGCCAGCGGGGGCTACTCTTCATCGCGGTGCGCAGGCCTCTTATTGTGGTGGCTTCTCTTGTTGCAGAGCGTGGGCTCTAGGTGCATGGGCTTCAGTAGCTGCAGCACGCGGGCTTCAGTAGCTGTGGCTCCCGGGCTCTAGAGCGCACGCTCAGTAGCTGTGGTGCACGGTCTTAGTTGCTCCGCGGCATGTGGGATTTTTCCGGACCAGGGCTCGAACCCATGTCTCCTGCATTGGCAGGCGGATCCTTTTTTTTTTTTTTGTGGTACGCTCGCCTCTCACCGCTGCGGCCTCTCCCGTTGCGGAGCACAGGCTCCGGACGCCCAGTCCCAGCAGCCATGGCTCACGGGCCCAGCTGCTTCGCAGCACGCGGGATCCCCCCAGACTGGGGCACAAACCCGCGTCCCCTGCATCGGCAGGCGGACTCTCAACCACTGCGCCACCAGGGAAGCCCCTGCAGGCGGATTCTTAACCACTGCACCACCAGGGAAGTCCACGACAGGATTTCTTCATGGATGTGGTGCCTCTGCACCCTCCCCTCTAATTCTGCCTCCAGTCCACCGCAGGCCGGCCCTCGCTTCCACTCCCCAGACCTCCCTGCAGCATCCACCACGGTCAGCCCCGGCCTTCTGGAGACTTGCTCCTCTGTTGCCCTGTTGCCCACCCACTGTGGACTTTCCTCCTGCCTCCCTGGCTGCTCTGACTCCGTTTCCTTGGACGCCCCTCCTTCTCTGGATGACCTGCAAATATGGAGAGTCTTCAAGGCCAAGTTCTGGACCATTGTCCCTGCTCTCAGAACTCTCCCCAGGTGGCTGCATCCAGAACCATGGCTGTAAATACCATCCACATGCTGGTAGGTCCCCAGCAGGGCTGTCCTTAAGCCCCAGACTTGCACAACCTCCACTTGGGGCTCAAACAGGCAGCCTCAATTTAACACACCAGAAGCAGATCCCACGGTTCCCCTCGCTGATCTGATATCGCTCCATCCCCCTTGCTGGCTCAGTGGCTCCACTAACTACACAGTTGCTGCAGCCTGGAGCCTGGGGGGGGGGGGCGTCCCTGATTTCTCCCATGTCTTCAACTCCTACATCCAGCTCACGGCCAATCCCCGCAGAGCCTCTCTCCAAATTAAAGCTTAAATCTGCCCCCGTCTCTTCATCCCCATTCCAACAGCCCTAGTCCACGGAACACCTTATAGTACACCTTATTTCTAGTTCACCTGAAATTCAAATGTAACTGGGTGTCCTGCGATTTTATTTGGTACGTCTGGCCGCCCTGCCTGCAAGGGGCCAAAGCTGGCCAGGGCCTCCTGCTTGGTCTCACCTCACCCTGCCAAGGAGGTCCCTGTGCCTGCTGCCTGGCCCGTGTGGGCTCCAAGTGAACAGGGAGAGCCCCCTGCCTCCACTGAGGAGGGTGGGTCAAATCCCAACCACCCCACCCGAGATGTCTGCATGGCTCCATCAGAGCCAGATTTTGGTCCTCTCATCCCAGGCTGCTTGCTGTCCATGATGCTTGCCCCGGGGTTCTGATTTGAAGGATGGAGGGAATTGATATTTGTGAGGTCCCAGCAGAGGGCCTGGCTCACCCAGTGCCCAATAAATGAAAGCACCCCCTCGTCCTGCTCGTGCCTGTGTGGACACAACAAAGGCCCAGGCAGGTGAGGAAACAATTCTTGGTGGGAATGGCCCCTGCTCCCCTTTAAATCATGCGTCGTGGTAAGGAGCCCTGTTTCAGGGCAGTTCTGGGAGTCGCGAGCACGAAGTTTGGCCTTGGGGCTGGCCGAGCAACGTGGGGGTGTGGATACTTCTGTGCAGACTCACCGCACCCACACAGGACAAAGTCCAGACCTGGTGCCAGGCCCGTGGCCGGCCAGCCTGGCTTATCTGCGCAGGCTCTCTCCTCCCCCTCGTCTCTGGTCTGCCGGCGAACTCCTGGCAAGTGTGGAAGCAGAAAGAGCTGGCCACTTAGGATCGGACAGAACATCCTTTTACTAGAGGTCTGCTCTTGGGGAAGATGTCACTTACTCTCCGGGCCTTTACTTTTCCATCAGCTGAATGGGGCTAAGGAATTCTTCCCGCTTCCCTGGCAGAGCAAACGGGACCTACTACGCATCTGAGAGCTCAGGAAGAGGGTGCCCTCTGTCCATGGGGGTCGTCCTCCTTGGAGACCCAGCTCCCTGACACCCCAGGAAGGTTTCTAGCTGCTCCCTTGGCCTTGGGGCTGGTTCCTGGTCTCCTGTTTCTGTAGCACCTTCTATACTCTTCAGCATTGTGCTGCTTGGTGCCTCTGGATTCTGAGAGCTCCTCGATCTGCAGGTGCTGTGGTTTCCCCGCTCAGGGCCTGGCACACAGATGGTGCTCGATAAGTGCTTGGTAAGCAAACAGAGACCATGGAATTCGACTGCCTTTGTGATATCAAGAATACAGAGGGGGCCCCTCCACCTCCTACCTCGTGCCTATTCTAAAGCAAAACCTTAATTCCTGTCCTGGAAGCAGGGCCCTCCTTTGGCCAACCCTAAGTCTCCTTGGGAAGACAAGGCTCTGTATTCTAATTAGCCTTTGTCATGCTATGGGAGAACAGCACTGATTTAAAGCCAGGCCCTTTATTTGTGTTATTTAAGCTCCACAATAACCCTATGGAGTGAGTACTTGTCACTATCATCCCCATTTTACAAATGGAGAAACTGGGGCCCAGAGAGATTAAGTAACTTGCCCAAAGTCACAGAGCCAGCAAGCAGGGATTTGAACCCAGCCAATGTGTTGGTGGACCACAGGCCCTTGAACCTCTGGGGGTTCTGAGGGCTCTAACTGGATAAGGAAGAAAGCCTAGAGGGACCTGGTGCCGGGTGTTGTGTGAGTGTGAGCGTGCAGGCAGAGGCCACTGCAGGGGGACTGGGCGCCGCAGAGGGAGGACCTGGGGATGTGAAGACAGGAGCCCGGGAGAGGCCAGCCCCCCTGGGGGGCGGGGCTGGGGTGGGAGCCGACGCTGGGGAGGCGGGGCCTGGTGAGCAGGCCTCCCCCCCAGCCCCGCCCTCCTCGAGCCCCGCCCTTCCCCGAGCCCTGACAGAGTCCGCGTCCCCTCGAGAGGCTGATGGGCAGCGGCTTGCGGGGTGGGCTGGGCCGGCTCGGGCGTGGACCGGAAGGCTGGCTCCTCTACGTGGCGGCCCTGGGGCAGGCTCCGCGCTCGCGGCCACCAAGCCCGGGGCGGCAGGGCCTCCGTCGCAGCCCGACCGCGTCTCCCTCCGGGTTTACTCCAGCTCGGACTGTACTTTTTAAAAAGCTGGACTGAAGCGTTGCCAGCTTCAGTGAGCGCTGCAGCTGGCGCCCTCAGGGACGCCCGCCACCCCCGAGAGGGTGTTCCCCCGGCGATGGGTTTCCCCTCCCTTCCCGACACGTGAACGGCCCAGCCCGCAAGCCTGAGTCGTCTGAGGGCGATGGGCATCCCTGCGGCTGCTGGGGCTGCTAGGGACGGGGGAGTAGGGGTGGGCAGCCAGGTCAGCCTCCAGCGAGGGCGTGGGGCTGGGTGTGTTCTGGTGACAGCCGTATCCCCAGCACCTTGCACTGTGTACCTCTTAGGTGCACACTGAGTATTTAAGCTACATGACATAACCTGCAAACAGGTTCTGGAATCGGTTTGAACCCCAGCCCCACTACTTACCAGCTCAGGAAAGGGCTCTAAGCATCAGTTTACCATCTCTGAAATGGGGGTAATACGTGTATTTACCTTCTGAAGGGCGTTTTGAAGATTAGATCTAATATTTGTTGAGCATTTACTTTGTGTCAGGCATCATTTTTAGGGCTTTGCCTGTTTTCACTCACCAAAATCCCCACAACTTACGGAGGCACGAAAGTTATTGTTCCCATTCTGTGAGTGAGGAAATGGACACTCAGAAAGGTTGGTTAAGTAACTTTCCCAAGGTCACACAGCTGGTAAGAGGCAGAGCGGGGCATCAGGCTGAGACTCAGGCAGTTGGCTCAGAGCTGCCTCTGAAATGTGCAGGGGTCAGCACAGTGCCCGGCATACGGTGGGTGTCCAGTGAAAGGGAGCCATGGGCGTTTAATTAATACATGAGGGATGGAGTGGAATGTCCTCCTGGGCCTTTCTGAAAGAAGTGAAATGATGGGATTTCGTACCATTCACTATTCATTCATTTGTGCAATCCGTATTCAACAGTTCTCCTGCAAACCTTGCCCAGGTGCAGGGAGAGTGGGTGCTAGGGAAGAAATGTGTCAGGGCTCATCAGGCTCCCTGAAGCCTGTTTGGGGGCAAGGAGTGGAGAGCTATTCATGTGAATTCAAGGGACAAAGTGTTCCCTGGAGGGACCTGGACTGCGGCCTCGTGGACCAGAGGTTGCCAGGCACCCGGGCCTGTGGTCACTTCTCTGCCAGCCTGCTCCCATTTCCCTGCAGACTGACTATGTCCTAGAGGCTCTGCCCGTCTGCTCCTCCAGATACAGTGGGCAACAGACTCTAGATTGCCATAGTAGTAACCTAGGCCCCAATTTTCCACATTCTCACCACTCCAGAATCAGCATCCCCTGACTATGGTTGGGTCTGAGTGTAAACCCTACCCCTCCCCACTCCCGCCAAGGGCTGGGGTCATCTGGTTTCAAACCTGGTTGCCTGCTGCTTCGTCCTCAGCAAGGAGGCGGGACACTTCCAAAAGAGAGTCCCTAGGAAAGCACCCCAGCCTTGCCTACTGTGAGCAGACTAAATCAAGCAGCCCTTTCAGGTGACTCTTTCTACACTATTTTTATTTGGCCATCTTACCTCCCTTTCCCCTCTCCCTTTAATAAGCTCTGAGAGTTGCAATAAGAAGCCACAAGGATGCTCCAATTTACATTTCCAATCTTGTCATTGCCAGTTGCCGTCACAAGCCAGCCTTTCTGGGCAGATGCGTCCAACCTGCCAGTGGATCCTGCCAGCCTCCTTACTGCCCCCAAGCTTCTGCTCACACTTTCCAGAAAACCCTCCTCTTCAGCTCTGACTTAGGCCTTAAAACCCAGCTCAAGTTGCCCCGAGGACTTTCCACATGATTCCGTCTTGGACTGGTTACACTGAGTGTAGCCTGTTCAAGATGAGTGTAATCTTGAGTTCAAGATGAGTGTACAATCTTCTGAGTGTTGCCTGTGTTGTCTCTTCCGTCCATTTGATCATCTCCTATATTACCGTCAGGAAAAATTAGTGACAGACTTGCAAATGGACAAGAAAAATAAAAAGATCCCTGATGTCCTGTCTAGGGCATCCTTCCAGGCCATCTCTGCCTCTCACACTCTTTGAGCTGTTTTACAACTCTGTAAGTCACGGAAAACCCCACAATAATGCTAGTGATTTATGTTCATAGAAATGCAAATTAATTTGGTCCTGTGGAATTCAATCGATTATCACCCTGTGGGACAGACTTCCTCTGCACCCATTTGTTTTTTTTTTTTTTTTGCAGCACGCAGGCCTCTCACTGTTGTGGCCTCTCCTGTTGCGGAGCACAGGCTCCAGACGCGCAGGTTCAGTGGCCGTGGCTCACGGCCCAGCCGCTCCGCGGCATGTGGGATCTTCCCGGACCGGGGCACAAACCCGTGTCCCCTGCATCGGCAGGCGGACTCTCAACCACTGCGCCACCAGGGAAGCCCCTCTGCACCCATTTGTAAGGTGATTTTGGCATTCTGACTACCTCTATGTGTGTGGTCCTTGGAAATTCTCCTCTGAACCACTTGGAACACCTTAATTGGTTCCCTCATTAATGAATGAGTTAAACAGAACCTTTATATTTTGATGAGAGTCATAATTTTACCTTTTTACTCCTCAAATTATTCTTTGACATTATTTAACTCTTGAAGTAAGAAAGAATGGTTTGAGGACTTTCCTGGTGGCACAGTGGTTAAGAATCCGCCTGCTAATGCAGGGGACACGGGTTCAATCCCTGGTCCGGGAAGATCCCACATGCCACGGAGCAACTAAGCCTGAGCGCCACAACTGCTGAGCCTGTGCTCTAGAGCCCATGAGTCACAACTACTGAGCCTGTGCACCATAACTACTGAAGCCCGCAAGCCTAGAGCCTGTGCTCCGCAACAAGAGAAGCCACCACCACGAGAAGCCTGCGCAAAGGCCGCATGCAGCAGGGAAGACACGATACAGCCAAAAAAAAAAAAAAAGTAAGAATGGTTTGGCTTACTATCAGTCAGTGTTTCGGGGGAACAAGCCACAAAAATCAACTGTAGCTAAACTTGAAGCAAGAAACAAATCTATTGAGATTCTTGGGCAGCCTGCAGGATCTACAAAGAGCACGAAGTTGTGGGCTTGGCAAGTGGACTGGAGCCATGGGTGGTTTGGTGGCAGGGCTGCAGCCAAAGGCATGGGATGGGCTGGTTTGGCAACCACGGCTGGACACTGGCACTGCTGGATGTCGCTGCTGATAGCTTCTGGCTTCTGCCTGGGCCACCAGCTGCTGCTGCTGCCCCGAAACGAACGCTAACTGGTTCCTGCATGTTTTCACCTCTTGCTCCACATTTGGAGTCCTGGGCAGGGTTGTCCCATTGTCTGGGCCAAGGCCTATGTCCTTCCCCAGCCTCTGGACTAGGAGGTGGGGCCTCCCATCCACCAAGGTCCACACAGTGGGTGCACCCCCCCCATAAGAAAAGGGCTGCCCAAAATGACAGCTGTCTTCCAGTCTCTTCTTGAGACTAAATTGTGAGGTCTGTAAGTGCTCTCACCACAAAGTACACACGTTCCTTTTTTAAACAGTTGGGGGACCACGCAGGGGCCCAGTGGAGCCATTAGAAGGCGGCTGGGAGACTATGGAATTGGAGCATGTCCCAGCTAGACGGGTCACAGAAGCCACCTCGCACAGGCCCCTCTGGCCCCTCCTGAGGTCACTGGGCTGCCTGAGACAGAGGTTCCGTGTGACCGTGGAGATCTCAGCCTCAAGCTTTGGGATTGTCTGTCAAATGTTCATGAACTGGGGCACACCTGCTCCCCCCCACCCCAAACCTGGTCATTGTCACCGGTGGGAGGGGACAGCCGTTGGCTAATTTAAAACAGCATCCTGAGTCGCCTTTGGCCCCATGGCCGCAGACTTCTCTTCCGCGGTGTGTTTTGCTGACGTGGCTGCTGCGGGCAGCCGGGAGGCACGATTTTCTGAGGATCCACTTGTGAACCTGAACCCTGCCCTTGAGAACTCTCTGCACATCGCGGCTGTGAGGAGATGTGAGAGCAAGGCCGAGGGAGGCCTTCCGGCGGGCTCGCCAGCATCCCCGGGGGGCCCCAGCTTTGTCCAGGAACCAGCGGCTGTGGCTGCACCGTGTCCCCCTTTGGGGGAAAGCGGGTCCCTGTCTTCTCTTCGCTGGGGCTCCATTCTGCCGCTCCCGTTTCTTCCTCTTCTGTTTTTTCATCCTGATTTCTAGAAGGGAAGAAACACACCTGGGACTCAGGGGTGCACGTGCGGCCACTGGGCTTCCTCGACCCCCCTGCTTGGGGAGATGGTGCCCACACACGGCCGTCGGCTCCAGGCCTAGACTGGGGTAGTCTCCAGCGGGCTCGGGGGGTCCTGGGAGACAAGGAGCCCTTGGGGTTCAGCGGAGGTGCCCCTGATGGGCGAGGGAAAGTGTCTGGGTCCATTAGTGTCAAGGCAGCTTTCTCCTCTCCATCCAGGCACCCTCCCAACTCCAGAGGGACCCAGCCCCCCGGCAGCCCTCCCCCACTCCTGTCTTCAGTCAGACCTGGTTCAAATCACCCCTCTGCCACTTCCTATGTGACCTCGGGCAACTCCCTCCCGTCTCCGAGCCTTAGTTACTCCATCTGTAGAATGGGGACGATCCCAGAACCCACCTCATCGTGCATGGTTGTGAGGATTAGATGAGTTTATGCCTAGAACCACCAAAACTCTACTCTATTTGGATACACTGTGAATTTCTCCTCTCCCCAAGTGATTCTCGGAACAAGAGGCTGTTTATTTTCAAGGAAGACTGCACACATTCTTTCTTGTAGTGGAAGGCTCTCAGTTATTATTTTTTGAACCACCATGTGCTGTTTGGGTGAGATTCATTGCCTGAAACATTTATGCCCATTTACTGAGGTCATCTGAGGAGCTGCTTAAAAGGAGGCGAGGAAGTTTAATCCAGATTTGGAACCGATTCTGTGGCGTCATAGTTTGCAGTGTGAGTGTGAACAGATCTTTTGAGGACACTTAAGAACTCATAGTCAGTGGTTACAGGATGAGGATCCGGCACAGACACCTCTGGATGAATGGGACCACCAGCTGCCCTAATGTTATGTAAATAGGTGCTGGAGGCTTGGGATAAAAATGCCAGTGAAAGCGTCCTACAGATTCCAAAAATGCTGCATCGCTGAGAACCAAGAGGGGAGGGAAGATGTGCTTAGCAAACTCAGATGACTCAAAAGGTGCCTTTGATGATGGCAGAGACCCTGAGCCCACAGATGCGTTGGAAGGGGTGGCAAGAAACTGAGTCACGGACTGAGGGTGAGAGGAATCTTCTAAAGTAACATCATTACATGTAACCTGTGATCGTGGGCATGGATGGCAAGTAAGTTACTTGTTATAAATAGATGATTAAATATTTCATCTATTTAAAAAGAAAGATTATATATTCAATTATGTCACACATCCTTTGGATCTTTTGAGTGGGGAAATAGGGACTCATCATATTTTGGGGTTTGTTATTTGGGTGCTATTGGTGCCCCTTCACCCCACACATTCCCTTTCCAGAAAGCTCCCCTCTGTCTCTTGTGACTTTTTGCCCAGGGCTTCCTCTGGCTGCCTGCACTGGGGGAGGCTGCAAGTGCCAGGGAATTTATACCCCAGCCGTGACTGATGGACTGGGGTATAAATTCCCCAGCTCCCTCGTCCCATGATTCCCGGGGAGAGTAAGTGCCCGGCGCCCCAGTGATAACGTGCTTGATAACACACCCTTTATTGGCTGACTTCCAATCTCTGACTCACTTTCCCTATCCTCTCCTGGTGCCTCCAGGATTCCCTCCAAATAAAGCAGGTTGACTAGATACTTGTCTCAGGGTCTGTTTCTGGGGAAATTCAACATACGGCAAGCACATATGATGAAGGAGAGCAGTTGTTATTTATCACACATCATTATTTAGATAAATATCAAGAAAACGCAGTTCCTGCTTTGTGCCCTCCTTCCCCAGAGCTGGGGGAGACAGGAGAGCTGTCTGTTTTAGGTCTGATCAGGAAGGGGGAGGTCTGACTATATACTTATCTCAAAGTAATCTCAAAGTGATTCATTCTCTCTCTTTCTCTCTGTCTCTCCCTCAATTATACGCTTGAGCAGCTAAGCCAGAAATCGGTCCATCCAGAGCAATTAAAAGCTTCCTTTGCCAAACCTTGGGGATTTCTCTCTGACCAATGAGAAGAAC
This sequence comes from Tursiops truncatus, assembly GCF_011762595.2. NCBI lineage: Eukaryota > Metazoa > Chordata > Mammalia > Artiodactyla > Delphinidae > Tursiops > Tursiops truncatus. The sequence continues at coordinate 39,036,181 of NC_047048.1, read as the reverse complement.
ACCGCAGCTGGAAAACAGCCAAAACCAAGAACAGGGCGATTGTGTCCTGTTCAGATGAGCTAGACCACCATTAAAATTTGTTTTTAAAAGATCCTTTTATTTTCCAATATGGGGTGGGGGGAGGGATGTCATACAAATGACCAGAAATTTCTCATTAGTTTTCCAGCCCGTCTGTCCCCAAATGGAATTTATTTGTGAAAACCTATATTGGGCCCATGAGCCATGGTATTATTATACTTATTATAATATATATGAAATTTATATAATTATATTTATAAACATTATATTCATACTTATATTTATAATGAATCATACAGTAATAGCAGCAGGAATCATTTCACTCGTAGTTACAATGTGCTGGTCACCATGCTAAGAATGTCACGTGTTTTATCTCAGCTGACTCTAATGATACTATGAAGCCAACACTGTTATTGCCATTTATTGACGCAGCAACTCAGGCTCAGAGAGGTTGAGTAACTTGCCTGAGACCACACAGCCAGGAAGTAGCAGAGTGGAGTTACAAACCCAGGCAGTCCAGCTTCAAAGCCTGGGTTCTTCACCATGAAAAAAGCAACCTGGTTTTCACACCGGAAGGAGAGAAGGGACCAGCTGGCTTGGCTGACTTCATTGCCAAGGCCAGGCTCACTCTGACTTGCCTTCCCCAGGGAGCTGAAACAAGGTGAGGTTTGATTCTCATGCCATTCCTCCCTGCTGCTCTCTATCAATGAAAAGTCAGAGAGTTTTGTAAACCAGCTTTCCCCAGGTCCCAGCTGCCTGTGGCTGCAGAATGAGTCCCTAGGAGACAACTCTGTGTCCACAAACAAGCCGGTTCACGCTGGAGCCCATGCTGTGCCAGGAACAGCAGAGCGATTGCTCATCTAGAAAGACAGGGTGACTGCGGAAAACACACGCACTAGCCATGCACTATCTTAGGTGGTCCACTTTCAAGAGGGCATCCCAGGAGACTCTGGGGTGCCCGTGGAACAGGGAGTGGATGAGGGACAAGGAAAGCCTCCGAGGGACGTCTCGGGATGCTACAGGGAATAGAGTGGTCCCAGTGTCACTGGTCATCATACACTGTGTGACTTTGGCCACATCACCTCTCTGCTCTGTTTCCTCCTCGGTGAAATGGGTGAATGGTTCAGAGGAGCCCCGAGACCCCTCTTACTCTCTGTGAGCATCAGTTCCCACGGGCAGCTGGGACCCCACTCTTTGCTCCATGCGCTTCTGCTCTCTCCACGTCCTTGTGCCAGTTTGCGTGGTTATGCGTCCACCTGAGGGTCCAGCTGGACCACTGCAGATTTGTGAGGTCAGTGGAAATTCTTTGTGTTTGGATTTGCAGAGGTTTGGCACAGTGGTTCCCAACCAGAGGTGATTTTGCCCCTTGCCACCCTCCCCCAGGACATTTGGGAATATATTTGGTTGTCACAGTGAAAGGGAGGATGCTCCTGGCATCAGGTGGGCAGAAGCCAGGGATGTCGCTAAACATCCTACAGTGCACAGGATGGCCTCCCACAGGAAAGAATGATCTGGTCCATAGTGTCAGTGGGGCGAGGTTGAGGAGTCCTGGACCAGAGGAGGCTGGATGGCCCATGGGCTGCGGGCACCATGGACTGTGAACGCGTTGGTTTTCCCTCTTTTTCAAATTCCTTTCTGCCAACAACCAGCAGGAGGCCACCAAATAAGTCTGGCTACGACAAGTCATAGTTATTCCTTTTAGAAAATAAGTAATACACGCAGGTGGTAAGAAATCCTACAAAATGGTTCAAAACAGCACAGGATGAAGAATAATCATCTCACACGTCTGTGTATCCTGGTCTCCCAGTTCCCCTGCCCCACAGGTAACAACTGCTCACCTGTTTCTTGTGTTATGCTCATCCTTCCAGGCCAGAGTTTCTCAATCTCAGCCCTAGTGGCATTTCAGACCAAACGATTCTATGTTGTGGGTACAGTCCTGTGCATTGTAGGACACGTAGCAGCATCCCTGGCCTCTACCCCCTAGATGCCAAAAATATTTCCAGACATTAACAAATGTTCCCAGGGACCCTAATTGAGGACCGCTGTTCTGGAAATAGCCTTTGCAAATTCTCACATATATTGATAAGTATTCCTGAAAACACGCCTTTTTCTTTTGGTGCTGGGCGCATACTAGATGCTCCCTGGATATTTACCAAAAGACTGGATGACTGAGAATAAAGCAACTTAAATAATAAATCCTATCTTAAATGGCAGGTTACATGTATCCTATCACAAGTACAGGATATGAAACAATTTTTTCCTGATTTTCACTTATCGGTTTTGCTCTAAGGAGGACCATCTCGTGAGGCTCCCTAAACTCTATTTATCTCACTGCTAAAGGCTGGGATTTGGGGGATGAGCCCCGGATGCCTTAGCAGCCCGTTCTCAGAAGCAGCTGGGCTGCCCTCAATAACGAGGATGACTTACTACCTGCACGTGAGGGCCGCCTTCCGCTCCTCCGACTGACAGGCTGGGGAGGCCCCGGGGAGGTGCCTCGTCTACCCCAGGGGCCCCTCCCACCCATCTGTCCTGCTTTGCCAACATTTGGCTTTCGTGACAAGGTGTGGCCTTGGTTCCGAAAAGAGTGCCCTTTCTAAGCAGGTGGGGGCATCAGTCCAGCTTGGGCACTCAGCCCAAAGTCCATTTTGTGTAATTCTGGGCAGCCTGCCCAGTCTCTTCGTGGAGTGCAGCTGGGCCCGGGATGGTCTCTGGATTTTCCATGTTTCCTGGAGTGGAGTAGGTGGGGGTCTGGGAGCTGGCAGGTGACCTGTGCCCACGACCACTGGGACCTGCTCAGGGGGGGTACCCTGCCAAGGGCCTGCTTATCACTTACTCTGGGCCCCAGATGGGGGAATAAAGCCAGCCTTCCCAGGGAATGCTCGGTGGGGAAGGGGAACGGGCAGGACATTGTGCTCCACCCCAGGAACAAGGGAGATGACAGTCAAGAGCCTTGGCGAGAGGCGCGGCATGGCTGTGTTGGCTGGGAGTTCAGCTGAGGCTGGGCCGAGGGTCTCTCTCTGTGGTGGTTTTGGGTTAATCAGACTTATTATATGGTGATCCAGAGACAGAAACCTTCGGAAGCTGCATGGCCCTGTCCAACCGTGAGGTCCAACCCCGAGGATGAGGTCACCTGCCGTGGTTGATGCCAGGCTCCACTAGTTGAGTCACGAAGGCCACCAGGTTCAGGGTGGAGGGACACAGGCCTCACCTCTCAATGGCAGTATGTCAAGGTCCCATCGTGGAAGAGCACATGGGATGGGAGATGATGTGTGGCCATTTTTAGAAAATGCCGTCTGCCACAGGGCTGTAACGGGTTCCAACCCCAGAGGAAAGGGTGAGAGCAGGACGCTCCACGTGTAACCAGGCACCCGCAGCTCCTGAGCTCCCGCGAGGATTCCATTTTAAGCTTCTCTCAACAGCTAGTTCAAGGCCAAGGACCTGCGTGTGTTCTCCACCCAAGTCCCTGCTTTCCTCACCTTCTCCTGTGCCTGCCCACGTTCTGCCGAGGGCAGGGTTGGGACAGGCAGGGCGGGGAATGTTCCGGTGAGTTCGCTGGGTCTGTGCTTTTAGGCCATCCCAGAATCTCCTCCGCCCACTCTGGGACCCGCCCTCTTTTCCCCCTCCTCCCTTCCTCGCCATCATGTCTGTTCTCAGCATCGCCCCAGGTTCCTCCTTGAAGGGTGGTTGGTACCCACATGCAGACTCTCAGTGACTTGGAATCCGCAACGACTCTGAGATTGCGCTCACGTGGTCACCAGCGGCCCCCTCATCGCCACAGACTTTCGGTCCTTGTCTTGTTTGCTTGGCCTGCCTTCCTTCCAGAACTCTTTCTCTGGCACCCCTTCCCCTCTCTTCTCTTACCTCTCAGAGGGGCTCCTTCTTTCCAGGTGCATCCTTGGTTCTCGTCCGTCATTTACCCTCATGACTTCGTCTGCCCTCTATTAGCACTGACTGCAGAGTCTATTCCCTTGTTCTCTATTCATCTCACGAGCTCTGAATCTCACAATTCCAACTGCCCACTAGATATCCCGACCTAGCTGATCGTAACCATCTCAGATCCACTCGATCAAAGCTAACCTCAGTGACTACTTCCCATCTTGACCTACCCCTTCCCAAGGAGATGCTGAGCATCACCACGAAATCTATCAAGACCAACCTCAGCATATCAGCAATGCAGCCTTCTTCTGCTGCTACATATATATATATATATATATATATATATTTTTTTTTTTTTTTTTTTGCGGTACGCGGGCCTCTCACTGTTGTGGCCTCTCCCATTGAGGAGCACAGGCTCTGGACGCACAGGCTCAGCGGCCATGGCTCATGGGCTCAGCCGCTCCGCGGCATGTGGGATCTTCCCAGACCGGGGCACGAACCCACATCCCCTGCATCGGCAGGCAGACTCTCAACCACCGCGCCACTAGGGAAGCCCCTGCTGCTACATTTTAATTGTATGGAGTTCAAACAAGTCTATTGCCAGAATTTCTTAAACCCATTCATTCATCCATTCATTCTTGTAGTTAGCAAATATTTATTGAGCATGTACTATACTCCAGGCACTGTTTTAGTGGCTGGAGATACAGCAGTAAGCCAAACAAAGTCCTTACATTCTGTGAGGGAGAGAAAGACAATTATGTTTGCCAATAAACAGGCAAACACAGAGCATGACCAATGGTGGTCAGGGCTGTGAGACAATAAGGCTGGGTGCAGAGTTGGGAGAAGAGACAGGTGGTCATTTTATGTCAGGTGGACAGGGAGAGGCTTACTGATCAGGTGACACTTGAGTAGACAGCCAGGTGGCTATCGGGTCTTTCTTCTCCATCCGCATGGCCACAGCCCCTCATCCTCTCCCCTGGAACCATGGCAACCACCTTCCCAAAGGGCAATGACCTGTGCCTCTGCTCTCGTTCTTTCCTCCCATCCCCTTTCAGTGGCGTTCTGTCTCCCACAGAACCAAGGGCCTTCTCAACTGGGCTGTAACCCTGTTTTCTAGCTAAGTCTTACCGTGGTCGGCAGAATTCTACGATGGCCCCATGATTTCCACTCCCTATTTTTAATCCACGCCCACCCCCCCCCCCCCGGCCCCATATAATCCCCTCCCCCAGTGTGGACAAACTGAGGGATGTTGCCCCTGATTAGGTTACCTCATACAAGATTAGATTCTCTCTTGGCCAATTTATGGAGTGAGAAGGCCATGGGGAGGGGGCCGGGGGCAGCCTCTGGGAACTGCGGAGGCCTCTAGGAGCCCACGGCAGCCTCCAGCCCACAGGCAGTAGGAGTTGCAAGGCAGGGAATTCTGCCAATCCCCTGGATGACCTGGGAGGAAGATTTCCTGCCTTGAAGCCTCAGGGCTGGGGTCGGGGGGTGTCACAGCCCCAGCTGAGAACCCAGTTCGTGAGAGGAAAACCCCGCAGAGCTGTGCTCGCTCCCGACTCACGGAAACTGTGAGATAATTAGCGTGTGTTGCTTGTTACACAGCAATGGAAAACCAGCACACTCGCCATTCATACGTTGTACAATTCTTTTGGCCACCCCTGCTCCCAAACAAGGCTGCTTTTTCACGCCCTGCTAGGAACACAAGTTCTCTGAGCCTGCATTTTCTCTCTGGTTAAATCCTGTCTGTCCTTCAAAACCCCATTCTAACGCACCCTCTTCCCCTCCACACCCGCAGTCCCATAGCCCTTGGTGCTCACCCCACCGCCCCGCACTCGCGCCATTGGCTGGTATTCGTCTGCGCGCCACTCCGCCATCTTCCATGTCAGCGTGTAGCTCAGGGCCCGGCTTCCAGCCCATGGAGGGCTCCTCACTTGGGGGTGTTTGTGGGGAGTCCTGGCTGGGGTTCAGGCCTCGAATTGCTTGGTGAATGTTGACCTGGAGCTGGAGCTCTCATCAGATTCTCACAGAGGCTTGAGGTCCTGAGAAGATGCAGATGGACTGAGGCAAGTTGTCTTGAATTTAAGCCACTGGGTTATCACCCACTAAGGGAATTTCCATTTGAAGCCTGGGTGCTAACTGCGGCTTTGCTAGAGGAATGTGAGGCTTCCAGGGCGTTCTGCAGGAGAGCTGCTGTTCTGACACGTGTCAGAGCACAGTCGTGTAGGCAACTCCAGGCTCCGGCCAGACGGGGATGGAGGTGGTCCAGCCTGGGGAAGGAGAAAGGAAGCAGGGGCACAGCAGGGGTGCAGGGAGGCTTCCCTTGCAGACCAAGTGGGCAGGGGGTGGGGCGCCCAGGAGGCTGGCTTATTCTGAGCTGAAGGAGTGACTGGTTTCTCCTTTTAATTGTGCCAGGTGCCGGATCACCGCTCCCACTGCCGGCTCCCCTGGGCTCTCAAGGGCTGCCTTGGCAGTGCCAGGGTATTTTTAGCCTCCAGGAAGTGGAACAAAGCACCCAGAGAGGCAGTGCTGCGCTCTTGGCTGGGGCCACGCTCAGTAGCTTTCTGAGAAAGCGCAGGACGCCCTCTCCAGCCGCAGGGGACGCAGGGGGCGTGGGTGCAGCTCCCTCGCCTCCCTCCGAGGCCGTCTCCCTCAGGGGTTTGCAGAGGGAATCCTCGCCAGCTGGAGGGGCCGGGGGTGGGTGGGTGGGTGGGGTGGCTGGGAAGATGGGTGGGCCCCTGCCCCCAGCTAGAAATACCTATCCCTGTACCGGGGGGAGGTGTGGGGGAGAGCAGCCTGATACCACTTCCGAGGACGCAGTGATGGACTGTCAAGGTCAGCCTTGAGCACTGATATGTCAAATATTTGCTTGGATCGCTGACCTGGCTGACCTGGCGCCCTCATGTGCTGCCCGCTTGTTCCTGGGCCCCGCCCCAACCAGACACCCCGCCCCTTGTCCCTGGAGGGGTTGGCGCTGTTTCCTGAAGAGGTCTCTCCAGGCAGGTGTGGCTGGCACAGTCCCCTCATGGGGGGCCTGGGCTGCGGGCAAAGACGGACAGGCTGGGGGCTGGGGCCAGGCGTCCCCACGGACCCTTTGTCTGAAGTGGCTACATCAGCGAAGCTGGATTGAAGTGGCCAAGGTTCAGTGCAGCTGCCCACCTAGAACCAACCAACACACGGCCAGGCCACCCAGGCCTTCGCCCCACCCATCCAAGCCTGGGAAGGAGAGCGGCCTCCCCTCCCAGAGCAGATGGAGGAGGCCAAGAGGGGGTTGGCCAGGGCCTAGAAAGAAGGAAAAAACTAATCTGTCTGTCTGTCTGTCTGTCTGTCTCTCTCTCTCTCTCTCACACTCACACACACACACACACACACACACACACACACACACACACTCCCCACCCCGAGTGTCCACACCTGGGGGTCAGCCACTGTGCTACACAGGCACCACCCCCCGAATCCTGGTGACCCTGCAGTTACTTTCGCTCCGTTTTACTGACATGGAAACCAGGACTCAGAAAGATGAAGCAACTTGTCTGAGTGCACACAGCCAGGTGTCAGATCCGGGGTGGTGGAGAGACCACCTGCTGCTGCTGCCGAGAAGGGGAGGGAGAGGGAGAAGGTCTTGCAGCTGTTCTCCGAGATTCTAGAACAGGGTGGGGGAAGGGCAGGTAGGGGGCAGGGCCATGTGCCTGCCTGGACCACTTACTTCCCAAGATGGAGATGGGGATAATTAAACTTCTAACCTCACTGGAAGCCAAACTCAGACTAAACACTACGGCGTGATCTCAGCCCCGCTCTCTGCCTTTGCCTGTGCTGCCCCCTCAGGCTGCAGACTCGCTTCTGCTTACTTATTCTTCCAGGCCCAGCTAAAAGGCCACCTCCTCTGCGATGACTTAGCTAATCCCCGCCTCTCGGGAACTGAGTTCCTTTCTCTCTGAGTCTCTGGTCTCTCCATTTCTTTCCCGTACTGCACTCATCATGTTCTGATTAGTGTGTTATCCTCTTTCGCTGTGTATCTGTCCATCTTACTCATTAGATTGGAAGAGAAAGTGTTTGTTTTGGCCTAAGGGCAGTGGTGCCCTGCTAAGCCAGCTCTCTGATTTGTAGTGCTTGCCAATTCTCAGGGTGTAAATACTCCCACCGTGGCCAATTTCAAGCAATGGTGGTTTAACAAGGGGCTCACAAAATTCTGGAGTATTTAACAGTTGGCTGTCTTGCACCAGCATTCACGGGCTCTAGCTCACCACTGCTAAGGCTTAAGGTTTGCACTTAGCAGGGGCACATCAGGCTGGTGCCACAGAGCCCTTGCTTGGATGGACTGTTCTATTCCACATGTTTGTTTCCGTCTGGAGCCCCTACTTTGTTCCTAGAAGAATTTAGAAAGGACATCCGGGAACATGGTGACAGTCCTTCTCTCCTCCCTGTATCCGTGCCCCTTTGTGATGTGACCTTGCAGCTTCTCCCATGAACAGCTAGGGCCAGTTTCTCCATCCTCAATTCAGGCCTGGCCTTGGGACTTGACTTAGCCATTGGAATCTGGTCAAAGTGACTTTATGACCTTGAGTACTCCTGCTCTTGTCTTGGGATCCTGCCAGCTACCAGGTATAAAGCCCAGGCTTCCCTGCTGAGGATGAGGCCACACAGAGCAGGGGCACACCACCTTGGCCAAGCCCTCCTAGATCAGCCAGGCCCGGCAAACCCTGCCACTGGCCAAAGATGTAGGAGTGAGCCCAGCTGGGGCCAAAGTTGAGCCCACCCCATATTGCTAACCTGCAGAATCATGAGCTAAATAAATGGTTGTTGTTTTAAACCACCGAGTTTGGGGGTGGTTTGTTATGCAGCAAAAGCTCACTGATATAATACCATCCTTGATATCTTACCATCCTTCAGAAGTAGCTTAGCTTCCAACTGGACTGTCCATCTCTGAGTGAGGTAGAAATGGCCTCCTGCTCTCTGCAGCTCGTTAGCCATGAACGCAGGTATCAGCACTGCTGACCCCACAGCTCATGAGTTCTGGCAGACTATTGATCCTCCTAGAGGGACCTGGAAGATGTGGACCCCTGGGTCCCAGGTGGAACGATTGGACGAGAGGCCTGGATTCTGTGGCCTTGGACCTGAGCTTTCTTCCCGTTTGCCTTTGTCTCAGGCAGCCACGGGGCCGGGAGCTGCCCTCTTCCTATTGAGCAGTGAAGGTTTAATTGTCTTTTTTTGGGGAAACGTCCCACTAGGAATGGGAGAACTCACAAATTCCTCTTTTCTGCCCTGTAGAATAATTTTGGGGGTGGGGTGGGTGGGGAAAAAAGATCCTAATGTGTTTGGAGTGGAGAGGAGGGAGAGAGCTGTGCCTTAAACCATACTTCATAAATTCCTACTTTCTGTTCAAGAGTGAAATCTTGTCTGTAACCTGTGAAGGAGTTTGTGAAAAACCCAACCCACCCAACCCATTCTGCCCTCTAGGTTTGAACCACTGAAACTCTAGCAGCAAAGGGGCATTCCAAAGGAGAGAGGAAGCAGACCATGAAGCGGGTTTGCAGCTGCATGTGTGGTCCACGGTTCTCCTCCAGCCAGCTGTGTGACCTTGGGCAAGTCAACCAACGCCTCTGGGCCTGCCTAGGGTAAGGGAGACTGGAACGCTCCACAGCCCCTTCTTATCGGCTTAAAGGGAAAAGCCAGGGAGGGCCAGAGAGGCTTCCGAGAGTTGACTGTCCATTCTACCAGCGGGACAGCGTACTGACCACGTTCTGTTTGCACACAATGTTCTCACTGTGATGACATGGAGGCGGTGGTGGCATCACACTCTGGTGCCTCCCCCAGTTTGTATTTGGCCTTGGGATGCTGTCACAATGTACACCCCTTCCCTGCCCACCTCGGCTCAGTGCCAGGAGCCTTGAACCTGACTTGACAGGTGGGGAAATGTCAGTAGTGGGGGGTTAACTAGCAGCTACTCCATCACGGAGTCTCTCATTGATAAGCTGTGTGACCCTGGGCAGGTTATTCCACCTCTCTGATCCTTCATTTTTTCCTCTAAAGTATGATGTCACGTGAAACATTTACAATGTTGAATCACAATAAATACTGAATGAAAACAGAGGTGGTGCTGATGCAGGCTTTGTTACACAGAACATATGCAGAAGTGAACATTTTTCTATCTACTTAACAGAAAACTATGTTGACCCCAAGGTCTAGTTTGGGGGTCACACCAAGCAGTCACACCACATGTGCTCAGATCTTCTGGGAGGTTCCCCTTTTTCAGTTTCAGGACTTTGACTTTGCTCAGTTATTTGTGAACATGTGGGACTCACTTTTAAATTTTTTTTTTTTGATTATAATAATTTTTTCCCTGGGTTTTATGGGGACACACTTGGTGTGTATTAGAGGTTGTTAAAAGAATGAAATGATACAGCCCACCTAGAGCATGAAGCTTAGCGCCTAGACTCCTAATTGCTTCACCAACAGCAACTGCTGCTCTTATCCGCCCCCCCACCCCCGCACCGTCCCGCCCCCAATGCTGCCGGCGCTCCGCTAAGGAGGAGTTAGATGCCCAGCTCTGGCCGGCAGGGCCGCTCAGGAGCCACCGTGCAGGAAGGTCAAGGGTTGGGATCCAGCGCGCTGGCTCCCCAGACCCTGGGTCAAGGGACCTGAAGTGCCCACAAGGTCATTCTCCCACTCTCCCTCCGGATGGTGCAGGGTGACAGCGGCTTCTCCCGCAAAACTCACCCTCCACCGCAGGGTGGGTCAGAGGAGCCCCGAAGGTGTCAGCAGAGGCCACCTCCTGCCTTCAGGCAGGCACAGCAACCCTTCTCCGCCCCACCGTACAGCTGAGGTATCAGCTACAGCCATCCGGACCCCCCTCACCCTTCCCTGCTCCGCGGCGCTGCGGGGCTCGACCCCATGGACCACATTTCCCAGGGTCCCTTGCACGCCGGCTTCCTGTAGGTGCAGCCAATGGGAAGCGGGGAGGGAGGGGGTGCCGGGGGGGAGTGGAGAAGCGGGTGGGGCTCCTTCCCATTCCACTGGTCTGAGTGGTGTCTCTAGAGCGGGCTGTGTTTCCTTCGTGGTTCCAGCTCCTGAGAGCACCCTCTCTTCTTCTGTCCCTCCAGCCCTAGGGAAGCAGCAATTTCTTGCCGCTTCTAATTTAGGTTGCTTCGCTGCCCCTATTAGGGTTTCAGTTACCCCTTCCTTACATTAATTCACGATTAATCACTTGGCCTGGGCTCTATTTTCCGGTTGGGACCCTGGCCGCTGCAGCTACCCGGGTAGACATCTTGCAGATAGCGGCTCCGGCCCACCCCTGGAGTCTGGGGATGCTACCCTAGAAGAAGGGGTTGTGTGGGATCGTCTAGCTGGGCATGTCCCCTTGGCCTTACCAACTCCTAACCCTGTAGGGAGGAACGTGGCCCAGAAGAGCCAGGGTTGGGGCTCTCACCAGGGTCAGAGGACAGCACTGCTCTGGGCACCCTGAGTTACCCCCTTCCCTCTGGGCCCAGTCCCTACTCCTTGGACCGTCGGGGGCTCATCCCCTTTTCCAAGGGATGCCAAGTTCAGGTCACTTCAAGCTAATGTCCAGTCTTCACCCATCTTACAATGTAATGGGCAAGGCCTTTCTCTAAAGAAGAAAAAGCTCTGAATTCCGTCCCTGCGGGGCACCCTCTTTGGAAGGTTACCTCGCTGCAGAGGGGAATCTTTGCCCGCCCTGAGCAGGTCCCCTGCCTTGGTGCTCAAAAGGCACAGGCTTGCCCATAAGCCCCTGTCCCCACACCTGCAGGTACAGTGCCTGCCACCCCCTTCCTGTTCTAGACCTCTTGGAGGCCCTCAGCTCCCAGCGGGCCCCTCCCATCCCTGGCCCTTTGCTGCGCCACTGTCATCCAGGATACATGCCGGCAGATGTTTCTGGCAAGCCGCGGGGCTGCGGTTAACCTGAAGGGGCCAGGAGTGGGTGAATGCACCGCTTGGCTTGGGGAGGTCCGTCCCCCAGCCTCCCCTGGGCCACCTGGGCTCTCTGGTGAGTGAGCTACATGTATATTTATAGTGGCAGTGACTGTGGTGGGTGCACTTCAGCCTCTGAATTAAATTTCTCTCCAGCTGCTCGTAAGATCAGGAGCTCAATCTGCAGCACGAGCTACAAGGCCCTGATGCAGCAGGTGAGGGACGCACTGAGCTGGGTGTAGAGCTGAGAGGCCCCTTCGTTACAGATGAGGAAACAGAGGCCCACAGACAGGCAGGGGCTTGGCTCAAGCCTTCTGATGGCAAGGGCCTTTCTTTTTCATATTCTTTTCCATTATATTTTATTACAGGATATTGAATATAGCTCCCTGTGCTGTACAGTAGGACGTTGTTGTTTATCTATTCTGTATATAATAGTTTGCATCTACTAACCCCAAACTCCCACTCCATCCCTCTCCCACCCCCGGCAACCACTAGTCTGTTCTCTATTGTCTGTGAGTCTGTTTCTGTTTCTAAGTTCATTTGTGTCATATTTTAGATTCCACATATAAGTGATATCATATGGCACTTGTCTTTCTCTTTCTGACTTGCTTCATTTAGTATGAGAGTCTCTAGGTCCATCCATGTAGCTGCAAATGGCATTATTTCATTCTTTTTTTGTGGCTGAGTAATATTCCTTGTATATTTGTACCACATCTTTATCCATTCATCTGTCGATGGTCATTTAGATTGTTTCCTTGTCTTGGCTGTTGTAAATGGTGCTGCTATGAACATAAGGGTGCAGGTATCTTTTCGAATTAGAGTTTTCTCTGGATATATGCCCAGGAGTGGGATTGCTGGATCATACGGCAACTCTATTTTTAGGTTTTTGAGGAATCTTCGTACTGTTCTCCATACTGTTTTCTGCACTAATTTACATTCCTGCCAACAGTGAAGGAGGATTCCCTTTTCTCCACACCCTCTCCAGCATTTGTTATTTTATTTTTTGTATGATCAACATATTTACTGAGGAAGATATCGCAAAAGGTTTCTGAGAATATGAAGTACTTAAAATGTTAATAACCATAAAAATACAAATTAAAACAAAAATGATAAATCACTATATGTCTTAGAATGGTAAATCTTAATAAGCTGAAAAAATATTTTTTATTGAGGAGAAGAGGGAATACTGACACTAGCATGGATTGCAGGTGGGAGTATAGGCTGGTCATCTGGAGAGCCATCTAGTACCATTTTCTAAGATAGCCTGTGACTCAGCATTTTGGATTTTAAGTATACAGCATTTGTTATTTGTACACATTTTAATGATGGCCATTTTGACCGTAAGGTGATATCTCATTGCAGTTTTGATTTGCATTTCTCTAATAATTAGTGATGTTGAGCATTTTTTCATGTGCCTGTTGGCCATCTGTATGTCTTCTTTGGAGAAATGTCTATTTAGGTCTTCTGCCCATTTTTTGAATGGGTTGTTTGTTTGTTGTTGTTGAGTTGTATGAGCTGTTTGTATATTTTGGAAATTAAGCCCTTGTCAGTCGCATCATTTGCAAATAATTTCTCCCAGTCCATAGGTTGTCTTTTTGTTTTGTTTACGGTTTCCTTTTCAAAAGCTTATAAGTTTGATTAGGTCCCATTTGTTTATTTTTGCTTCTATTTCTATTGCCTTGGGAAGACTGACCTAAGAAGACATTGGTATGATTTATGTCAGAGAATGTTGTACCTGTGTTCTCTTCTAGGCGTTTTATGGTGTCTTGTCTTACATTTAAGCTGTGTTCTCTTCTAGGCGTTTTATGGTGTCTTGTCTTACATTTGTCTTTAAGCCATTTTGAGTTTCTTTTTGTGCATGGTGTGAGAGTGTGTTCTAACTTCATTGACTCGCACGCGGCTGTCCAGCTTTCCCAGCACCACTCGCGGAAGAGACTCCACGGGCCTTTCTGTGAGCCCAGCAGGTCTGGCCTCGTGGCTTCCCCTGGGCACATGTGGACTCTGCCAGCTGCACCCACTCCTGAGAGTGGTGGCTGGCTCATCGGGGTGTGGGTCCGCAGGGAGCTCATGGGCCGCCCTTCTGGGTGCTCAAGGGGACGTGCTGGGCCTCCAGCTGCTGTCACAGGGGAGTTGCTCTCTGGAGCTCACACCTGAGACGGCACCTGTGGCTGGTGCTCTGGGGCTGAAAGGCGAAGGCCTCCCTGCTCCTGGGAGGTGTCACTGGGAGCTTCTCTGAGGAGGCCAGATACTACCTTGGGAGATGCTATGACAGGAAAATTTTGCCAAGTCCCATTTTAAAAGTGAAGCAGAATGAGCCTGTGTGTGTGTGTGATGTGTGTGTGTGTGCCTGCCCGTGTACATGGGTGTGATGTGTGCATGTGTACAAGAGACTTCTGTTTGGCATGTGTAAATATACACTTGTGTGTTAGTATATACGCATGTGTGGATATGTGTATGGGAATGTGTGTTTATATGTATTTCATGTGTACATGTTAGCAAATATGTGTGCATATGTGTTGTGGCTGGGCCTGCTTATAAGAGCACACATGTGGACTTCCCTGGTGGCGCAGTGGTTAAGAATCCGCCTGCCAATGCAGGGGACATGGGTTCGAGACCTGGTCTGGGAAGATCCCACATGCTGCGGAGCAACGAAGCCCGTGTGCTACATACAGCTACTGAGCCTGCGCTCTACAGCCCGCAGGCCACAACTATTGAGCCCGCGAGCCACAACTACTGAAGCCCGCGCGCCTAAAGCCTGTGCTCCTCAACAAGAGAAGACACCGCGATGGGAAGCCCACGCACCACAACGAAGAGTAGCCCCCGCTCGCCACAACTAGAGAAAGCTTGCGCACAGCAACGAAGACCCAACGCAGCTAAAAAAAAATGAAAAAAAAAAGCACACGTGTGTTTGTACATCTGTGTGTGTCGTGTGTGTGTTTGTGCATATGAGGGGTGTGTGTGTGTGTGTGTGTGTGTGTGTGTGTGTGTGTGTGTGTATGTGTGAAGAGCAACCGGTGGCATGGCATGCTTTTGCCTCCTGGTTGTGTCCCCTCCCAGGGGAGGAGGCCAGTGACGAGCCATCTGTGTTGGCCAGTCTTCCTTCCTGTCACCGTCTTTGGCCCCAACTTTTTTTCTGCTAAAGGCTTCGTCTGGAGACTTCTACCTTTTTAGTGATGCCTGGAGATGATTTGTCCTTCCCATTAATGATGGTGTGCATGTTCCTCCGGGAAAATTTGGAAAGTACAGAGGAGCACAAAGGTAAAAATGTCCCTGGAGCCCCAACACCCAGAATCCTGGCTGTGGCTTCATGTAACTTTCCTCTCTGGGCTACAGCTGGGACTTGGTGGGATAGAAGAGGAGAGAAACGTGGGCACCATTGTCACCCCTTGATCCCTGACCCCATACTAGTCAAGTGTTTGGAAACTGAAGCCTCCTAGATTGTCTTCTTTTGTTGTTGTTAAGGTCTTCATGGATCACACAGTTCCTGAGGTGACTGGTTTGGCCAGAGCATGAAGACAGACACTCTGACCTGGGTTTAGATCAGGGCTTCACTGACCTCTGTCTTGGTTGGGTCGGTCACTTAAGTCTCAGTTTCCTCATTTCTAAAATGGGGTAAAAATAACTACCTTGGAGGGTAAGTTGCTAGGGTTAGAAATCTTCCCACCCCACCCCGTGCTTCTGGTGTCTTCTGTGGCAGTGGCTACATCTCTGCTGTGGTTCCAGCTCCTGCCAGGTGGCCTGAACTGTGGGCTCTGGTAACCCCAGCTTCTCCCCTCCTGTCCTGACCCTAGTGGTGGCAGCAGTGACTTCCCGCTGTTGCTAAGCTCTCTGGTCACCCTGCCATCCCGTTTGGCTCTTCAGAAAGTCCAAGCTGCAAAACAAACCTCCTGTATTAAATTCTCTTGGTTGAAAGACCTTGTGTGGTTTTTGTGGGTTTTGTGCTGGGACCCAACAGATAGAGACACGACATGCAGGGCAGTGTCTGGAGCATAGAGGACACTCACCATGTGGCACTCAGGTCTGTGGCTCTGCCCCTGTTGGCTGGTGACAACCTTACCAGCTAACCCACTCTCCACTTGAAGAGGTCAGGAGCCCCGCCTTCTCCCTGCTCGTGATCAAAGCCCTAACTAGGCATGTTCAGCTTTTTCAATAGATGGTCCGGTGGTAAGGGGATGGACTCTGCAGTAAGGCAGCCCTGGGTTTGAATCTCAGATCTACCATTACTAGCTGGGTGGCTTTGAGATCTCGTCAACTCAGTTGCATATCTGAAGCCAGGGGAATAAGGCTAGTAAGTCACACAGATGGTGTCGGCACAGTGCTTGATGGAGAGGAAGCTACCATGTTTGTTAGGTATTATGATCAGTATCACCACCACAGTCCCTTCTTTCAAGAGCTTGGGATCTTTTCACTTGGATTTGGGTCAATGGCCATAAAAATGGCTCATCCCTGCTCCTCCTCCACGTCTCTTGGTATGAAGAGCTCAAAGGTTGCTGGGAAAGGGTGGGCAGATTTGCCTAGGGGCCGAGAATCATTGTGGGAAGAAAAAGATAAAGACCCGGAACCTTTCCTTTTGATGTCGGCCTCAAAGTGTCTTGAGTGGTTTGGGGTGGTCACTAAAAGGATGGGGACCTCACCGTGATGGAGGCTGTGCCTGGTGGGGTCTGGAGCACAGAGCCAAGGCCTAGACGGTCACAGAGGGAGGGCCGGCTTGGCACACGTGCAGCTGAGGGCAGATGCACATAAGGGAAGAGCTGCAACCCTGGACACTAATCTGCTTCTCCTGGAGACAGTTGGCAGCCGTTCTTGGAATTCACCCTGCCCCTTCTCTCCTCCTCCCTGGCTCGCATGTTTGCTTCTACCTGCAATGCCTTTCCATTTCTTGTCCATCCAGCAAACTTCACACCCTTCAAGATCCAGCTGAGCCATCACCTGCGGGGGCCTTGGTGACATCCCGGGGCGGAATGAAAGACACCATTCTCTATGTTCAGGGCTTGCACATTCTCCTGTTCTTTGCTTAGCACACTCTCTTCTGTGTCCTCCTAGTAGCTTCTGTGCCCTTTACCATGGTACTTAGCCCATCGCTCTCTGGGCCTGCATCCTAGTTTGTCCATGCTTCTGTTACGACACCGATCACATGCCTACAGTAATAGTAACAGCAATAATGACAGTTGGTAACTGTTGGGCGCCTTATGTAGTGCCAGGCACCGTGCCAAGCCCCTTGCTGGCAGAACCTCACTGAACCCTCCCCCACTTCCCTCTGAGGTCCGCATCTCACAGATGGGGAGATAGACCCCTGTTCAAGCCCACCTAGCTACCTGGTTCTGGAGTCTGTGCTCTTAACAGCCATGGTTTTGCTTGTGACCACCCCCCCCCCCCCCAGGGGAAAGAGCCAGGCTTATCCCCACCTTCGTGTACCCACGAGCTGGCAGGATGCCTGGAACCAAGTGGGCAGCTAACGAACGCCAGAAGATATAAAATCACATTCCATTGTGCTGATGTACCAAGATGTATTAAACCGTTTCCCTTTTGCCGCGGTGACTGCTTCCGGACATCTCTCCTCGGTCTGCCTTATTTTCTTTGGGTCGGATCCTGGGAGCGGGAAGTCTGGGCCCGAGGATGTGGCGCTTCCTCGCGCCGCCACGTCATCCTCCCCGTCCTGCCGCCGCCAGCGCGGGGCCGGCTAGGTTCTGGGAGGCCCGCAGGCCCTTCTCACCTGGACTGGGCTCTAGCGCCGTGCCCGCCGCGGGCCTCCGACCCCGACCTCGGCCCGCGAGGCCGCTTCTAGCTGCGGCCCCTCCCTCCCGGCCGCGCGGGCAGCGGGATCCCGTCTCGGGGAGGGGACCAGACCCCCGGCATCCCCGTCCGACCGCTCCTCAGCTCCGGCTTCCTTATTTGGAGGGACGCGAGGTGGGAAGAGAGGAGGGTGGAGGGAGGCAGCTCCGGGAGAAAAATGTAGGGCTCAGGGGGGCGGGGAGACGGGGCAGGGGTGGCCCTGAGGGTGGGGGGGTGTGGATAAGCCTTCAGTCCCCCTTCCCATCTCTGCGGGGCTGGGGCGCAGCAGCTCCCGGGTGCGGACCTTCCCGCCGCATCCTCGGCTTACAGAGGGAGAGGCAAACTCTGCCCTAGCCTGGGGATGCAGCTCTTCCGGCCTGAGCAGCGAGGGCTGGGTGGGGTGGGGGTGAGGAGGGCTGGCAGGGGGAGGCTGGACCCCTCACCCTCCCAGCTGGACCCCTTCCTGCCTTCTCCCCTCCCCTTTCATCTCCTTCCACATCTTCTTCTGGCATTTCCGCTCCACCTGCAAATCGAAGGCCAGAGGCACCTCCTGGGCCACAGCCGCCCAGGTGAGACCAGAGACATTTAGGTAAGCGCAAGAGACACCCAGTTTAACTCACACGCCTAGTTAAGCGTGTCCTAACCAGCTGAGACCAATCTCATTGCCTGTGTGTTTTCGGGTTGCCAGATAAAATCCAGGATGCCCAGTTAAGTCTGAATTTCAGATGGGCAATGCATAATATTTTTAGTACAGACTTACCCCATGCAATATTTAATGTAAGTGTGCCCCCAATATTGCATGGGACACACTTATACACTAAAAAATTATTCATTGTTCACCTGAAATTCAAATTGAACTAGGCGTCTAGTTTTTGACTGAACTAGGTTTTTATCTGCTGAATCTGGCAACCCTCGTGTTTTTTCCTTTTCCTGAATTTTAACCCTCAGAATTCTGCCCACTTCCCCCACCCCAAACAGCCTCTTTTTTCACCTTCTCTGGAGGTTCGGCTTCTCCTAGACCCAGGCGCTTTCTAGTTTCCCTCCTCCCCTGGTTTTTATTTACTTTAGCAAAGTCACACTGGGTCTCAATTTCAAAGACTTTGATGTTATTACCAGAGACTCGGGTTGAGGCAGCCTAAGCTTTAGGAGGGTTTCTTCAGGACACTGGGAGGAAATTAAACCTCGGAAAATATGCTTGACATTTTTTTTTCCTTCTATAAAGAACGTCTGAGGGTCGGGCTCCTTTATGGTCACGGGAGCATGAACAGTGGAGTTGAGGCCAAAACCCTTATTTCTCAAGCCTCCACCAGCTGCAGCCCCAGCCAATGAGTGATTTATCTCCAGCTGCACTGGCGGCTTTCTCAGGGTTTCCATCCTCAGCTGAAGTCGTTCAGGGAGGCCCCAAACTTGCAGGCTCACAGGGATCTGAGAAATCAGCTAGACCGGGGCTTCCCAAACAGTTCTGTGCACATGAATTTCCTAGGGGGCCTTTCACCAGACCCAGCACCCAGGCTCGTTAACTCAGGATCTCTGGAGGTGGACCCACACATCATGATTTAGAAAAAACTCCCAGAGAATTCTATTTTGGGACCCAGTGAACCGGAGCAGTGCTTCTCTGGCTGGCGGGAGCTGATGTGTAAATACCCCAGCTCCTTTTCCCTCAGTTGGGGTAAGTCTGAGGCACCTGCCCCTCTGCTGTTGGTCACCTCCTTCCTGAGTGGCCCAGTTGCCCACAGCAGTAGCTGGCTCTGTAAAACGCCCTTTACTGGCTTCTTCACTTCCAGGTGCTTTTGGTCGCCACCAACAGAAACGAGGCTCTGCCTTCCGTTTCTCTTCAGTTCTCTGATCTGCCCTCTTTTGTAGGTCAACTGCATTCTCGGCTGGCTTCCCTCGTTTTCCGAGTCTGCACCCTCTAGATTGCCTCTGCATTCCCGGATTTCCATCTTCAAGATATGGGGAGGGGGAAGGGTAAGCTGTGACAAAGCAAGAGAGAGGCATGGACATATATACACTACCAAACGTAAGGTAGATAGCTAGTGGGAAGCAGCCGCATAGCACAGGGAGATCAGCTCGGTGCTTTGTGACCGCCTGGAGGGGTGGGATAGGGAGGGTGGGAGGGAGGGAGACGCAAGAGGGAAGTGATATGGGAACATATGTATAACTGATTCACTTTGTTATAAAGCAGAAATTAACACACCATTGTAAAGCAATTATACTCCAATAAAGATGTAAAAAAAGCAAACAAACAGATAACTAGATCACCTCTGCACTGCTCTGCACAGCATTCCCTGGGAATTCTTTTGCTAAATGACTTCAGTGTGGGTTATTTGTACCAGCCGCTACGCAACGGGGCTGGGACTTACTGAAATTGGCTTTTACCCCAGGGTGGGGTCAGACACACTATCTGCGTGGCTGCCATGCGGTTGGGGGGCGGGGGCTGGGGGAAGGGGATGTTTGGGAGCAATCACAAGGCTGAAAGGAGGGTGACATGCACAGGAAGGGGTGGGGTGTGATGGCCGGGCAGAGGGTGTGTAGGAGCCCCAAGCCTCCTAAGTTGATGGTCAGACAAGGTTTACAGCTCTGAGGCTCTCAAACTGTTGTATCAGCTCCTGGAAAAGTTATTCTTTCCACCGTGGGAGGAGTTGTCTGTTGGCTTGGCTGTGTCTACGGGAGGGTCCTTCAGAACAGATCCTGGGACAAGGACTCGTGTGCCTGTGATTTATTAAGGAAATTCTCCCAGGAGGAACTTCGAAGGGAGTGAAGAAAGCAGGTCAGGATAGGGGGAAGGCCAAGCCAGGGGTGAGCTCAGGCAAAGTCCCAAGGGAGGGCGGTGTCAGCCTGGTCCTTGGGAGCTCTGGAGTGTGAGGGCTACTCAGGGTGATCTTGATTCAAAGCAAGAGGGCAGGACTTCCATACTCCTCTTCCCATTACTCCTTCACCAAGAATGACAGGCGTGGGGCGAGTGTGGCAGCAGAAGGCAAAGTTCTAGGTGTTTCAGGCTCGCTGTCTCCAGGCAAGGAAGCTCCAGTTGCCTGAGCGTAGCCCTCCAAAGGCGAGCCCCAGGTGCCCTCTTGGGAAAGCAAAAGCACTTTCGAGCTGGAAGGGGTCAGGGACACACAGTGCTAAGAGGAGACCTGAGGGGATGGGTGGAGCCCTGGCATTGCCCACTCCAGGCCGAGGTGGCCCAGTCAGCCGGGTCCACACGTCAGCTCTCACCCATAAACCGGGGTCTCAAGCTCTGACCCGCAGGCCCAGCTCTCAGGTGCATTTTGTTTAGCCCACACTGCGCTGACCTGCCAGTGCCTTAAAGCTCCCGGATTAGGTGCCACCATTTAAATCTCAGGCGATTTTTACACAAAAATCCAGATCTCTAGGTCAGATTTGTTAACGGAGGCCCACACTCCACGTGCCACAATTGGTGGATGGCACAGAGTCTGCCCATCCTGAGCAATTTTACCTGGTGGCCCTGATGCCACAGACCCCACTGCTCTCTATTGTGCCCCAAACACACGCACTATAATTTTTCTTAATAGGAGAGTGAAGAGGAAAGATATTGTACTCACATCTCTAAAGTGGAGGAAAATACACGGCCAAAGGATGGTTAATGTGGACACAAGATGTGTCTGCGTCTGAAGACTACAGCCCAAGATGCCATTAGGAAGCCCCCATCATGGTGTCTGCTGGGCCCACGGGGCACGTGAGTTTGCCCCTCCTGCCATGAGCTTTGTGCTCCCACCAGACTCTTCCTTTTCCACCAAGATCCAGCTGCTCGGCTGCCCCTCCCCCGGAGCTCACTGTGTTAAAAGCAGCTGTTTTTCCCCTTCCAGTGCTCCAAGTGCTGATTTCATTTCTTTCCCGACAGAAGTTTGGAGCCAGGAGGGAAATGGTTTGGCAGGAAATCAACAAGCAATGGGAGGAAGAAGACAGCATGGGGAAAGCAGATGCCGGGCAGAGGTCTGGGCTGAGGGGTCTGAGCGGGGAGACTGGACCAGGCTCGGAAGACCCCCAGTGGCAGGAAGCCCCCGGAGTCCCGGTGGGACGGTGGTCTCTGTGGAATCTGCTTGGTGTCCTCAGAGTTGCTCTCAACAACTTCAGCTGGGGTGGATCCCCGAGAGTTCTTTTTCCCCATAACTTTTTCTCTCCAGTGTAGCTGGACAGAGGGTAAGACAAGCCGCGGGGAGAAGCAGGGGGACCCCGGGGGGCCCACGGCAGACGGGGGACGTTTGAGCATGTGTGTTGTACGTCAGCAGTGCTGGGTGGGCGAGGAGACTTGAGGGGTGATGAGATGCACAGGATGACCAGAGGCTAGAAAGCTGTAGTCTCTGTAGGCAGTCGAGGCTCAGGACCAGTGGCCCCTGGGAAGGGTGGCCCAGGCCTGGAGGAGCCCAGTCCCACTCCCCAGGGCCTCACATTGTCCCCTCACCGCCACCCCAGCCCCAGCCGACCCCTAGTTCTTCTTCCCGAAGTCGCCCTCCCCTCCCAACCCAGCTAAGCCAAAGTCTTTGACTGAGTTCTGGAAACATTCCTTTCCCCTTAACTATGCCATAAAAGGGCTGAAAATTTCCAAAAGGAACACTTAGCTGAGATGTAGAGGGGAAACCTGGGCACAGAGAAGCGGGTGAGGTTACAGAGTGCAGACCTCTGAGTCCAACTTGACCACATCTGGTGGGAGGGCGGCATGGTGAGCCTGGTGCAGGCAGGAGCTGCCTGTTCCTTGGAATTCCTTGACTCAGCCCAGCCGGTGTGGAGGCCAGTGGACACAGGCCAACGGCTGGACGGAGATGTGGCTGGTGGGGGAGGCGGGGCGCTGCTTCCAGCCTGGTGGGCCTCAGTGTTTCTCAGAGGCTGCTGGGCCCAGGTCCTCGGCTGGGAAGGGGCTCTCCACACCCCACTTCACCCTGGGCTGAGCCAGGCCCCTCTCAGCAGCACCTCCACCTCCTTGAGTCTTGTCCCGGCCCTGTCTCCTTTCATGAGGAAGGCCCCAATTTCCTTCTCAATTCTTCTGGAGGTTACTGGCTCTCGGCTCAGGACAGCCCACCGCCCCTCTCCACACACGCCCAACCTCTCTCTGCCTGTCCAGTTTGACCAAAGCACATTCATTGGGTTCCAGGCTGGCTCCACCCTGGAGCTGCTGTGGTGCACCGGGCCCTCCAGTGGGTCTGCACAGACTTGCTAAGGCTTCCCATTTCCAAGCCTGCATCACTTTTGGGGTCCCCTTGGAGTTTGGTTTCTTTCCTTTTTTTTTTTAAAGTCTGACAAGTTTTAAAAAATATTTATTTTTTTATTTGGCTGCGCTGGGTCTTAGTTGCGGTACACGGGATCTAGTTCCCTGACCAGGAATCGAACCTGGGCCCCCTGCACTGGGAGCACGGGATCTTAACCACTGGACCACCAGCGAAGACCTGGAGTTTGTTTTCCGACTTGAAGGACAGAACTCATTCAAGAGGAAGACATGGCTGATCTACCCAAGTGTAAAGGCTTTAAAAATATGTTATTTTTCAAAATAGGTAATACATCTGCTTATTAATATAATCACACATGAAACATAAGTGGCTTTCAGCCCTCTATCCCTTCCCCCTCTCTGGAGGGAACCGCTACCTGTGCATCTTCCAGAGATAGTCCATGCAAGCATATATATATGTATATTTTATGCAAGGTATGTATAAATGTATAACATATACATGTATATAATATATACATGTATATATTATGTGCAAGGCATGAGCACGCACACACACACAGAGTCAGCCCTCCATATCTGCAGGTTCCACGTCTATGGATTCAACCAATCATGGATCAAAAATATTCCAAAAAAAAAAATCCAGAAAGTTCCAAAAAGCAAAACTTGAATTTGCTGTGTGGGCCAACATTATAAGTAATCTAGAGGTGATTTAAGGTATACAGGAGGATGTGGGTGGATCATATGCAAATACTGCACCCTTTTATATAAGGGACTCGAGCATCTGCAGATTTGGGTGTACCCTGGAGGTGGAGGGCGGGGCCTGGACCCAATCCCGCTGTGGACACCGAGGAGCAGTGACTGTATATAAATTCATTTAGTATATTTTGGAGATAGGTTGATCTGCGCATAGAAAGTGCTTCTTCATTTAAAAAAATGGCCGCTTGGTATCCCTTGTCGGATTGTACATTTGTTTAACCAATTCTTTATTGCCAGGCACTTGGGTTGCTCCCAATCTCTCTGTCTCACTAAGCCGCAGTGAGCGTCTTTATCTTCTTAACTAGACTGCTTGGCATGAGTGCCTGTGTGTCTGTGGGATGAATCCTGGCAGTGGAATCACTTGGCCTAAAGATATGTGCATTTTTAATTTTTATAAATATTGTCAAAACGCCCTCTAGAGCGACTGTACTGATTTTTTAACTCCCATCAACAATATTTGAGAGCATCTATTTCTCTACATCCTCACCAACACAGAATGCTGTCAAATTTTTTGATATTTGCCAGTCCAGGAACTAAAAGTAATTGGTATGTAATAGTCATTATAATCCTTGCTTCTTTATACAAGTATGGTTAAGCATCTTCTCATGTGTTTAAAAGAGCTTTATATGCATTTTTATGAGCTCTGCTCTATCCTTTGCCATCTGTTTTTATTGGGTTGTTGGTCTTTTTCTTATCGATGTCTAGAAGTGCTTTATATATTAAGGAAATTAACCTTTGCCAACCCTCGTGTTGTAAATACTCTTTGTACTTTGTTGTTTGTCTTTGGACATTTGAATTAAATTTTTTAAATGTAATTAAATTTATTACTTTAAAAAATGCCTTCCAGGTTTTGTGTTATGCTAAGAAAAATCCCACTCTGAGATTATTTTTAAAAATTATTCCATTTTTCCTGATGCTTATAGGGTTTCAGTTTTAATGTTTAACTTTCTGATCCATCTGGAATTTATTTACTTATTGAAGTGTAGTTATACAATATTATGTTAGTGTCAGGTGTACAACATAGTGATTTGACAATCAGATACATTATGAAATGATCACAATAATTCTATTAACCATCTGTCACCATACAAAATTAGTATTATTTACTATATTCTCTTAGCTGTATATTACATCCCTGTGAATTATTTTATAATTGGAAGTTTGTGTCTCTTAATCCCCTTCAGCTATTTCACTCAACCTCTGATCCCCTCCCCTCTGGGGACCACTGGTTTGTTCTCTGTACCTATGAGTCTATTTCTGCTTTGTTTGTTTATTAGATTCCACATATAATGAAAATACTGTGTACAGTGTTTGTCCTTCTCTGTCTGACTTATTTCACTTAGTACAATACCCTCTAGGTCTGTCCATGTTGTTACAAGTGGCAAAATTTCATTCTTTTATTTATTTTTAAAATTTCATTCTTTTTAATGGCTGGGTAATATTCCATTGTGTGTGTGTGTGTGTGTGTGTGTGTGTGTGTGTGTGTATAAACCATATCTTCTTCATCCATTCATATATTGATGGGCACTTAGGTTGCTTCCTTATTTCGGCTATTGTAAATAATGCTGCAATGAACATAGCAGTGCATATATCAAATATTTCAAATCAGTATTTTGTTTTCTTTAATAGCCAGCAGTGGAATTGCTGGATCATAGGGTAATTCTATTTTTGACTTTTTGAGGAACCTCCGTATGTTTTCTACAGTGGCTACACCAACGACGCACGAGGGTTCCCTTTTCTCCACATCGTCACCAGCATTTGTTATTTGTGGTCTTTTTGACGCTTGCCGTTCTGACAGGTGCGAGGTGACATCTCACTGCGGTTTTGATTTGCATTTCTCTGATGATTAGTGATGTTGAGCATCTTTTCACATGTCTATTTTGGGGTGAGGAGTAAGCTGGGGTCCAGCTTTATTTTTCCTAGATGACCTCCCAGTTGTCCAATGAATCAGGATCTTGTGAAGGATCCCTCTTTTCTCCATGGATATAAATTATGAAACTGCTTTCTTTGGCATGTATTTAGCGGGGAGGCTGAGGGGAGGCGGGCGGCGGGTGCTGCCTTAGTCTCAGCCCCATTTTCCTGAGTAGCTCTCCTCAGGATCCCAACTTGCAAATTCCACTCAGGGAGGCAGAAACCCTGCAGCTCGTGAGGCTTCTCTCCTCTCCTTGGAGGGCGGCTTCTCAGCCCCACCTTCCCCGCCCTCCCCACAGGGTCACTGTGTTCTCCTTCCACGTGCCCCTGCGCTTCCCTCCCTCCGCAGCCACAGCGGCTGGAGGGGCCCCAGGGATGCGGTCTCCTCCATTGCACGCTACATCCGGTGCTGGCCAGGCCCGGTCCCGCGGAGCCCGTCTGAGCCCACTCTGGGGGCTACCACGTCCATGTCTGCTCTGTGCTCATCCTCTGCTCTGAGGCTTGAGACGCTTCCCCTCGCTTCACCTTCAGAGCATAACCCCTTGGTGGACCCTCACCTGCCCGGTTTAGGGAGGAAGGTGATGAGGCTTGGAGAGACGGAGCCACTTCAGAATCTGAACCTGAATCTGAATACCTAGGGTGGTGTCACCAGAAATCTGCCCACCCCGGGCCTCACAGGTGCTCCAGACAGCCCTGAGAGCCTGGGGTCAAGCTCAAGACCTGTGTCCAGCACCCCCAGTTCTCCACACTGCATTAGAGCTCAGGATTCCCCACCACAGGCGCTGCCCAGCCAGCCAGGACTCCCTGGGGGCCCACTGCACCAGCAAAACGCTCTCTTCAGATGCCCACCAGGGCCAACTCACTGCTGGGCAACCGTGGACAGTAATGAGTTTTATTCCTCATTATCTCCAGTTTTACCGTAAACGCAGCGTGGTGGCCAGTCCACACTCTGGATGCGTGGTGAACCGACCGGCACCTGCAGGTGGAGGGAGGGGCGTCACCGGGTCCAATAGACCCAAGTCACTAGCCATCCCCCTGCCCCTCCTGCAGCCACAGTGCTGGGAGCTCCCATGATCACACTCACTCTTTAAAGGCCACCTGGGTAATTTTCTTTTTCTAAATCTGAGCTTATTCAAAGAAAAATGACTTGGGCTTGGCCTGTGAAAAAGGTCAGGTCATTACACTGTTGGAAATGTCTACACGCTTGAGAAGAACTGGGAAGTTTCTGAACGTGTAGCTTCCTCAGCCCCTTCACCGTGAGGTGTTTCACCTGTTTTGTGGAGTCAGAGTGTTTTTAAAAGGGCACATGGAAGCAGGAGCATTTTAACTTGTTATGTTACTCGCAGAGGGGATAGGTCAGCTGGCCACCACAGTCCAGGGGAGGGATTCGTTTTTGACTAAAATATGAAAACTCCCAACATTCATTCTGAAATCTGCCAACACTCATTTTTTTTTCCTTTCATAGACAATCGCTTAAAAGTATTTTTATTTTATGTTAATTTTCCCAACTTTTCATTTGAAAAATTTTAAACCACAGAAAACTGCAAGAATAACAACTGTTAAATTCACCAACAATCAACATTTTGCCACATTTGCTTTATCTCTCTATAGAAACATAGACATTGGGCCCCCCGCAAAATCAGTAATATTTCCTCCCTCCCTCCCTCCCTTCCTCCCTCCCTCCCTTCCTCCCTTCCTTCCTTCCTTCCCTCCTTCCCACCGTGCCTCCCTCCTTCCTTCCTTTCTTTCTGCTGGACTATTTGAGACTAAGTTACAGATGTCCTGACATTTTGCTCAGGTATGCCTGCATATCTATTCTAAGATGGTGAACATTCTCCTTCATAAGCACAAAACCATTATCACACCCAGTGAATTTTACATGGATACACATCCGGTCTCTCTCTATGGTCTATATGCAGATTTTGCCAGTTATCCTAATCCTGGCCTCTCCCTTTTGATCTAGGACCCAACCAAGGCCCATTGCCACCCCCGCTGTTGGGTCTCCTCAACCTCCTCTCATCTGGAACCTTCTCCCACCTGCCTTGTCTTTCGAGACACTGATATTTTCAAGTGTTCAGGTTGTTCGTTTGGCAGAATTCTCCCCAATTTGGATTTGACAGATTGCTCCTTATGAAGAGATTCAGGTTACGATTTTTTATTTTGACAGGATCGATCTTAATTTTTATTTTACTTTGGAATAGCTGATGTGCTCACATGAAATAAAATCCAGAAGATATGGAAGAATCCACAGTCAGCAATCTCCCTCCTTCCCCGTCCCTTCCTGGAGGCAAACCACGTTCCAGATTTCCGTGTCTCCTCAGAGATAACACAGGGCAATGTCTGATGATGACTCCCACACCTCTACCTGGGCAGTTCAGCAGGTGTCTGTCTGTCTGTCTGCTGTGTTACTCAGTTGCCTAGAAACCTCGGAAGGCTCTCTAAGATGCTTACGTGGCCCGCATGAGCTGGTGCCCTGGCCCTGCCCCTCTCTGCTCACCTCGTTCCACTCTCTTGCCCGGAGGGGCCCTGTCACAATGGCCTCCCTTCCAAGTGAGACAGGCTGGGACCTGGGACCCTCTACCTGAGTGCTTGCATCCGGAAAAACGTCTCCTCCAGTAACAGATACAAAGAACCTATAAGGGACAAAGCTATAAGGAACTATAAGTTTCTTAAACTATATAAGAAACTGTAAGGGACCGCACATGTGCAGTCTGGGCAATTATCAGCAATAAGATACAAAAAGGCCACAAAGCAGCTGCCACTTCTGAGGTTCCGGGAGCAAAGGCAGGGTCCTGGGGGCGCCGCCTGCACACGGCACCACGCGGTGGGGGGCACCTAAGCCACGCCTCCGGCCTGACCCACCAAGCCGCCCACACCCTCACTCCATGTAAGGAACCAGCCCCCCGTCCTCGGGGATGAGCAAGGGCACCTGTTACTTGTTTCTCTCCCTCGTGGTGCAGCACGAGTGCCAGTAGAGCTTGCCTGAACTTCTGGTCTGGCCTCTTACCAATTTCTAGCCGAGTCGGTCACACAAGGAGACTCCCCTGCCTGCCACAGGCCCTGGGACGTTCCCAGTGTTCCCCCTCGGGGACACTGCTGGTCCTCTTCACCTACCCGCTTCTCGTCACCCTGCATGGCCCATCCACCAGCCCTTCCTCCAGGCAGCCACCCCCAGTCCCGGGCAGGGTTACGTCCCAGTAAGGGCCCCTCGGGACACCTGTTCCGTCTTTGCTCCAAGAGGGAGGAACCAGCTGTAACTCCGGCCACCAGGAGCAGCACGTGCTGTAACAGGCTTTCAGGAAACGTTTGTGTGGAGTGGCTGTGCTGTGAGTCCTTCATGTCATGGCAGGAGGCATCTGAGCCAGGGCTGGGGGCCAAGTGGAGGGACCTCCAGGGCTGGGTGCTTGGGACGTTTCTCTAGGATGCTTCAGCAGCAACAGGCCCTACCCAGGGCCCTGATAAAGAAGCCACGTGTCCCAGCGGTGGGCAGTGGTCGGCCATGGGACCAGCGGAGGTGGGCCCGCGGGTCACCGGCCCCTGTTCCGCTGGGCCTCAGGCTTGGCATTGGCCTTGGACCTGGCATTGGATCAGGAACCAGGGACCTCACCAAACAGGGAGGAAGACCTGGGGTCCTGGGGTCAAGAGAGGCCGGGGGCTTGGGCTCCGCTGAGTGTTCCGGAGGATCATTAGACAGATACGAAGGCTCAGGAGGTGTCACGCGGGGTTCCAGCTCCGCACGGCTGGGAGCCATGGCAGACGGCGTGGGCCGGCCTCTCACAGAAGGGCAAGCAAGGCCCAGCCAGGTAATGAAAGTCTCCCTCCAACGCCTGGAGCCCACTGAGGCCCCAGGAGGCCTAGGATGTGACCTTTGACCCCGAGTGTCCCTAGGAAAGGTTAAAGGAGGAGCTGAACTACCTCTGCAGATAAATGGGGTTCACACGTTCAGCCTGAGGCCAGAGGGAAGGTGAAGTTTACCAACAGCACCCCAACTCTCCCCGCCCACTCCTCATTTAAACAGGAGCAGGATGGAAGCTGGCAAACCTCGGGCGCACGACTCCTTGGGGAAATAGGTTCACAGAGAAAGGAAAATCCCAGCGGGGTAATAGCGCACGGAAGTGGTTTTTTTTGTTTTGCTTTTTTAGGTTTCTGTGCGACTTTCAATTTTTTCCTACAATAATGCCAGCTATTTTATAGTTTTACAATAAAAACCACAAGGCTTTTCAAAGATTCTGTACACACTCCCTGAGAGTACTGGTTCTAACCCTTGATCGCACATTGGAATCTCTTAGGGAGCTTTAAAAATACTGATGCCGGGTCCCACCCCAAAGTGATTCAGATGTAATTATTTGGGGCTGTGGCCTGCCCAGGTGGTTATAATGTACAGCCAAGTTGAGAGCCACTGCCCTGAAAGGAGTATACACTGGAGAGGTCAAATGAAACACATATTTATCAAGCATCCATACCCAGGGAGTCCATGTTCAGTCGTGTGAGCTGTGCACTGAGTAACTCCAGGGGCACCATATACACAGCCTATAGTGTGAATGGGGCCTCCCTGGAGTTATGCAAGGTGGCAGCCTTGCAGATATGGCTCTGTAATGTATATATTCATAGATACATAATTTAAACACTGATTGCATTTATTAACTACAACCCTCCAGGGGGAGGGCAAAGTGACTTCCACTAAAATGTACAGAGCATTTTCTAGAAGACTTAGTTTGTGTCATCTGGGGCTTTAAAATCTGAAGGCCAGGATACTAGTAAAAAATCAAGAGCCAAGGGGATCACATCAGTCTGGGACCATGGGTGGCACTGCACTCAGAAGACTGAAAGGACAGGCCCGAAAGGGCTGGGACCGTGCAGAAGCACAAGCGCAGGCAGGAAGTCGCCAGCAGACAGTCCATCAAGGTGTGGCCGGTGGGAGAACTGCTGGGGCGAGGGGCAGCGGTCACGTGACGGTCTTCAGCCTTTGCTGTGAAGCTTTTTTGTCTCCGCCCGTTGGGATGACCACGATTCTTGGCCACTTCCTCACACTCAGAGATGAGATCTAATTCCCTGCTCTTAAGTTTGCGCTGGGCTTTGACTTCTTTGGGTAAATAGAACACAGTGCGAGTGATGATATGCAAGTACCAAGGCTGCAGAGACCTGTAGCTTCTGCCTTTGCTTCCTGAATTGTTCCTTCTCGGAACCTAATCACCATTCTGTGAGGAAGCTCATGCCGCTGATTGGAGAGACACACCACACACACACACACACACACACACACACACACACACACCACACACACACACACACACACACACACACCACACACACACACCCCACACACAAACATATACTGCACACATACACTACACACATAGATACACACACACACACACCACACAAACATATACCGCACATATACACAACACGCACACATACCATACACCACACACACACACACACACACACACACCCCACATGCACACATACCATACACCATACACACACCACACACACGCACCCCCCACACACAAACATATACCGCACATATACACTACACACACAGATACATACACCACACACACACCACACACACACACACACACACACCCCCACACAAACATACACCATACAGACACACCACACACACACACACACACACACACACACACACACACAGAGGGACGGAGGCTTCTGGTCAGCAGCTCCCCTGAGCTCCCAGCCAGAACCACCTGGTCAATCCACAAAATCGTGAGAAATAATACATTTTTACTGTTTTGAGTCACCACATTTTGGTTTTGTTGTGACACAGAATTGGGTGGTGGAAGCAGGGCCGTTTCTGCTCTGCAGGTGGGAGCGAGCCAGCCTCTGGAGGGATACAGGGTTTGACTGGCTCTGGGGCCTTGGAGGGATAGAGATAAGGGCAGATAAAAAGCAAGGTTTTTATATTTTATTTATTTTTATTATTTACTTATTTGGCTGCACTGCACAGCATGTGGGATCTTAGTTCCCTGACCACGGATTGAACCCATGCTCCCTGGGGGATCGAACCCATGCTCCCTGCAGTGGGAGCATGGAATCTTAACCACTGGACCACCAGGGATGTCCCTCCCCCCTCAAAAAAAAAGGCAAGGTTTCTAAAAGTATATTTATATTTATAAGAGCAATTTATTATGTGGCAACAACTCAGATATGTCAGAAAAGCTGAAAACGACAGCAGCTGCATCTCATCTGCCGTACTTGCCCACCTGTCCCAGTCCCCAGAGACAGCATCTTTTGGAAGTTCCAGTTTATGTTTTTCCTCTAGACTCCAAATCACAAACTTATACCTCCCTTCCTCAATTACCATCGTTAGACAATAGCTATTCACCCCACCATAGTTAAGACGGGGATTCAGCTCCCTACTCCCAATGTGTCAACTTTCGATGACTATTTTTGTTTCTATAGGAGCACCTCCTATTCCAACACCAGTTGCCGATGTAGCTCTCAATTCCCAGCTTTGTAGGATGAGGATATTGGCACCCCCTCCCGTTCTTCTGCTCTTCTCCTCCCTCCTGTAGCCCATATTTGGGCTCTACTTGGACCACTCCAGAGCTCCGCATCGTTTAACTGAGGGTGCAGTGACTTCCTGGAGGAACGTCCATGAATTCCTCAAAATTAGGTGCAGAATGGTGTGTGAGTTCGTTCCATTTCCCCGGGGAGAGTTCAGAACTTCCATCAAATTCTTGAAGGGATAAGACCCAAAGGTGGAGTATTGGGCCCTACGCTGGTTGTCTCCCATCTGCCCCCAGACCCACCCTCACCTCCCCCCGCCCCTCCCCTGTGCCCTAGGGGCTGACACAGAGCACCAGTAGTTCTCACGCACTTGACGTCTGTCTGGGTTCAGCGGGAGCCCAGGCAGGACTCAGAGGGGCGGGGAGAGCAAGGAGGTCACAGCTCCTTCTCAGCAGGGCCATCTTGGGCTGGCTGTGTCTCGCCAAAGGATGCTGCTCCACACGTGCACTGTCTCCTGGGGCGTCCCGCATAGGGGTGATAGCAGCCTGGTTGGTCCCAGCCCCTGGTCACTGCTTTGTCCCTCTGGTCCCACCCCACCCCACCCACGCTCATGTACGTTGTCCCTTTGGAACACACCTTGAATTTTCCTAATCTGACGGTGGCATCTGTTTCCTGTTGGGACTCTGTCGTTGATGTTTCCTTGGACACAAACCCTGAGTCTGTGGTCGTGTGCTCTTGGCAAAGGGAGAAGTTGAACTGCGACGCTGTCTTCACGGGGGTCTGAGCTGACCCTGTGGGAGATCTGAATCTGGGAGGCCTTTATTCTTATCTCAAACCCAGGCAAAGGGCCAGGCCTTTACCCACACCCCCAAACGACCAGCCATTAGATGCCGGGAGCGGGTGCAACCTTAGGCCAAGTGGATGCCTTCAGGGGAGGGCAATTCCCGGGAAGGGCCTGCCGGCAATGGGTACCAGCCTTCCCTGGGGCAATGAGAGCTTATTGTCCAAGGGGGATGGGTGAGCACACGTTGGAGCCCACTGCACACCTGACCCTGGTCTGGCCTTCTACACTGAGGCTTTTGTTCCCTGCGTTCCCGTTGCTAGCCCTGTCTGGCATATAGTAGGTACTCAGTAAATGCTTGTTGAATGAGAGAGTTGAGTAACAAGCTTCTTTGATATTTTAAAATTCATAACCGCAGAGCTCCTGTGTACCACTATTGTTTTTCTTCTTAACTATTTGTTTTGAAATACTTCCACAGAAAACTTATAAAAACAGGGCCAAAAAGTCATCAGATTTCCTAATTATTAACATTTTGCATTGTCCTCTCTCCATATGTATAAAACATATATATATAGTATATGTGTCTAATATACACATGCACATATAACTCTCATGCTGTTATTAATTTCTTTTCTTTTTTGTTATTTATTTATTTAAATTTTATTATTTATTTACTTATTTTTGGCTGCGTTGGGTCTTCGTTGCTGCATGAGCAGGGGCTACTCTTCTTGCGGTGCGCGGGCTTCTCATTGCGGTTGCTTCTCTTGTTGCGGAGCACAGGCTCTAGGCACTTGGGCTTCAGTAGCTGTGGCACGTGCGTCTAGAGCACAGGCTCAGTAGTTGTGGCGCACAGGCTTAGCTGCTCTGCGGCATGTGGGATCTTCCCGGACCAGGGATCAAACCCATGTCCCCTGCATTGGCTGGCAGATTCTTAACCACTGCGCCACCAGGGAAGTCCCGCTGTTATTAATTTCTGAAACACTTGAAAATGTTGGAGAGTCCTGCTGCTTTACTCATAAATACTTCAGTGTGTATCTCCCAAGCACAAGGG
Organism: Tursiops truncatus; assembly: GCF_011762595.2. NCBI lineage: Eukaryota > Metazoa > Chordata > Mammalia > Artiodactyla > Delphinidae > Tursiops > Tursiops truncatus. Next base: position 39,002,434 of record NC_047048.1, on the reverse strand, counting down.
CATCTTCCTACACATGCTCAGTACAGTTTATCAAATTCACAAGCTATGGCATGGACTCAGAGCTATGATCTACTGCGTGATCCAAGGACGCGTCCCCCAAGCTGTGCCTAGAATGTCCTTTATAGAAACCCCCCCATCCTTGAGTTAGGGTCCAATCCCAGATCACACTGCCTTCAGCCTGTATGTCTCTCTAGAGCCCTATGTCCTTTATGATGCTTTTGAGGACCACAGACCGATTGTTCTGGGGAGCGGCCTCCTGCTTGGGTCTGTTTCCTCGGGGATGAGATTTGGTTGTGCCTTTTGCTGGGAAGCTGATCATTCCTCAGCCCCGGACGTAGCAGGTTCAAAGTTCACGGCACCTCTCATCCCACAGGGAGGAGTGCCCATTCCCAGTTTCTACTCTAAGTCAAGGTCCAAGGGTTAAAGAATTCATCGAGGTCACACACTTACAGAGTGACTGAGCTGAGGTGACATCGATGCCTTTAGCCGCAGCTCAGAATCTTCCCCATCACAGGCGATGAAACGAGTGACAGTGACAAACACGTTTTTCCCTCGGACTTGGCTGGCCTTCGTCACCCAGCCTTGGTTGTGTTCACTGGGTAATGGCTGGGGAGGCGTCCAGAAGATGCTGGAGGCCCGAGAGGCTAAACTGATTTTCTTAAGAAAGCACTTAGAGCTACTCTCAGAGGGGAAGTCTCCTGGAGAAGGGAGGTGGGAGAGAGCGAGTGGGGAGGAGGGGACGAGGCAGGCAGAGGGCTGCGGAGCCTGCAGGGGAGAGCAGAGAGCTCCCTATGCTGCGGGACTCTGGGGAGAAAGAATGGTGGCGCCCCGGGTTTTGAATATTCCCTCTCTTCCCCCCTCCCCACCCCTTCTTCTCCTGTGTTTGCCTCTTCCAGATACTTTAGAAAAACACTTTCAAGGCTTTGGGAGAGGACCGTGTTTCATGTGAATTCAACCCTGTTCGCCTGGCCCCGAGGAGGCCGGGTTGTACTCTGGTTACACGCGAATGGAGGTGGTTCCGTTTGGGTCACCGTAAGGGCTGTTTCTACACAGTAAACATGGGTAAAATGTGTTGTCCTGAGGGGTTTCCAAGGGCTTCTGCAGACCCAGCATCGTCGGGGTTGTTGAGTTGAAGACGACTACAGAAAGCCTTCTCTATTCCTTCTGATTATTTCACGGGTGTGAGTTTTCTGTCCCCAAACAGGCTGGACACCCCAAGGCCAAGCCCTGGGCAGGGAGGGGCCTTTGGCCTCCTGCATCCTGCCTGCCAGAGTCTCTCACCTCTTTGGGCCTCAGCTCCACCTGTTAAGTGGGGCTATAAATACCGACTCTCAGACGGGATGTGTATGACGATTAAAGGGGACAATGCGTCATAGTGTAAGGGACACATGGGTCTTTGGTGACTTTTCATGTCCACCCTCATTTAGGATGACACCAGGCTAGATGGAGCACAAGAGGGCTGAGGGGTGGCCCACCAGCCTGACCAGGGCCCAGGCGTCTCATGCGCAAAACACATTCTTGGCTTTCCCTGTCCTGCCTTCCCTTTGTCACTGTGGGGACAGGTGACCAAGAGGGGCTTGAGGCCTTGGAGGGTCCATGAAGGATGCTGGGCCTCGTGCAGGGAGGCCTTGGAGAAGCCCCGTCCCCAAATTCTCCCCTACAGCGGCCACTGGAGAGCGCCTCATTCTTTGTCTGGAAGATGGAACGGTTTTCAGGAATTGGCCATTAACTTTTCTCATTTCTCTGGGAGGATAACTCCTCAGAGCAAACTAACAAGTCACTGCAAATCCCCAGCTGTAACCTCGGAGCCTAGGGTACCACGGCCCTTGGCCATGTGTCCCTCGTGTGAAAGCGAGCTGGCTGTGCAGCTTGGGGCTGCCCCTCCCTGTCCCCCCATTCCGGCCGGGCTCCCCCTGCACCCGGGCTGCCTGCACCTGCTCCTGCTTCCCTGTCTGGATCAGGTCAGCCCCTGCGCAGAAGCCTTCACGGCTCCCCGTTGCCCAGTGGATGAAGTCCTCAGCTCTGCTTTCAAGTCCGGCTGCTTTGCCTTTTCCGATCAGATCTTCAACCATTCTTCTCCATGTGTCCCGCCTCTGGCTGGGACGGGTCTCCCATGCGCCCTGGGCTTTCCCAGCCCTGGGTCTTTCCCCAGACTGCCCCTCCTGCCTGGGAGGTCTTCACACATATCTTCCCACCCCCCAAACCCCAAACGCCATCGTCTTCAGGAGGTACCACCCCTCATCCCACCCCAACCCGACACGGTCTCCCCTGCAGCTTGTTCTCGGCATTGACCACACCCACCTTGTTTTTACCCTTTGGAAACCATCAGTGGGGACCGGAGCCAATGCGCACTAGCTTAGGTTCAGTAAAGTCATGTTGGCGTTTGAAATCCACCACTGGGGAAGGATTCATGCCAGGAAACTCAACAAACACTGCAAATCTGCCCCCTCCCCAAGAGCTGGCTTAGCAGCAGCCCATTGGATGTACATCTTCCTTATTCCCTTCCCTAGACTGTGAGCCTCACAGGAGAAGGTGGAGCCGCTCTGCACGTCCATCTACCCTCCCATCAGCACCTCATGACACGCATCACCCTCGGTAGGAGCTTCAGTTTGGTCAAGTGGATCAACTCACGCAAGGCGAGGATCTACTGAATGGGACGTGGGGTGGGCAAGGGACAGGGGTCAGGAGAGGAGCGAGCCTTCAGAACAGTACTAAACATTGAGCCTCCAAAAATCACCTTGTTATACCTCAAGATGTCGTAGACCAAACGGCCCCACCATCTTCTGGCCTCTTATTTTACCTCCCTTGTTTGAAAAATCATAAGAGTTATAATTTTGCCATCTGTGATAAAGATGGCTATAAATCCTCTGCTGTCCTTCCCGTTGAAACGCAGAGCCTCTGTCCCTTCTCTGTGAATTAGGTGAGGCTCTGTGGCCACTCGACCAGCAGAAAATGGCAGCAGTGCTGCTGTCCTAGTTTCCAGGCCCAGGGCTTATGTGTCTGGGAGCTTCCATCTCCTGTCTGGGAGCCCTGACCTGCCATGAGAGACGTTTGACCACCCTGAGCTCATCATGCTAAAGGGGCCACAGGTGAGCGTGCCGGCAATAGTCCCAGCAGAGACCAGCCTTCCAGCTGTCCCCCCCAAAGTACCAAAACACGAGTGAAGCGCCTTCAAACCAGCAACCCACCAGCGGGTCACTGAGTGACCACCATAGATGCCACGAGGAGCAGAAGAACTGCCCAGCCTAGCCCTGCCTGAATGCTTCACCCACGACATCATCAGAGAGCATGGAATGGTGTGCTGCTTGGGGTCGCCAAGCTTTGGAGTCTTTTGTTATGCAGCAGTATGCACTCACTTACTACATTTTAGACACTGTGCTGGGAGTTTTACTTGCTTTATCCTGGTCAACCTTCACACCACCTCCGTGGAGCAAGCCTTATTATAATCTCCTTTTTACAGAGGAGGGAGCTGAGGCATAGAGAGGTCGAGAAAATATCCCAAGGTCACATCAGTAGAGGCCTAGACCTCAGCAAGGGAGGGGGACACTGCCTTGGACTCTGTACTCTAGTGGGCTCTGCTCTGGCCCTTCCCTGCTCTGCCCCTCGCCAGGGGGTAAGGAGGCTAGGGGCTGGGGGACATGCCTACCCAGAGCCTGTGAGGCCTCCAGGACCAAGCCTCGTGTATCTGGGACCCTAGATCTCTTGCCCCAGTGGCACGAGGCCTCTTCCCAGGGCCCGTGCGGGTCTCCTCCCTGACCCTCACCACATCCCCAAAGGCAACCCAGGACTGGAGCAGGTGCAGGGGTGGCCGAGGGGCAGCTCTTTGTGGAAGGGTTGGTGGAACTTGGACTCGGGGCTGGGAGGTCGTGTGCACGTGTAGGAGGCCTTTGCAGGGCAAGACAGAGTGGTTGCGGGCAGGCCAGGGGCCAGGCCTTGGCCTGGGTCATCTCTCCCCACCTGGCCACGTCCTGCAGTGGATCTCCATGGAGGCCTAGAAGGCTGAATTCAAACCTGACCTCCTGGCCCTTTAGGAAGAATACAGTCAATGTAGGGACATGGAGCATATTTTACTGAATGGCTCATTAGCTTGAGTTATAACATTTAGATATTCAGACACATGGGACGTGGGCCTCCGTTTGGCCCCCGTGACTCAGGCCTGTGAGTGCAAGGGACAGACCAGCAGGCACAGCTGACAGTGGCCGAGCCAGGGCCCGGGCCCAGGGCTGACTGAAGCCAGAGGAGCCACACGACCTCCCTCTGAGCTTATCGCCCAGAGAAGAGTACAGGTGGGGATGGACATGCTAAGAGAGAAGCAAAATGGTCATGCTTTCAGGAGCGTGGCTAATAGCATGGGACCATCTCAAACTCATTCCCAGCTTGGACTAAATGCAGGTGGTGCCGAGCCAGGCAAACTGCGAGGATGCTGGATTTAGGGAATCCAGTTGCTGGAGGAGCAGGTGGTGGGAACTTCTAGGAGAGAAAGGAAGTGTCTTCAGGGCCCCGCCCTGACCCCGTAACCAGAGCTAATGATGAGGCCGAGACTAGTGGACAGCCAGCCCTGTTTGTGGGCGCAGCTCTGGGGCCTCCTCCAGCCTGGGCATCCCTCCCCCACTGGGCCAGCTGCAGCTTCAATTCCACATGTAGGGGGTCTGTTTGCCCTGTTGCCAGCTAAAAAGGGGCCTGGATGGCTGGGGCCCAGGCCAGAGGGGTGGGCAGGGCTGGGGTGCTGGTCAGGAGGCCTGTGTTTCTTGGCCAAAGGAAAAATTCAAGAAATATGTGGTTATGATTTAAAGAAAAATCAAAGGGAGACAGGAGCTCGGGACGTGGGAAATTCTTTCCAAAGTCAGCTTTGGGGAGAGGGGGTATGCATTTAGAGCCCCAGCTTTTTCCAGCCTTCTGGGGAGCCACGTGGCAGTGACGCTTGTCCTCTCTGTGGCCAGAGGTGGACTTCAGATCGTGTCCTCCTCTCTCAGTAGGACATTCTGAGCGCATGAGGTAAAGCGCGTGGAGCGGGGTTGCCAGGGCACTGGCTCCACCAGGGACCTCCTGGGAGGAGCCTCTGTCCTTGCTGATGCGGCCTCTTCCTCGCAGAGTGGAGAGGGGGCCGTTCTCGAGAGGCTCCGAGTTTATTCTTCTTGATTTTCTGGTCACTGGGATGCAGTGGCTGAGGCCCCTCCTAATTCAGGTGCCCGGGCCTGAATGAGCACATGTAGACCCATCCCACGTGGCTGAGCTGCAGAGACCCTAATTCATGCCCCCGAGGGGGAAGGGGCAGAGACTAGACCAGGCGGCGGGGAGACAGCTGTTGGCGGCATCTAAGAACAGCTGGAGTGAATCTCCTTCCTCCGGTTTCTCAGCCACGGTGAGAAGCCTCCACTGGACCCAAACCAGCAAAGGCAGGGCCAGGCGTCCAGGGAGGAGCCACCAGGCGGCAGGCCCTGTTCCCTGCCGGGCGGGGGATGGTGGCTGTGGTGTCCCTGGCAGACGGCACTCGGCTTCCGTTCGGGTCGGTGGGCCAACAGAGGAGGACCCTCACCCTCTTGCGACGTGCAGGGACTCTGAGGGGGTTGCCACTCCTTTTCCTGTGGGGGCTATGGAGCCCACCCAGAGAATGTGGCCTGCGAATTCCAGCCCTGGCCTCCTGGGGGCCTGGAGTCGTCTCCCAGGCAGCTCCCCAAGAGCCACGGGGTCACGTGACTTGGAGGAGGCTGGGATGAGGGTGTCTAGTCCAGGAGACACCACCTCGCCGTAGCTGGGGAGGCTGGTTTAGGTTTGAGACGCACAGACATAGGTCAAAGCTTTTGCTCTGCTACTCATCACCTTCAAAAGCATCTTCCCCTCTCCCTTTATTTTTCGGCCAACATTCATGGAGGGTGTATTAGTTTCCTGGGGCTGCTATAGCAAATTGTCAGAAAACTACACACATACACACACACACACACACACACACACACACACACGTGTATATTTTTTATTGTAGTAAAATATACATAACATAAAGTTTATCGTTTTCCTGGTTATTTTTCCGATTTTAAGTGGCATTAAGTACACTCGTTGTTGTGCAACCATCAGAGATGGACCAGGAAGGCTCATTCTCAGGCCCCTGGGCCTCAGGGCATCATTCACGGGTGGGGGGGAGAATCTTGTAGGAGGTGCCTTCACCTCACCTTCCTCCTTTCACGTTTCCTTACGGAGCTCTGAGGAACAGGACCCCAGAGGGGGAGACGGGAAGGACTGAGAACCCGGCGAGCCCAAAGTAACAGCCCAGAGCCGGCATGACCTAGTGACCTCGAAGAGGATGACCACCCAGCTGCCCCCACTGCAGGCTCTACCCTGTCATGTTGCCACGACACCCACCCATGTCCTCCTTTCCCTCTAGACCAGTGGTTCTCAGAGTCTGGCCCCTGGGCCAGCAGGACTTGTTAGAAATGCGAAATCTTAGCCTTCACTCTGGATCCAGTGGACCGGAGACGAGAGGTGGGACACAACACCTGTGTTTTAGCAAGCCCTCCGGGTGACTCTGATCTACACTAAAACGAGATCACTAAAATGCTCTGGGTCTTCAGAGAAATCCTGTTTTGAAAGAACTTACTACCCCCTCTACAAAGCTACCATTTATTTACCAAAAGTTCCATGCGTCAGTAAAACAAGGAATCTGACAGACCCAGCAAGATCCTGTGAGTCTGACTGCAAGTGAGCTGCCTAATGGTCCTTCCACACTTGGATTTGCTTGGCCTGCACATATTTAAAAAAATTCGTTGCCATCATTAAAGAAATAGAAGAATTCACATAGAAATCCGTATTTCAATATTTCTTGAAAAAAATTGGTGTGTCTGGCACTCCGGGTGCTCCATGTTGCCACGTGAGAGTGGATCGGGGCAAAGCATGGGCTCCCTAGTCAGCCACAGTCCCCACTCCTCCTGAAGGTCAGGAGGGAGCCCCACCTGACTAGTTCCCTCATTTAGTCACTGCACTGGCTGCTGCAGGGATCTTGAGTTTTGAGACCCTCTACGTGAATGGAAGCCACAAACTGTAGCCCACTGTGATGGTTAATTGGATGTGTCACCTTGGCTAGGCCATGGAGGTTGCAAAGCAAATGAGCAGTCTTATAATATTATTACTAATTCATAAATAATAAGAACAACAATGATGTTATTAACAATAACAATATTTGTTGGGTGTTTATTATACGCCAGACACCATGCTAAAGGCTTTCTTCTAATTAAATATCATTCACCCGATACAAGTATTGTTACTCCAGCTTTCTTTTGATTTCCATTTGCATGGAATATCTTTTTCCATCCCTTCACTTTCAGTCTGTATGTGTCCCTAGGTCTGAAGTTGGTCTCTTATAGACAGGTCTTGTTTTTGTATCCATTCAGCCAGCCTATGTCTTTTGGTTGGGGCATTTAATCCATTTACATTCAAGGTTATTATCGATATGTATATCCCTATGACCATTTTCTTAATTGTTGTGGGTTTGTTTTTGTGAGTCTTTTTCTTCCTTTGTGTTTCCCGCCTAGAGAAGTTTCTTTAGCAGTTGTTGTAAAGCTGGTTTGGTGGTGCTGAATTCTCTTAGCTTTTGCTTGTCCGAAAATCTTTTGATTTCTCCCTCAAATTTGAATGAGATCCTTGCCGGGTAGAGTACTCTTGGTTGTCGGTTTTTCTCTTTCATCACTTTAAGTATATCCTGCCACTCCCTTCTGGCTTGCAGAATTTCTGCTGAGAAATCAGCTGATAACCTTATGGGGATTCCTTTGTACGTTATTTCTTGTTTTTCCCTTGCTGCTTTCAATAGTTTTGCTTTGAATTTAATTTTTGTTAGTTTGATTAATATGTGTCTTGGTGTGTTTCTCTTAGGGTTCATCCTGTATGGGATGTGTCCTGGACTTGGGTGACTAGACATTTCACCAAAGAAGACATACAGATGCCCAAGAAGCACATGAAAAGATGCTCAACATCACTAATTATTAGAGAAATGCAAATCAAAACTACAATGAGGTATCACCTCATACTGTTCAGAATGGCCATTATCAAAAAAATCAAGAAACAATAAATGCCGGTAAAAAAGGAACACTTCTGAACTGTTGGTGGGAATGTAAATTGATACAACTACTATGGAGAACAGTATGGAGATTCCTTAAAAAACTAAAACTAGAACTACCCTATGACCCAGCAATCCCACTACTGGGCATATACCGTGAGAAAACTATAATTCAAAAAGAGACATGTACCACAATGTTCATTACAGCACTATTTACAGTAGCCAGGTCATGGAAGCAAACTAAATGTCCATTGACAGATGAATGGGTAAAGAAGATGTGGCACATATATACAATGGGATATTACTCAGCCATAAAAAGAAACGAAACTGAGTTATTTGCAGTGAGGTGGATGGACCTAGAGTCTGTCATACAGAGTGAAGTAAGTCAGAAAGAGAAAAACAAATACCATATGCTAACACATATATATGGAATCTAAAAAAAAAAGGTACTGATGAACCTAGTTGCAGGGCAGGAATAAAGACGTAGACATAGATAATGGACCTGAGGACACAGAGCAGGAAGGGGAAGCTGGGGCAAAGTGAGAGTAGCATCGACTTATATACACTACCAAATGTAAAATAATTAGCTACTGGGAAGCAGCAGCATAGCACAGGGAGATCAGCTCGGTGCTTTGCGATGACCTAGATACATGGGATAGGGAGGGTGGGAGGGAGGTTCAAGAGGGAGGGGATATGGGGATATATGTATGCATATGACTGATTCACTTTGTTTTACAACAGAAACTAACACAGTATTGTGAAGCAATTATACTCCAATAAAGATCTATTAAAAAAATGTCATTCAATCTTTGAAATAGGCTTATAGGACAGGTACTACCAATGTCACATCTTTGACTGATGGAACAGTCACAGTGAAAAGTAACTTGTTCAAGTTCACCTAGCTCATGAGTGTCAAGAACAAGGTTTGAACCAGGAGTCAGATTTCAAAGCTCATGAGTATAAACACTATACCATACTGCTATGCCAGAGCATGAGCTTCACCTTGAGTTTCCAAATAATATTATGTGGTAGAATCCCCTGGGGTAAAGAAATCAGAGGCCCTGGATTGTAATTCAGGTAGTCCTTGGATCACAGTTTGCCACATCCAGTTGCACAGGTCGTGCACTGTACAACTGTACTCAGTGCACCAACCTCCAAAGTGCTGCAGGCAATGGAGAGGGAGATGCTGATGCTTCCCATCATCCCTAGAGGTAGAGAGAAGTGGTGGTATATTTATACAATGAAGCACTCTACAGCAATGAAAAGGAACAAATAATACCTGCAACAATATGGCTGAATCTCAAAACTTGTTATTGTATTGAGAAAAAAAAGCCAGGCACCCAAGAGTATATCTTATACAACTGCATTCATAGCGGAGAAACCTGGTAGACACAGTGTTAGCCTAGTGATCAAGGTTAACATCACCAGTATTAGGACATATTGGCATCATGAACCCTTTGATATTATGACACAAGATCATTTTAACGGAATTCTTGCCAAAAAATGCATAATCTCACTCCAACTATGAGACAACATTGAACAAACCAAAGTTGAAGGACATTCTACAAAATAACTGACCAGTACTCTTAAGTGTCAAGGTCCTTGGAGACCAGGAAACACGGAGTATCTGTCCCAGACTAGAGGAGACTAAGAAGAAACAACCACTGAATGAAATGTGGGATCGTGGATAAAATTCTGCACCAGAAGGACATTATTGGAGGAAAGGTGAAATTTAGTACTGTCTGCAGCTCAGTTACCAGATGTTAACTTGAATCACCGATGCTAATTTTCTGTCCTTAACAACCATGCTGGGTGATGTGAGGCGCTAACATGGGAAGAGGCGGAATGAGGAACATACGGGAACTCTGTATTATTTTTTGCAACTTTCCTCTAAGTCTAAAATTAGTTCAAAATTCAAAGCTAAAAACCAAAACAGCCCAATAATCTAGGCAGTGAGCTGTCCGTGCCGTTGACCCAGCTCCTCCCACAGGCCACTCTGGAAGCAGGGACGCAGACAGTCTGGAAAAATCCGTGGGTGACCAGACATAACAATGCAGCTCTGCAGCAAGAGGAAACCCTGGGTTCACTGAATGCTTTTGCAGAAACACCAAAATGTAGCCGACGAGGACAGTTTTATTTTATTAAAAAAATTTTTATTGGAGTATAGTTGATTTACGATGTTGTGTTAGTTTCTGCCGTACAGCAAAGTGAATCAGTTATACATATACCTATATCCACTCCTTTTTAGATTCTTTTCCCATATGGGCCATTACAGAGCACTGAGGAGCGTGCCCTGTGCTATACAGCAGGTCCTTATTAGTTTTCTATTTCATGCATGGACGACAGTTTTAGGCTCTCACTTCTCTGTCAGATGACGGCTGCTCTCAAGCTATGCATGCGCCGGTGAGGAGGCCTTTCTGTCAGTTGCCGGCCTGCTGTGCCCTGGGGTGCAGGCGTTGGGGGGTGCTCTGACCCCACCCAGCAAGGGGGTCGTCTCTCTGTGGAGAGGAGACAGGGCGAGGGCAGCCCGCTGGCCCCCTGCACAGGGACCAGGGCAGGACGTGGCCTCCTTCCTTCCTGTGACCCCCCTGACTCTGGGGCTACACCGTCACGCGTTTGGCACCTGTCCCTTCTGGTTTCCAGTGAGTGCTGTGCCCACGGAGGCTCGTGAGCGTCTCCCCTAACCTGGCTGACTGGACCTGGCTTGGTGGGCTGGGCCTCTGCTAGGGATCTGGGCCCCTTATGGGGAAGGTGTTTAAACTGATCCTCCAGGGCAGACGCATGGGCCCCTTTCTGCTTTCAACCCCCTGGAGTGTCTAGAAGGATATATTTGAATCTCGGGGATCCCCTTGAGCCGTGGGAATCCCAGACGATCGGCTCCTTCGCTGAGAAATCGCTCCGAACTTCTCTGTGGATTCTCACCTCCCCCTCCCATCTTAATCACACGTTTCTCTCTTGATTCTAGAACTTTCTGGTGCTGCTCTTGGACTGTTTGGGGATTTGGTCTCTCCCTTAGGTTGGGTTCTCCAGGATCAGATCCCGAAACAAACGTTTCGAGGGCAAATCGTTTATTTGGGAGGTGATCCCAGGACAGAGCGGTAGGGATGTGTGTGGGGAGACAGAGAGGGAGGGAGGTGATGAAGGGGGTGGGGTTGGTCAGTGACCACGGTGGGCAGCTGAGCTCAGGCATGCTGCGGCATCTGGGACGAGTCCACGGAGCTATACCACCACCCCCAGCCCAGGGGGCGAGGGCGCGGGGTATTTGCTCGACTGTACACTGTTGAACAACATTTGTACGCTTCTGATGGCCACGCCTGAGTGTGGGTGGAACGGGCTTAGCCAGAGACATCGCTCAACTCAGCTGGGCTGGTGTTGGCAGCTGGGTGTGGCTGGAGCTCCCAGGGGTGGCACAGCTTGAGGACGCTGACAGCACCTACACGTCCCGAGGGAGGAACCGACCACATTTGAGATCAGGAATAGAAATCAAGATTCCCAAGCTCCCTCAGGAGAAGGTTAGAGAAGCAGAGCCGGATCCATCCTACTGTCCAGGGGCGTCCCAGCGCGTCCGGGTACCGCTGAGAACCTGGGGCCCCAGGGAGGATCTGGGGCATCCGGAGGCCGTCTTGGCCCCTGAGCTGTCGGGTGGCTCAGCGTCCTCACTGCTTGGAGCTGCCCTTTCTCTTTCCATCCTGTGAATAGCACCAAACCATTTTGAAAACAGATTCCTTAAAATATTTCTGTTAAAAGAAACAAAAGCACCACCTCCTTATTGGTTGTTTTTTTAAGAGCAGTCAACCCGTGAGCAGCAGCCCCTTTCGGCTTCGGGGCCTGATGCTTGCAGGGGCCGCCAACCTCACCCACCCAGGGGCCTGCTTGCTCATCCCCCAAATATGCCAGACACGAGACGGCATTTCTGTAGATTTTTGTTTTCAGATAGAAAAGGTGTTGTTGCAGAAATGAGAGCACAGATCGCCACCAGAATCCTTCACTGTCTAGGGCTGTCCTCTGGGGTCCCGCTGAGCCACTAGGATGGCTCTGAATAATGGAATCTTCTGGGATGGTGGCAGGGTTTAATCTGTGCTGTCCATGATGGCAGCCACATGTGGCTACTGAACATTTGACATGTGCTCAGTGCAACCAAGGAACAGAATTTTTTAATTTCATTTTAATCGAAATAGTTTACATTTAAATAGCTACATGTAGCCTCATGTGGTTACAAAATTGGACGGTGCAGATCTTGAGCAAAGGAAATCCTGAAGCCTGTTGGTCTCCCCGGCCGCATAGGCAGAGTCAAATGTGTGCACACACGTGCAGGGCTGGAGCCCAGAAAGCAAGCGTCTCCTTCCCAGCTCATGTCTTCTCGAAGAGCCAATTCAAGTTGAAGAAGTTATCATGTCCTGCCCTTTGCCTGGAGTAATGACCTTGACCTCAATCAACTAGCATCTCCGAGCCCACCCGTGTCAGGAGTCTGCTCTCCATGACTCCCTGCTAAGGAGCTGGGGTCGCACTATTTACCCCCATTGTCTTGGAGGGGGAAACTGAGGCTCGGCAAACTCCACTGCTCTGCCTGAAATTCACAGCAAAAAAGTGGTCAAGTCAGGGTTTGAACTCTAGTCCACGGAGGCCCGTGATCCCTGGGCATTTGGGTTTTTCCCTAGAAGGAGGTGGTGTTGCCCTGAACTTTCCAGCACACTCTTTCTCAGATCTCCTGGCAGGCACTCACTGGGGAGGGTCCAGCAGACGCCCTGGGGTTGAGCTGGTCAGCGCAGGAAGCTCTCTGCTCCCTGGGGCCTCACAGTCGTGGACTCCTGACCACTGGCGGCATCTCTGCCCTGACACCCCCCTGCCCCCCACCCATGAACCTCATGGTAAAGATACCAAAGAATAACAAGAACTGGAGCTCTGCAGTCAGAGGGACAGCATGTGTTTTCCATTTTCGTCTTTCTCTTCCCTGATCCTCTAGACGTGGATTAACTATAAAAATGAACTTCCTCTTCTCAATACACTGTAATGACCTATATGGGAAAAGAATCTAAAAAAGAGTGGATGTACGTATAACTGATTCACTTTGCTGTACACCTGAAACTAACACAACATTATAAATCAACTAGACTCCACTAAAAATTTAAGGAAAAAATAAAAAAGAGAACCTCCTGACTGAAGGGCTGGTAGACACTGTGAAGCGTTGTCCAAAGGAGAGGTTAGTCCTCAGAGAATTTCTGTAAAGCCATTTCTTATTTTAAATAAACCCAAACCCCCCAAAACTCTCGATGATAAAATTCACACACGTTCCTTACAGAAAACTTGGAAAACAGACAAATACAGAGAAATAATATGCATTGTCGCTCTGCTCCAAGAATCTTCACTAAGCATTTGTTACGTCCCTTTTCAGCTCTTTCTTTCCTTGCATGATTTGTTTTGTTTGTTGTAGTTGTGGCTGCAGATTTTAGGGGGAATTAGAGATTATGATTCAGTAAAGATTAAGGAGGATTTGGATCCTACCTGAAATCAAAGGAATAATTTAGATCACTGCTTTTCAAAACTTCTGGGGTGAAGGACCAGTTTTTAAACATTCCAACCCATCACCCGCCCCTGACCACAGGTGGACCTCCCTCTCGGGACCAGAAGCAGCACGTGCCACGTGAGCTCACCAGCGTGTTCGCCATCACCGGCCCCCCCCCCCCCCCCGGCTACTCAGAGCCCTCCGCACTATGCCTGGATGCCACAGCAATGCCAAACTGCTCTTAAAGTTTCTAAACTCCGGCTCTCAACATCCACACGTAATTCTTCATAGTAGCTCTGGTCTAGAGCTGGGGTCTGCAAACTACGACCCTTGGGCCAAGTCTTGTCCACCACTTCATTTGTGCTCAGGGTGATTTTGACTTTTGAAGTGGTTGGGGGAAAATTTTTTTTTTTAATTTCATGACATCTAAAAATTCTATGAAATTCAAATTTCAGGGTCCATAAATAAAGTTTACACAGCCGTGCCCCCCATTTCTGCATCATCTGTGGCTGCTTTTGTGGGACCACTCTGCAGACTGAGTAGTTAAGACAGAGACCCATTGGCCTGTGAGACCTAAAATATTCACAATCTGGCTTTTGACAGAAGAAGGTTGGTGATCCCTGCTCTAGATCAATGATTCCTGAGTTTGCTGCCTCTCAGAATCACCGGGAGGTTTAAAAAAATACACACAGTTTGCCAGGCCTTCCCCAGCTCTGTGGACTCGGGGTCTCCGGGGTGGAGCCTGGGACTGTAGTTTTGGAAGGCGCCCAACCCCCAGGTGGTTCTGATTCATGGATCTGGACACTCCAGCCAGGTGTGCCCTGGAGATGTGCTTCTCGAGCCCCCAGGCTGAGTCACTGGGACGGTCCAGCAGCTTGACTCAGAGTCTCCTTCGGGACAAACCTCTTCTGTCCTGAGCTGCCTGAGTTGTGGGCTCTGCAACAATGTCATGGCAGGTCCAGCCCTTCCCAGGACACAGCTTGGATTCACACGTCCTGGTGGGGCCTGGCCTGGAGCCCCTCCTGCCATGGTGCAGCCCTCTGCACCAGGGCCCTCGGCTGTCCTGATGTCCCCTTAGCTTCTCCTGGTCTTGGGAGACTAGAATTCTTGGCCTACCTCAGGGGCGGCAGAGCCCCACAGCCTTGCATCCTCTGTGCTGGGCACCCGGCCTGCCTCCTCTGGGCTCCCGCCTCTCACTCTCTGGTTTATGTTTCTGGCACCAGAACTGGAGGCCCGAGCCAACTGCACTCATGGCCTGAGCCAGTTCTGTGGGGGAGTTGAGAGGCGTGAGCTGGAAGGGAGACTGACCACGAAGCAGGCCTCTCTCCTGCCGGCTCTTCTCTCTCCCCAAACGTCCTCATGACCATCTTTATACAGTCATCCCTTGACATCTGAGGGACATTGGTTCCAGGACCCCTGTGGATACCTAAATCCGCAGATGCTCAAGTCCCTTATATAAAATGGTGTAGGACAGCTGGCCTCTGTATCCACGGGTTCCACATCCGCGGACCCACCAGCCTTGAATTCCACAGTTGGCTGAATCTCGGAAACAGAGCCTGCAGATGTGGAAACCCGCCTATATTTCCTGCTCTTTCTGGTTGTAGCCTCAGCTCTGCCCTCTCACTCTCTCCTTCTTGCCCCTCCTCTTCTCTCTGTCTTTCCCTCTTCCCCCGAAATATGCTTTTTCTCACTCCCTGGTTCCTCCCCTCCTGCCTCGAGTTTTCTAGCCAGACCCACTGCTTCCAGGCAGAGCTGAGCCTCTCTGCCTTGGAGGGCTGGTGCCTCCTCCAGAACGAGATGATGTTGGATCCGCTCTTTGCTGGCAGTGGCTCAGGCCTTCAGGCTGGACATGTTCACGGAGTTTATTCTGGGGAAATGTATTCAGGCCCTGCCCTCAGGGAGTTCACAATTTATGGGCAAGTTGGACAAGCCACAGGCAATTTTAACAGTGTCCTAAAGGGTGATCCGGGGATCAGGATGGGGCACTGGGTAGGACAGCGCTCAGCAAGACATTGCAGAGTCAAGGAGAGTGTCTGAAGGAGCTCACAAGCTCTGCACGGTGGGAACTGGAGCTGGATTAGGTTCGGAGTGGAGAGCATCCCAGGAAGAGGGATGGCATGTATTCACAGAAGTCCCTGGTCATGCCCCAACTGAACCCTATGGAAGGATCTCAGGTGAGGGAGGGCCATGATCTGATGTGCACTTCAGACACCTCACCGGCATCTAGAGAGAAAGGGGTGCTTTAAAAGCAGGAAAGCCACTGGAGAAGAACTCTAGTGCAGAGAGGCGCGGCCTGGTCTAGGGCAGAAGGGTTGGAGAGGCTGGGAGGGCTTGGAGAAGCATTTAGGGCTTGGGGACTGGATGTGAGTCATGAGGGACAGGCAGGAGAGAAGGGTGACATTCAGGTTTCCTGCACAGCTATCTGAATGGATGGTGTATGAGTCAGCCGCTTCTGTGATGATGCTGCATAACAAACAACCCCACAATCTCAGTGGTTTACATCAACAACCTTTTAACTTCATACTCATGAGACAGTAGTTTGGCTGCAGTTGGTTAATCTTTAGTGGGTTTGGCTGAGCTTGGTTGGGCTGAGCTTCTGGTTGGGTTCAGGACGCTCCACTTGACTTCATTGTGGATCCCAACCCAAACAGCCAACTCTTATCATGGAAAGTCACAGGAATGCAACCATGCAAGCATCGTTAAAAATCTCCATGAGTATAACATTAAGTTCAAAGGCAAATTCAAGGCCACCAGGAGAGACAGGAGATAAGGCTTCTGAGGACTGAGGGCTGAGGCTGATTTTCTCGAGAAAACCTAGTTCCTGCTCTTCCTGGGCCAAAAAAAGGTCACTCTTGTGATACATTTCTCAAGTCCTTAAAAGGATGCCAGGGAACAGAGGTGTGGTGACCAGAAATGGGCACAAATTGATGTCTACAGAAGTCTTTGTCCATCTAACAAATATAAATTGCACATCCACTCTGTGGCAGACTCACCTTTCCCCCTGTGGTGTACACATGCCTGCTGGAATCAAGACCTTACTGTAAAGCGTCTGTTGCCCTAGGATGGAATATAGACTTTTGGTGTCCTAAGATTTAGTTGTACCATCAAATTGTAACTTCAATTAGAATTTAACAATCAGTTATGTAAACTTTATAAACTTGAAATTGCAGTTGACTGTAACAGAGATCTAAAAAATAATGACTTAAATCCCCAAGCATTTGTTCTTTCACTTAATAAGAAGTTTAGAAGTAGGTGAGCCAGGGCAGAACCCAAGCTTGTTACGTATTTCTGCTCCATTGTCTGTAGTAAGTAGCTTCTGCCCTCAGAGTGTCTTCGTGGTCCAATACGGCTGCTGGAGCTCCAGCCATTGTATGAACTGTAGTCTGGAAGAAAGACAAAAGGCAAAAGAGGTAGTTCTCTTAATTGAGACAGGTGTCTTTGAAGCAGGTTTCCTGGAAGCCCCACCAACACCCACGCTTACATCTCACTTAGTCACACGTCCACACCTGGTTACAAGAGAGATTGGGAAATGTGAGTTTGTCTGGATACATTCTTTCCCTGAATATAATCAATGTTTTGTTATTGTGCCAGAAAGTGAGAACAGATATTGAATGGCAACCAGCACTTTCTACCACACTCTCCAAATGTTATTTATGTTTGTTTTTTCCAAAACAGAGAAGCAGTGTAGCAGAGTGGGAAAAGGCCCTGGCTTGGTCTCAAGGCCAATCCCTCTACTTACTGGCTATGCCATCTGGGCAAAGTCACATAATCTCTCGGAGCCTTTGACTCCCTCATCTGCAAAATGGACTGTTGATCGTATTTCCCTTCCAGAAGTATCAGGAGAGACCCAGTGGGATCGAGAACTCTATGAATTATAACACACTGTATAAAAATCAATAATACTGGTAGTAAAATTCAAAGTAGACCAAATACATCTTTGGACCAGAAGGGAACACCTGTTGGTTAGCTTCTCCCTGGACAGAAGTGATTCCCCTCTGTTCTCTGTGCTGCCCCTGCCCCAGCGGGCTGTGGGAGTGGGCGGGATTCAGGGTGTGGACGGGGCTGGGGCCCTGTAGATGCAGACAGTCCTCATGCCCTGGGGACAGTAGGTATCTTAGGAGAGTGTCTACCTGTGGATGGTGCCCCTTGATTCTGTGGTTCTCAGTGGTTCCATCTGACCATTGCTGTTTGGCAGAGGATAACCCCAAACCTACTGGCTTCAAATAATGACTCATTCCCTCTCATGCTTCTACGGATGGACCGGGCTCAGCAGGGCGCTTTCACTTTCGTCTTGTCAATGTCAAAGGGGACTGCAGGCATCTGAAGGCTTGACTGGGCTGGACCCCCCAGAGGGTTGCCCCACGCGGGTGGCAGCTGACGATTAGCTGTCTCCTTGACAGCACCCCGCACCACGTGGTTTCTCTGTGTGGCTTGGGCATCTCACAGCATGGCAGCCGGCTTCTGAGTGGGAACCGTCATAAGAGCAAACATTCTTGGGTGAAGAAAGCAGTGAGCTAGACCAGAAGTGGCATGCATCACTCCCGCCAGGTTCAGGGGGCGGAGGAACACACTGCCCCTCCCTGTGGGGGAGCTGTGTGTATGGTAGGAAGGGTGGGGACTGATGGCAGTGTCTCAGAAACCAGGCACCACAGAGACCTTGGCTGTACGTTGAAATTGCTCAGGTGGTAAAGTGCTGCGGCCCGAGTGCACACCCAGACGCTGCTGGGTCTGGGAGTCTGCAGTGTGGGTATCACGATACAGAAAAGCTCCCGAGATGATGTTAATATGCAATCAATGTTGAGAACCATTGGCTTAATCCAACCCTGAAAAAAACCCAAAAGACGCTCAGGGAGGCAAAGACCCCAAGGCTTTGTCCACAAGGACTGGCATGCTCCTAATCAGACTTCAGGAGGCTCTGCTCGCCACACTGGTTTGGTTCCCATGAGACTTTCTCCTCATATGGCGGGAGACAGAGGAGCAGCACGAAAGCTACGGTGGGAAGAGTTGTTATTTACTGGGGAGGGGCGTGGGGTGGGCAGTAGAGTTTATAAAACTACCTGGAAGCCTCCTTGATCCAGATTTTTGATCTGAAATCAATAGTTTGACCAGTTTTTTCCACTGCATTTGCCAGGAGTTAACTTGTGTCAGAAAGTGGTGCAAGTTCTAATGAAAATGTCAGAAATCCTGTTTATAGAGCATTTTTGGTCAATCAGCCTACCAATAGTTAATATCTTTCCCCCAAATGGGCAGTACCTAACCATTCATTCCAACACATTCAAATGAATGAATTCCAACACGTTCATTTCAGGATGGAGGGGCAGGGAGCTTGCTCATGAATATTCATGGTTCTGCCCACTGGCCTCACACATTAGAAAATACTATTTATTCCTAAGGCTAATGAGCTCTTAAATTTCTTTTGTGCGGGAGAAAAAGGTTTTATTTTTCTGCATAATTTATTTTGGTGCCTGTCCGGTTTTTGGAAGGGATCTCTCCTTTAAGACCCCGGGTGCATTTCAAGAGCAGAGTGGAGTTTTAAATGAGCCCCGCACAGAGAAGCCCGTCAGCCTAGCGATGACATTGGTGAAGGCAGCGCCGGGAGACAGGTAGGCAGTAGGATGAGAAGTCCGCTGTGAGCCCAGTTCCCAGGGAGATCGGTGTCTACTGGGAGCCAAATAATCACCCCCCACACCCCGTGAAACGCGTAAAGCCTTGCCATGGAAGACAGCCATGGAAATTGAATGTGGACAATACATAATTGGAATTTGAGACTCTTATGCGTTGAAGGGACCTTATAGGACATCTTGTCCAATGACCTGTGAGATGTTGGAACGCCCGTTACACAGCACGGAAGAGGGGGGTTGTCCTTTCTCTCTCTCTCTCTCTCTCTCTCTCTCGTCCAGTTCTGCCATTACACAGCGTTCCTTACATCCACCTACACATCCTCTCTCCACCTTCCACCCTGCTCTGTGAACCACCTGACGCCCCACGTCCAAGGGGCTGGAATTCTGCAAGTGCCATTTCCCAGGCTCTCTTACCAGCAGCTTCTGCTGAGCTTCCTCCAAGGGGAGGCGTGGACAGATACTGAAAACCGGCCAAAGAGGAGGCTAATCTTATTCTTTCTGTTGCATACTGAGCCTCCAGCAGAAGCAGCAATAACGCAGGTTCCTGCTCAGGCGGCTCCAGGGGCCCTGGGTTATCCCATTCTCCCTGTTGTTCCAGCCCCAAAGGTGATCATGGCTTCCCGCAGGTATTATTCTCTGGGTGTCCTGATCTCTCCCTGTTTGCACCTTCCAATATCTTTGTAACAAATTCCCTGTATTAAATCTCTCCTGTTGGAAATACCTAAAGAGGTTCCTGATTCTCTGTCTGGACACTGAGTATTGAGATCGGAAGAGGACAATATAGCCAAGCTCAAATATTTGTTGTCACCGGGAAGAGGCAGAAATCTTTGTATAGTTCCAGTACCTGCACTAATACAGTTTTCTCTTCACCACGCCCTCCAGCAGATGCCTCTTCTCCCGTGATGCAGCATCCAGATCTGTCTTCATCCTGGCCACTCTCCTCTGAGTACACTCCATTTGGTTACTGCTTATCAAGGGATGTCACAGGTGGTGCCCGATCCCCAGCTATGCCAGTCCAGGACAAGGAGCACAGGACTTTCACTTCCCTCTGTCTCAGCATCTTCCTTTGTGGGGCGAACCTGTGATCCTGTTGGAGACCGGCAGCCGACACACGGAATTATCCCTACACCTTCGTCACTGTGTTCTTGATAAGTCCTCACTTTTCCATCCAACACTTGCGTGCTTACTTTTGTTTTCTTAGTTTTTGTTTGGTTTTGGTTTTGGCCGCAGCTACAGGCAGTTGCGCTAACTCCCACTAAACCTCACTCACCCCGCTAAACAGTCCATCGTTCTGTAAGGTTCATGGACGTTCCTTATTCTCTTGTGCAGCACACTTGCTACGCCTCCTGGTGTCCTGTCTTCTGTAAATATTCCAGGCGTGGCTTCTGTGTTATCGTCTCAGGCACTGATTTAAAACTACTGAATAGAACCCGACGCTGCGTAATTGCCCACTCAACAATCATTGCCTGTTCTGTTCATCTTGCTCACAAAACCCTGATCTGGGCTGGTGGGGGCAGTGAGCCCAACTTCAGGAGGCATAACTGTCCTGCTTCCCTTTGTCAGATTCTGTTTCAACTCCCCCTGGGGCAGCTGGAGGCAGGTGGGGGAGGCGTGTGACCCAAGTCTGGCCAAGGGGAAGTCTACCAGGGGAGTTGGGGAAAGATCTTCCCTCCCTGATAAAGGGGGAAATCTGTCTCACTTTGGGGACCCCCAACATTCCCTGAGATTAGAACTGGAGGGAAAGCAGTTTTGCGGGTACAATATTTACAGGAAACACTGGCAGGCGGTCAGGGAATTGAGACAGGGAAGGGAAGGTGTCTAACAAAGGGTGTATTATAGGCACTACTATGGGTGACCGGAGCTTGATCATGTAGGGAAAGTCTTGGAAAAGGTGTAAACCATTTGCTTTGGAGTCATCCCTCAGAGGGACCAGGGAACTAGGGTATTTATATACCAACTCCTTCTCAATCATTGGTTGGGGGTGGCTTTGGGGGATATGAAGTTTTTGTCACTTCTGATCTGATGCTCATGGGTATAGTAGCCTTCTGTGGTTTTCGGAAAAAGTCTTCAGGTAAAGGCAGTTGGAAACTGCCTGGAGTTCACTAAAGTACTAAAGTGGAGGGAGACTGGAACAACTCGAATACCATCTGCTGTTGTCCCTCCCCCACTTGTGTGTGGTTATGATGTCTGGAGCTGCAGCAGCCATCTTGTGACCATAAGGTGATAAGCAAGAGGGTGATAAACCAACACTCTGAGGTTGGTGGTGCAGGAATGCTGGGAAAATCTATGATCTTTCCTGATGTCAGTGGGCTGCTACACCAAAACTGTCACACCCACAGGATTCTTATTTTATGAAATAATTGTTTCACTATTTCTTAGGCCACCATTACTTGCGTGTCCTGATATCTGCGGTTAAAACAATTCCACCTGGAACAGCACCAAGGAATGAATGGTTGAGAAGTTCAAAGGCAGAGCTGGCCTGTGCAAGTCACCAGAAACCACCCTCTTGCATTCGAATCCTTGTCTCAGGGTTTGCTTTGAGGGGACACAAAATAAAACACAATCCAAATAACACCTTTAAATAAATGTCTGTTAATAAACAGATGAATGGGTGACTGAATGGATACACAGATGGGTGTAACTTCAGTCTCTCCATGTTAAGTAATTGATGACATCCCTATCCCTTGTGGCTAATGGATATCTATTTGGGGTTTTCCTGGATTCTCTCTTTTTGACCTCTGATTGCACATTAGAAGGTTACTTGGCACTAATTGTTGACTTCTCAGATCTTCTGTTTGCAGCTCTGCAATTGTTTAAAGATCCCTAATAAAGTATTGACCAATTGACTAGATAGTTGATAAATTCCAACTTAGCTCTGAGCAGTCCTGGAAATTAAAGGACACTGTTTTCCTCCAGTGCCCATTAGTAGAAGCTGGGGCAAGGGGCACAGGGGAATGCAGAACAGCTTGGCTTTTGTCAGGAAAAGAAATCCTTCCAGGTGAAACTGTGAGTAATGAGTCAAATCCATTTCACCTGCTTTCACTAAGCAAGGTCTTTTTAAAACTTGCATGTCCTCCAAACGGCATGGAGCCTAAATAATAAGATGTTTGCAAGAGTTGTTTTTTAGAAACTTGGGGTCAGCTGCGTCTAGTTCTAGCTGAGCTGGTTAAGACTGGAGAGGATGACCGCCGTCCAACCAGGCATGCATGAGTGTCCCGCTAAGTGACCTTTTGACATTGAACGGCTGAAAACTCCACCCTCAGAATGTGCATAGCCTGTAGCTTAGTTACGCCCGTGGAGAATGACAATTACTGCACCTTTTCCCAATCGCCTTTCCCCACGCTCCCCATGCCTCAGTCCACCCTGCTTCCTTATTCATTATCCCATAAATACCCCAAGCCCCTTCCCTTCAGGAAGGCAGAGTTGAGATTTGTTCTCCTGTCTCCTCGCTGGGCTGCCTTGTGGACAAACATTCTCTTTGCTGCGAACCTCAGCATTTCAGCGTTTTGGCTTTGCTGTGCGTCGGTCAAGACGAACCTGGTTCGGTAACACAAGTAGGCACAGCTAAAAAATGTTTCCCTCTCGTCCAAAACCTTTCGGTTGTAAGTGACAGAAATCCAACTCAAATTAAGCAAAAAAGGGACTACGTTTGTTCTAGTAACCACACGGTCCAAAGACAATATGGTTTCAGGTACAGCTGGATCCAGTGGCTCTGGTGATGTGGGCCGTCTCTCATATCTCAACTTGACTCTATTTATCCTCATTCTGCACACAAGCTCATGGCAGGTGGAATCCCAGGCATCCCCAACTCCAGGGCTACCTTCTCAGTTTACAATTCTGATTGGCAAGCCTCCTATCCAGTCTCTCCTAGGGTCCCATATTAACCTCAGGGAGGATTCTGATTGGACTGGCCTGAGCTAATCAGAATGTCCAGGAGGATGAAATATTCTGATTGGCTACCCTGGGTCACATGCCCACTGCAGTGGCTGAGGAGGGGGTGGGGTGAAGGGATTAGCAGCCCCACCAGGACCATGTGATGAGAGGGAGCTCCCAGAGTAACCATCAGATGGGGGCTAGGCGAGCATGCTGGACAGCAACTGCGATGACTGCTACTGGCCACTTCAGCTTCCTGATCCTCACTGACTCTGATAGTGCAACATGGGATTTACCAGGTGCTCCCCATGGCTGCCCACAGGGCTTAATCCTCTCATCCCCTTCCTGGTGTCAGGGTGGGGTCGGGGGCACACACATTCTCATGCCAGCCTAAGGATAAGTGTGTCCCCGACACAAGGATTTGGGTATAGGTAGTTAATTTGAGAGATGACCCCAGGACACATGGGGAGGAAGGGAATTAATGGGACAGAAGAGAAGAGAACAAATGAAGGGTGTGTTCATGACAGAAGGAAATAGGGCTCAAGCACCCTTGGGGACCTTCTGAGAGACTGTATAAAATTTCACAACCAAACGATTCCACAGAGGTGTCCACTGAGGGGCGAAGACGCCGTGGTCCTTTCCGTCATTCCTCGTTGCTTGGGGGCTGCACCTGCGGGCGGTCTCTCCCCGCCTCTTCTGGCTGCACGTGCTGGGGCAGGGCAGGGGGAGCCGTGGGTGCTGGAGGGAGGAAGCCTTGTCCACCAAGGCCATGAGTGACTCTCTGACGGCCCGGGGATGTGGGCTGATGCCACAGTCTGTTACATCTTTGACCACTGTAACGGCCACGGGGCTGGTATTACTCCATTTACCAGCCAAGTCCACTGAGGCCCAAACAATTTCAAAGTTTTGATACCAGATGTGCAGTAACAGTGGCCAATCTGCTTTTTTTTGTTGTTGTTGTTCTGTACGCGGGCCTCTCCCGTTGCGGAGCACAGGCTCCGGACGCGTAGGCTCAGCGGCCGTGGCTCACGGGCCCAGCTGCTCCGCGGCATGTGGGATCTTCCCGGACCGGGGCACGAACCCGTGTCCCCCGCATCGGCAGGCGGACTCTCAACCACTGCGCCACCAGGGAAGCCCCCAATCCGCTTTTTAAATAAAATAACCTTGTTGACAGAGTTCGGGGTTGTACAAGTTTCTTCCAAAAGTTCGACCTGCATCCTGTTTCGAGTTTGTTACTGCAGTTGCTTACTAGTTGGCATTAATAAAGACCCTGTCTGTTATTATCTGATACTCATAACCGTTTAGAATCTCAGGAAATAGACCCACGGGTGAGAAATACCAGAGCTTGATGTTTCAGAATGTTGATGTGGGCTCGAGATCAGCCTCAGCCCAGCAGGGACCACAAGATAGTGGTCCACAACGCTTGCAAAACATTTCCTGCCAAGGAGGGAAACCACCGCTTATCATGGGGCCACTTCATGCCCCACTATGAACAAGGACCCGGCAGGCAGCACTCCATGGGAGTGGCTTTCAATGCTTCAAACATCACGAATTTGATGTTTTGATGGGTGTGAAAGCCCCCAGAACATCGATTCTCACCAATCAAGGACTAGCTGGGGCCTGGGCTCTGTCACTTAGCTCTCAAGAGGCCAGGCTAGGAAACTTGGTAGAAAGGGCCTCGGGGAATTCTTTGGTTTAGACGTGAAGATGAGACAACGGGATAAACGTAACTTGCCATTCTGCTGCAGAGTAAAATGAAGAAACTGGCTGATAAGCAGCTCCCTTGGACTTCCCTGGTGGCGCAGTGGTTAAGAATCCGCCTGCCAATGCAGGGGACACGAGTTTGAGCCCTGGTCCAGCAAGATCCCACAGGCTGTGGAGCAACTAAGCCTGTGCACCACAACTACTGAACTTACACTCTAGAGCCCACGAGCCACAACTACTGAGCCCACCTGCCACAGCTACTGAAGCCCACGCGCCTAGAGCCCGTGTTCTGCAACAAAAGAAGCCACTGCAATGAGAAGCCCGTGCACCACAATGAAGAGGAGCCCCCGCTCGCCGCAACTAGAGAAAGCCTGCATGCAGCAACAAAGACCCAACACAGCCAAATAAATTAATTAATTAAAAAAAAATAAGCAACTCCCTTGGGTTTAGCTGTGCAGTCTTGAGAAAGTCACTTGACCTCTCTGGGTCTAGCTATTCACATATAAAATGCAGGAGTTTAGTTAATCAAGTGGTCAATACAAGGCACTGGGGCTGCCACCGCCCCCTCCCTGCCCATGGCATAGGATGCTATTCAATTATGACCCTTTACCTCTGAGCTGAGTGTTGGCCTCAGAATCCTTCTCAACACAAGTGTGCCAGGAGCCACTACTGAGAATCAGAGTCAGTAGGTGGGCTGAAGCCCATCTGCCATCCCTGGACTGAATGGCTAAGTTCCTTCTAATTTTAACTTGTTGGATTCTGTGAACATGTAAACCACGAGCTGGCAAACTGCCCGCAGGCCAAATCAGCCTGTTGGTTGTTTGCGTAATTAGTTTTCTAGAACCCAGCCAGGCCCACTTATTTACATATTGTCTGTGGCTGCTTTTGTGCTACAGAGGAGCTACAAAGTTGGCTGGTTGTGATAGACTCTAGGGCCTGTGAAGTCTAAAAGAGTTCCCATCGGTCCTTTGCAAAAAAAGGTTCGCCACCTTCCGATTTAAACCCACCTCCTTCCCTCCAGTCTTTTCTTCCAGATCATGAGTGAAACTCGTCATTGTCCCTGAGGGTGTTTGTGGCTGAGCGTGCTCCAGGTGCCTGGGGGCTTCGGCATCCCTAAATTGGAAGGAGAGAAGGAGAGAAGCCAGAGGGAAGATACAGGGGATGGAAACCTCCCAGGGGGCAGGGGGGTTGGGGCGGGTGGTGCATGGAGGTGGGGGGGAGCTGGGTTTAGTGAAAGAAAAGATAAAGGTGCATCCAGACACGAGAGCAGAGGTGTCCCCTTTGTGCTGTCGCTGAAGGGCCACCCTTGTCAGCTTGGCCGGCGTCCAGGTGGAGTCACCTTCTGAGGCGTTGGGCTCTGAGAATCCTGGGGTGGCCGGCTGCCCACTGGCTTCCATGAGTAGTTTGGCATGAAAAGTGCAGCTTGGGCCCTTGTATTTCTTGAAGGAAACAACCACCTTTCCTGGTCTGTGGACAGCCCCCG
The DNA here is from genome assembly GCF_011762595.2 of Tursiops truncatus. Classification (NCBI taxonomy): domain Eukaryota; kingdom Metazoa; phylum Chordata; class Mammalia; order Artiodactyla; family Delphinidae; genus Tursiops; species Tursiops truncatus. The sequence goes on along the minus strand of NC_047048.1, from coordinate 38,976,206 downwards.
TCGCCTCCCTGGCCGTTGGCAGGAGTATTAATGGCGTCCCTGATGGCCGCCGGGGAGCAGGGACCTCGCTGGTGCTCCTACAGCTACACAGGACGGGCTGCATGTCCACTTTCAGTCCGTGGGGTCTGAGTCCATCACCGAGGCAAGTCTTCCTAATTCTCGGTGGGTGAAGTAAACTCTACAGCCTCATCTCTTCCCGCCCCCCACCGCTCCCCACCCCGGGCTGTTGGGATCCCCTTGCCAGCACCTGTGTGCTTTGCTGCTAATGCGCATACCTGCGGCTTCAGGTGCCTGCCCTTGGGCACTGCTTAGAGCCTGGAGGGCCTGGGGGTCTAAGTCTCCGTGCTGGGCAGCTCCCCTCCCTTTGGGTGTAATTCCTGCCCAGCCCCCTGCGGGTCTGCTGAGGCTGGGCCTGGGTCACGCTCTCAAACACACAGGCCAGGCCAGCACCAAGCCCTCAGGGACTGGGTTAATGAATACACAACCACCCACTTTTAGATTCCACAGTTTATTACACACATAGACAGTGAGAAGAGAAGCCAAAGGTGTCAGCCTCCCAGGCCCTTGTCCCACACACCAGAAAAGGAGGACATCAACACCAGAGGCCGGCTGACCACGATGCGCCTTGCTGAGCTGCAGAGCCAGGACCCCAGGAGGACTGGCCTCAGGACAGCCTCCTCCCTGCCCCCGCCCTCTCCTGCTCTGAGGATCAAGGTGTTCCCTAGGCTCAGGGTTAGATTCCTGCTGCTGCTGTCACAAATTATCGCAGGCTTAATACAAATTTATTACCGCACAGCTCCGGAGGCCAGAAGTTTGCCGTGCGTTCCTCTGGGCTAAAATCGAGGTGTTGCAGGGCCGCACTCCCTCTAAAGTCTCAGGGGGAGGATCCTTCTCCTGGCCTTTTCCCACATCTGGAGGCCACCTGCGTTCCCCCGGCCCGCGGCCCCATGGCAATCGGGCCACTGCAACCTGTCTTCATAGTGGAATCTTTCTCCTTCTCACAAGGACCCTTGTATCACGTTGGGCCACCCGGATAATCCAGGATGTCTTCCCATCTCAGAATCTTCATCCAATCCCACCTGAGAAGTGCTTTTTGCTGTAGAAGGTGGCATGTCCACAGGTTCCACGGATTGGGGTGTGGACATCTCTGGGGGCGTTATCCTGCCTTCCCACCACGTTCAGATCAGCTGTGGTTCAAGCCTCTGCCTCCATGGCGCTTGGATACGTGCGAGGTCGTCAGGGTGCCTCAAGGAAGATCCCACACACCCAGATGACGTCGAGCTGACGTCCATCCCTGCCAGTTCCTCCCCTTCCCCGTCCTACTCCTCGCGCCTGGCCAGTTTTCCCTGGGAATGCTTCCCTATTAAATCACTTGTCCCACATCTTTGGCACAGGGGAAGCTGCCCTCAGACAGCGGGTCTCTCCGTGGGTGGAAAGGAGTACTTAGCAGGGTCACAGAACTGGTGTCCTTTTGCTCCTGTGTAGCATTATAACTAGGGGATCCCCTTATATTAAAATCAGTTAACAAAGGTGAAGGCTGAAGTTCCCCAGGGTTTATGTAAGTCCAACCCCAAGAGAGGGAAGGCGGGGTAGGTGTGTCCTAGATGGCGTGCATCTCCGGAAGTTTCAGCAAGGCCTTCAGCAAGCCCTGGTGCTAACATGGCCCGCAAGAGGGCCCCAAGTGCCCCAGGAATGGGCTGGGGGCAGCCCTCGGGAGGCAGTGACTCTGCACGAGTGGCGGTGGCTTCAGAGCCCACATCTGGGGCCCCCTCAGTTGTGCGGAGGTCTCGAGGCCTCTGCAGAAGGGCATGGCCAATGGACGTAGGGTTTGAACTTAGTTCAGGTGTCCTGGGGGACCTCTTGGGAGGATTTTAAGCAAGAGGAGTGACACAGCCTGGCTGACATTTATGGGACAATCACTGGAGCTGCCAAGTGGAGAAGGGACGGTGGTGGGGCAGAGAGGAGGCAGGGAGGCCGGCGGGGAGGCCGGCGGGGAGGCTGTGCCTTGTCTGGGGAAGATGCTGGTGGCTGACTCAGCCCACTCCAGGCCCCAGGGACACCCGGGAGCGAGGGCGGAGGACACCTGGGCTCACTCACTGCCTCATGGCAGCAAAGTCGGCCGCCTCCTCTAATCTGTCTTCTCAAATCCCGTGGGGTCTGCACTTACTGCCCCGCCAACCCCCTCCCCTGTCCTCTGCCTTCCACCGGCCCCTCGCCTCCCCAGGCCCCTCCATGTCCCTGGTCCCTGCCCCTTTGCTCCCAGCTCTGCCCTGAGAAGACACTTACTCCGTGTCCTGAGGGTCCCCCACCCCCTGCCCCTGCCTTGAGAAGTGCAGGTCCTAGGGCCCCACTGCAGGCCTGCCGGGGGCCCGGAAGCCTGTGCTCTAACAAGTCTGCCAGGTGATCCTGATGCTTGAGAACCACTGGGGCCGCACACTGGGCTCACCTGGGGGATTCGGAAAGCCCAGCCAGCCCAGACCCACCGAATCAGGATCCCCGGGGATGACCCGGCTTCAGTGCCTTGTTAAGCAACTCAGGTGCTTCCACCATGTAGCCGAGACAGAGGGCTGCTGTGTGTTGTGCTGTGTGCGTGCATGTGTGTGTGAGCGTGCGTGTGTGTTGTGTGTATGGTGCACATGCAATTCAGTCAACAGACATTCGCCGAGCCCCGCCAGTGTTAGGTGGTCGCCGGGGATGGAGAGCTGGGGTCTAGCAGGGGTGACAGCAGGTAAAGGGGGGGCTTGCGGGGGTGTGTTCCCTTGCGAGTGGAGGCGAGAAGGGATGGGGTGGGTAGGAAAAGGAGACCAGGACAGGTTCCTTAAAGAAGTGGGGAGTGACCACTTTTGTGAGGTCAGCACCCTCAGGCCCGGGCCCTCTATCAGCCTGGCCCCGGGATGGGCGGTGGGCCCAGTAAATGCCTGGAAGACCCCAAACCGCGAAGCCAGACGTCACACAATCACACTGCCCTGGACCCTTGCAGCTTGGGGACCTGGAAAGCGGGTGGGGGCAGGGCTGAGAGGCAGTTAGGATCCTGCGGGGGAGGAGGCAGAGGGAGGGGCGGGGCCGACAGCCAGCTGGGGCCTGCGGGGGTTTTAGGCTGTAGCCGCTCACAGGTCCCGGCTGTCGGGACCCTCGGGGTTTCTGGAGGCGGAGTACAGGGCAGTCCCTTGGTCTGAGTCATGCACATCTGGACAAACGTGAGTAAATGGAACCCTGGAGCAGGCAGAGTGCAGCCCGGGTTCCTCCTCCAGTGATGTCTGTGCACAGGGAAGGTGCGGGGGGCAGAAAGCCTTGGGTGTCCGGAACTGGAGACTGTGATGTCACGGAAGCCCAGCTGCCCGTGTGTTCTTGGGAAAGGAAGCGCCTTGAGGTGGAATTCTTGTCTTGGGTTTTGGCAACATCAGGATGAACTGGGTGGTTTGCTTTCTTTTGTGATGTGCTCGGAGCAGAGGTAAGAGGCCCCTCCTGGCCTCCAGGTCGGATATCGTGTCAGCGGGGCGGTGGCCTGGGCGGGGAGCGCCTGAACCGAGGCCCCTGCCGTGGATGGTGATGGGAGCCTTTGCTGGGTTCCTCGAAAGCGGAGCTGAGCTTGGACTTGGCGCAGGTGGCTTATCTGGATCCCATACACAGAAGGTCACTCAGCGTATGATTCCGTTTATATGAAACATCCAGGGGCTGGGGGCAGGGTGAATAGGGGACAAATGCTTAATGGGTACGGGGTTTCTATTTGGGGTGATGAAAATGTTTTGGAATCAGAGGTGGTGGTTACACAACATTGTGAAAATACTAAATGCTCCTGAATTGTTTGCTTTAAAATGGTTAATTTTGTGTTATGTGAATTTTGCCTCAATTAAAAAAAAAATTTAAAAAAGAGAGAACACACAGGTAGATGCTAGTACCCCAGCCAGGGAACATGCCAGCCAGGTGTGGTGTGACGTGCCCAGGAGCTGTCAATATTCCCGTCCCCGTAACTGGAGCCGTCGTGGTCCCCACGCCTTGTTCTTGGCCCCGGGACCATTCCCATGTGCCCTGTGGGGCCCCAGGAAGACACCTCTAGCTGGTGTCTGCTCATCTGCTCAGTCTTAGGTGACAAAATGTCCTCTGGCCCCTTTTCAGATGGAAGAATTGACTCATTTTAACAGCTGATATGCCCAGTGCAGTGTAATCACCCAAGCTCTGCGTGTGGCGGTCCCGCCCAGCTCAGGTGGGCACTGCCAGCAGTGGGCGAGCGGGTAGGGGCAGCTCTCTCGCTATTTCTCAGACCTGAGCTCCCACCCTCCTCACCACTCACCCGGCTGTTCCCGGAGCTTCCACGTGGAAAGTCCAGAGGGGAGAGGTGAAGGCCAGGGAAGGGCCGGGTCCCGACGGGAGCTGAAGTGGCTCTGGTCCCAGCCTCTCTCACCCTCACGGTGGGCCAACGGCCACAGCCTCCTGCCTTCAGATTCCCAGGCGTGAGGCGAGGCGGCTGCATCCCCACTCATTCCCGGGGGGCAGGCCTCCCCCCCACTGGCCACTTTCTTCAGAGGACTCTCCGCCCCTCTGGCCTCTTGAGATTCAGCCCTTCGTGACCTTGCGGTGGTTGGGAGACAGAGGATCGTGCGCCTGGTGTCTGTGCATCTGGTCCGGGGCATCTTACCACCTATTTGGTCGGCCTTGGCTTTTGGGCCTCAGTCAAAACGAAGATGGAAAGAGTCCCTTTAAAAAAATCCTGTTACATTATTATGTTTCAGTTTGTATTAGTCTCCTGGGGCTGCCGTGACAAACTACCACAAACCAGTGACTTCAAACATTGGAAGCTTAAAAATAGAGTTGCCGTATGACCCAGCAATCCCACTCCTGGGCATAGATCCAGACAAAACTCTGATTCAAGAAGATACCTGCACCCCTGTGTTCTCAGCAGCACTATTCACAATAGCCAAGACATGGAAGCAGCCTAACTGTCCATCAACAGATGAATGGATGAAGGAGATGTGAGATAAATAAATAAATAAATATATATATATATATACACACACACACACACACATATACACACAATGGAATACTACTCAGCCATAAAAAAGAATGAAATAATGCTATTTGCAGCAACATGGATGGGCCTAGAGATTATCATACTAAGTGAAGTAAGTCAGGCAGAGAAAGACAAATATCATATGATATCACTTACATGTGGAATCTAAAAATGACACAAATGAACTTATCTACAAAACAGACTCACAGCCAGAGAAAACAAGGCTTGTGGTTGCAAACGGGGAGAGGGAGTGGGGAAGGGAAGGATTAGTAGTTTGGGATTAGCAGATGCAAACTCTTGTATATAAGATGGATAAACAACAAGGTCCTGCTGTAGAGCACAGGGAACAATATTCAACATCCTGGGATAAACCATAATGGAAAAGAATATGACAGAGACCATATATATGTATAACTGAGTCACCTTGTTGAACAGCAGAAATTTACACAACACTGTAAATCAACTATACTTGAATAAAATATTATTTTTAAAAATCGGAAGTTTATCATCTCACAGATGCTCAGACTAGAAGCCCAAAACCAAGGTGTTGCCGGGCCTCGCTCCCTCTGGAGGCTCTGGGGAGAAGCCCCCCTGCTTCATACGGCTTTGGGCAACTCCCTGCGCTCCTTGACTGGTGGCTGCATGACTCCATCCTTGCCTCGTCCTTGTGTGGCCCTTCCTGTGTGTCGTCCTCTTCTGTCTAATCTCCCTCTGCCTCACTCTTATGGGGTCACCTGCCGTTGGATTTAGGACCCACCCGGTTAATCCAGGATGATCTCGTGTTAAGAGCCTTAAGTTAATTTCCTCTGCAAAGATTTTTTTTTGCCAAATAAGGTGATGGTCATAGGTTCCTGGGATTAGTCATGTTGAATGGAGCCGCCATTCAACATAGAATTTCTTATTTATTTTATTTTAGTCCCAATTCCCTATTCCTGTATTGCTTCCCCACCACACAGAACGGGAGAGGTTTAAAAACATGACCACAAACTCTGACATTCCTCCCATGAAGGGGCGGGGTCTATGTCCTTCTCCCTGAATCTGCGTGGGCTCGTGTCTGCTTCTACCAGTGGAGTGTGACCGAAGGGATGCTCTGTGACTTCCCGCAGCCTCCTCCTGGTTGGCTGGACCTCTGAGCCTCTGTATGGCAAGTCCAGCTGCCCCGAGACCACCATGCTAGAGGGGATCCCTGTGGACGCTCTGGTTGACGGCCTCAGCTGAGCCCCCGTCAAAATGCTAGATGTGTCAGCGAGAGCCTTGAGCTACAGACCTGCCCAGCTTTCTGCACACGCTGCCTGGTGCCCTCAGTCGATGCTGCCTGGAGCTGCTCCTGCTGTGTGCCCAGCACTGTGTTAGGTAACAGGCCACCAGAGGAAGGCCTGTCCCTGCTTTTAAGAAGTTTCTTGGGGGAGGAAGAAGCTCAAACAGAAGAGTGTTCACACAATGTGCTTAGTGCAGCCAAGGAAACAAGCCAAGGGCATTGGACGGACAGTCAAGAGGGCGGGAGCAGGGTGGGTCGGGGAGGCTGTGAGGGGCGGGGCTCAGAGGCCCTGGAAACAGGTGGAGAGGCGTGTCGCAGGGCAGGAGGAGGGCCACAGGGGGCGAGCTGCCAGGGAGGCCAAGGCCAGGGGACACCCTGGTGTCCCCCGAGTCATCCCTTGATCCACCACTGACCGTGGCTGCGGCGTGGACGCTTCCCATGCACGCAGGTGGGTTCCCCCCGCAAGCACACGCTGCGGCTCTCCGTCCTCCTGCCCTGGAGAAGTGGCAGTGGGGGCACAGCTCACGCCCCAGCTTCTGTCCTTTGCAGCGGTCACCCCAGGGCACATCCTGCACGTTGCTCGGAGGGGAGCAGGGGGAGTGGAGCCCCAGGTGCCCGAGAACACGTGCTCTTTCCTTGTCCCCACAATCTCCCTTCTGCCTCCTGGGCCTCCTCCCACGTGAACTACCTGCCCCCAGTTCCGGTCCCGGGCTCTGCCTTGGCTACCCCAGTGGGGTAGAGCGTTTAAGTGAAACGGGTCAAGATTGTCCAAGCGGCGGGATGAGGGTGGTGAGCTGCGTTCTGGGGAGTGGCCCTTGGATCTGCAATGGCGAGGTGACCTCCTGGGCACCAGTTAGGCGGAGTGGGGGGCAGGGGTTCCCGAGGTCCGGGGTAGGGGGAGGAGAATGCAGGCGGGAGGCGGTGGCTCTGAGAAGCTTAGAGAAGGAGGGAGGACAGGGTGCCTTCACTGTGTCCCCCCCACTTCCTACTGCACTCTGCCCCCCTCCATGGAGGTCTCTGGTACCCTTTGGGGGATGGCATTGCTTTGGAACAGTTTTTCTGGAATTTTCCATGATGAACGTTCTAGCACCCCAGGGGCTGCATCCCTGGAGGGGGGTCTGGGCCCCTCTCTCAGTGATACGGACCCTCAGTTCACACGCCCAGCTCTGTGCGTGGAACTATTGTCTGCTTCTCGAGGCCGCCGCTGATACGCCCCCAGTGTCCCCAGCAGTGAGGTAAGGGCAGCTGACGGTGGAAAAAGAGTCACAGACAAAACACAGCCATCTGTCCAAGGTCAGCCAGGAAGCCGGCGGCAGCCTCGGGTCTGGGACGCAGAAACCAGATCTCCTGGCCCAGCCGCAGCCTGAGAAGCTGAGCCCACACACTTGCAGAGGGTCAGGGGAGGAAAAGGGAGTCCTCGTTCCTTTCCGTCCGCGGGGAAATGCCCGTGGTGCTGGCAGCGTCTGTGGGGCCACCTGCAAGGAGCAGGGCAGCTGCTCCTTCACGAGAGGTGCGGGTGTCTGCCGGCCAACCCGGGCCACCGTCCAGGGCGGACCCTGCCAGCCTGTGTCCTGAGTCGCAGGCCGCGCGTGCACTCGCCAGTGGGCTGACAGGGCTGGCTCGCTAGCCCCCCAGCCCCCCAGGGCCCAAGATCAAGTCCGGGGCCTGGGGTTTGGAAGGAATAGAGAAAAGTGTCTCCCCGAGGTTAGGAAAATAACATTTTATACTTTCGAGTGTGTGAGGAAACAAGAAGCAGAGCTACATTAAGGCACAGAATGTAAAATTGTGAGATAAAAACGACAAGAGGAGATTTTAAGGAAAGCTCTCCTAAGATGCTGAGCTCCCAGGCCTCTGGGGTATGACAAGCTCTCCTCTGCACCAGGAGACTTTAGCAGAAGTGTAAGAAGCACCCATCTAGTCCAGGGTGTGCTGGTAAATATTCAACAACCAGCTCTCAAAAAAAAAAAGCCTGTTTTGCAGCAGTTTGCCAGCATCCATGGTGTACATGGTCCCTCGATGGCCCATTTCATCCCACCCATGTGACGTCACTGCCCATGGAGCCGGGGTGGCGGGGGAGATGTGCATGGTCTGTTGTCACAGGCGGGTGTGAGCGGCGCTAGCAGACACCACTCCCCATTCCAGCCAAGTCCCTCGTTTCACAGCAAGAAGGACGGAGGCCCAGAGAGGAATGACCATCAGGGTCACACGGGAAATTAGTGGCAAAGCTGGACTCCTAACCATATGCTCTACCGTTTATTCCATGCTATCACTCATTATTTGTTTTATTTGCCTTACCCTGGAATAAGCGAGGCTTGTTCTGTGTGTGTGTTCTGTGTGTGTGTGTGTGTGTTGGCCATCCCCTCTGTCAGGGACACAGCTCCTCACCTGCCCAAAGCTGGCATGTTTTCATCCTTCAGGTCTCAGTGCAGAGGGGCTTCCTGACCCGTCCCCGCCGACACACAGCCCCTCTCATTTTCTTCAATGCACTTAGTGTCTAAAATCATCTTGTTGTGATCTCCTCCCAAAGAGCAGTGTCCACGTGCTCACTGTGAGGCCAGCTCCTAGAACGGGCCTGGAATCTATTCCTTTAGCTGCTGTATATTTATTGAGCAGCTACTATCTTCCAGGCACCACTCTGGCACCTGGCTTTCAGACAGGAGCTGGTCCTTCTGCTCTAGCAAGTGGCGCATGTAGAGGTTCTTTCTTGGCTGTGTCTGGAGTTTTGCACCCAGGGAATCCCTAATAGGACTAGAAAAGTGGATAGCTCTAGGCTACCCCTTCCCCCTTTTCCAGCCCTTATTTTTATGTTTTTACTTTTCACTTTGTTTACTTCTTTATCGGCATATAACTCATAGAGGGTGAAATGCAGGAATTGTAAGTGGGCAGACATTCCAGGTGTGCCCTGCTGTACGGCCCAGATCGAGAGGCGGGGCAGCCCTGGCTCCCAGCAGCATCCCTCACTCCCCCTTCAAGTCAGTCACCCCCGCATTAGCCACACTCTGACCTGTCTGTCGCCATCCTTGACCTTCACATAAATGGAATCGTACAGGACGTGCTTCCTTTGCTCAGTGAGACGTCTGACGTTCGTCCCTGTTGCTGTGTGTCGTGTAGTTGATTGTTTTTCTTGCTGTGTCGTGTTCCATTCTGTGAACACACGTGCATCTTCCATGCATCCTGCTGATGGGGGGCTGGGCTGGTTCCAGTCTGGGGCCACCGTGAACAGTGCTGCCTGACTGTCCCCACGCATGCACGGGTGCTCACGTGCAGCAACATGGGCGCCGCCCCACCAGCAGGGCCTCCAGGCTGCACTTTCAGGAAGTCCTCTTCCGCCTCCCTCCACCCCTCTTCCCCATCCCGAAAGAGAAGGTTTTGGGGCAGCAGGAGGTGGGACTCCCTTACGCTGCATGTGCTCCCACAGATGGGTGGTCGCCCCGATACCAGAGTGCTTGCCTGTCTGGTGAGCCCAGATGCTCCCCCAGTTGGACAAAGCGAGACAGGTTTTCTTACCCTGTGAATCTCCAAGGGACCCCTAGGCCCTCTTACTCTCAGGGGATCGTTTTGCAGGACAAGTGGTCTGAAGAATCCATGCTGGGAAAGTCTGTGTAGGAAGGAAGATTTAGGACGAAGTATCCTTGGAATATTTATTTTTGTTTTGGGCACTGGGGCCTGTTTTCTCCAAATTGGGCCCCACCTCTTCCTCTCCCTCTCCTTCTCCCCCCCACCTCCCGGTACAGGTCTCCCGGGCATTCCAGGAGCTCCAGGGCACACAGACCCTTACCCAAATGGGGGAGGGGCTTGGTCTCCTGTGGAGCTCTGTGGGGTCTTTGCACCCGCTGGTCCCACTGGCTTCCCCCAGCCCGTGTCTCAGAGTCCAGCCCCCACCTTCTCAGGCCTTGGCCTCTCAGTGGGGACTCCCCCACCCCCCTAAAATAGCAACCCCCCACTTCTGATCCACTTTCCTGATGTTCCCCCCACTTAGCCCTCGCCACTAGTTACCACACTGCCTCTGTCACTATTTAACTTCTCTGTCATCTGTCCCCCCTCCTTCCTGGCTAGAGTGCCAGCCCTGGGAGGGCAGGGGTTTTTATGTCTTGTTCTGCTGTGTCTCCAGAGCCTGGGACACTGCCTGGCACCCGGCAGGTGCTCAGCAAATCTGGCCAGAATGAATAAAGCAGCGTCTGCCTTGTCCTTGTTAGAACCCTTTCTTCTGGTTGTTGTTTCTACCTGGAGGAGGCGAAGGTGGCAGGTCTGATTCCGAGGGGGCCACACATGGGCCACACTGGCCGTATCAAGACAGACTGGGGACTGTTTGCTCTGAGTCAGTGCTGGGCGGGCAGATCCGGGATCCTGAAACCCATCTTGGGACACACGCCGTGCTTAGTGTATTCAGACTAGAAAACAGCCTTCTTTTTGTTTTTAGTGCTGTTGCATTAATATATATGGTGTGTGTGTGTATGTTTTATAATATATGCATTATAAAATATACAAAGTGAAGTTTCTTTCTCACCTCGACCCGCTGTATTCCACTTCTCCCCACCAGCACCCGCTGATTTCAGTGTTTATCTTTCCAGAGGTGTTTCACGCAGGGAAGAGCATTTTTTCCCGTTTCTCACAAGCAGTCTTCGGCCTGCTCCGCTTCTACTTAACAGTTTGGCATCGTGCAGGTACTTCCAGCTCAGAGCTTGACATTCTCCCCATGACAAGGCATCGAATATTCCATTAGGTGGAGAGAGCATAGGAATTAATCCTCCCACTCCCTGGATGCAAAGGTCGGTTTTAGTTGTTACCTGTTACAAGCAATGACATCATGTGTGGACTTCGGGCTGAGGGAGAGAGAGAGAGAAAGCCACCCATATGGCTTCAGAATTTATTTAACAAATATTTATTGGTGCATATTTCTTTTTTTTTTTTTTTTCGGTACGCGGGCCTCTCACTGTTGTGGCCTCTCCCGTTGCGGAGCACAGGCTCCAGACGCGCAGACTCAGCGGCCATGGCTCACAGGCCCAGCCGCTCCGCGGCATGTGGGATCTTCCCGGACCGGGGCATGAACCCGTGTCCGCTGCATCGGCAGGCGGACTCTCAACCACTGCGCCACCAGGGAAGCCCTATTGGTGCATATTTTAAGTGCCAGGCCTCTTGTTAAACTCTACAAAGCCCTTGGAGCCAGCCTCACAATGAATCTCAACATCCTGCCATTTTTCTTCCCCGAGAAATTCCTCCCAGGGAGGGTGGGCGCAGAGGAGGGTGCAGAGCTTTGAACCGCAGCCTCTGCCCGGCGGCATTCTAGGCGCCACTTGACCACAGGCTCAGGGGTGACTGACAAACACACATCTGGGCCGCGGAGGGTTGTGAGTTTGTCGGATATATTTAGAGTGAGCCCTTCCGTGCTGCCCAGGCTGGAGAGTAAACAGCTGCTTGCAGGGCCTTTAAAGCGCGCGTACAGAGAGGCTGGACTTGCAGAGCTGGGGAAGGCTGTACTCGAGCTTCTCTGAAATGACAGGCTGTTGGCCCAATATTTTCCCACATGCAGAGGCCTTTTGGAGGTCTGTGTGGCGGCTCTTGCGCAAGGATGGGTCACAGCCGGCTCCGCAGGAATCTGCCCAGCCGGGCCCAGAAGCCGTCACTGGGAAGACTGGGCTGAGGGTGGGGATGAAATCTCCCAGATGCAGACGGTACTGCCTGCCAGCAGAGGATTTGGGGATTTGGAGGAGATTCCTGGAAGCACAAATAGGGGAGTGGGAAGGAGTAGGGATGGGAAGGAGGTGGGCAGAGTGTAAATAGGCAGTGCTGGGGCCCAGGGAACCTGCCTGGACCATACTTCAGAGTTGCCCACCCCAGGGCAAGGATGCTGGGGCTTTATTCCAACATCCTGTCACTGGTTGAAGACTCCTTGGGAGGAAGTGAGGCCCCACCTTCACTGCTGGAGGCTGGGTAGAGAAGCTGCTGGGTGGTCCCCAAGGGATTTTTACGCAAAACCTCCTAATTGATTAGTGTCTGCAAATGACCCCCACATTTTCTAAATGCAACAAGAGCCAATCAGAACAAGCAGCGTGCGGACTCCAGATCGCTGGGGGGAGGGCGAGACCCGGCTGCCCTCCCTCCAAGGGGCTGCCTCCCAGGTGTCCGGGAGGGGAGGCCTCCCAACAGCACGAGGGGTCTGCAGAGCCAGAGAGCTCAGAGCAGCAGATGCTTCCTGAGCATCTTCCTGGCTCATCTTCCTGAGCCAGGCGGAAGCACCAGGCGGTGCTTCCGCCTGGCTCCACCCACAGATAAAAAATCCTAATGAAGCCATCTCATCCAGATCTATATACTTGAAACTTAGGGGAATGGAACAAAATTGGAGCATTCTTTGAATTGAACTCAAATACCCTCTTGCGCGAGAATCTGAGGCAGGGTAGTAACAAGAATGGCCTTGAGAGCGGTGCGGGCATGAGGGGGACTGGCTGTGTACAGGTGGAGGTTCACAGCCCACCAATAGCAGCCCCCTCCGAGGCCTCCCCTCCCCCACCTCCCCGCTGGGGAAATGATGCTCTGGGCGCCACCATCCCTGCATCATTCTTCACCTTTGACCTAGTTAAAAATTCCACTAAGTGAAGGCTGACAATTTAGACCTCTCAGTTACTTACACCCCCTTTTAAATGAGTTTTCCAGGTTAAAATGGTATTGCTTTTGACTGAACTCTTTTAGGTAAAATGATAGGTTGTTTGGGATTTGTTTCAAAGTAACGCAGGAGGTGGAGAATGGGTCGGGGGAGATGCAACAAGATCGGTCACAAATTCATCACAATTCAAGTTGGGTCACGATGCTGATGTACGATTTTTGCGCATTTTCCGTAGTGACATTTTGTGGGAAAATTTACAAAGGTATTACTTTTGTCAGTGAACTAGGGAATTAAATGTGACCATCCCAGATGAGAGCAGAGCCCAGTGACTGAAGGACCCAGTGCCAGAGGAGGCTCTGCAGACAGACGGTCAGCTAAGGCCTCTCCCTGCGTGTTTCATTCTAGAACCTAAAGTAACATTAGCTGCCGTTTTGGAAGTAGCTCTAAGTTGCAGAAGAGAACTTAGGTGTCTGTCCTGGGTTGTAAGCAAGTGTTCTTGAGTGACTGTTGGTGAATCTTAGCCTCAGAGAAAAATCTGATGTGTTTCTAGAATCGCATGGGAAGCATGATGTACTCCAAGACTGGGGTGCTGGAGCCGCTCTCGTCAGCTCTGGAGGGCGGATCGTGTGCATCTTTTCCCAGCTCTGTTTTCAGCAACGTCAGGCTGGAAGCTTGAAATCGGCTACAGTGGGAGGATTTACAACATGGAAGTTGGCAAATGCTACCGACTGGGACTTTTCCTCTACCCTTCTAGGTCGTTCTGGCTGGACTACGAATCAAATTAACGTGAGACAAATTAACAGGAGAAAAATCAAGCAAAAGTTTAATGACGGGGCTTCCCTGGTGGCTCAGTGGTTGAGAGTCCACCTGCCGATGCAGGGGACATGGGTTCGTGCCCCGGTCCGGGAAGATCCCACATGCCACGGAGCGGCTGGGCCCGTGAGCCATGGCCGCTGAGCCTGCGCGTCCGGAGCCTGTGCTCCACAGCGGGAGAGGCCACAACAGTGAGAGGCCCGCGTACTGCCAAAAAAAAAAAAAAAAAAAAAAGTTTAATGATGTGTATACATGGGAGAGACTTGGGAAAACTGAGCAACTCACCAAAATGGCCAAAGCGCTCCCCTTAAATACCATCTTCAGCTAAAGGCAAAAGAGGATGTTGAAGGTGGGGCGAGTCAGTTCGGAGAGGTTCCCAGGAGAGGCACAGTGAACAGGGGTATGGGCGTTATGTGGATTTAAGTCGGTGTCTCCTCCATTGATGAGAGTTTCTAGACGTTTGGTCATCCTCCTACGCCTGGTACAGTTAGATCGCCTGGTACAGTTAGATCGGAGGTAGACTGCTGGGCTAAGTGAACCCCGGGCGGCAGGGATGGTTCTGTGCTCCATCGCGGGGCTTAGGCGAGTCGGCTCACTGCGTCCTTCTCATTGAAGTGGGATGACGTTGCTTCATTCCCGCTGCTACCAGCCTTACCTGCGGCTCTGTGCCTGCTCACCTGGACCCCTCCATCACCTACTCAACTGGTCTCCTCGCCTCCACTCAGACCCTCACAGCTCTCTTCCACAAAGCGGCAGACTTGGTCTTTCATCCACAGAGATCAAGTCATGCCAGGCCCTCATCAAACTCTCAGATCACTTTGGAAAACCCGTTGGCAGAATTTAGACCCAGCAGTTCCACGCCTGAATCTCCACCCAACAGAGAGGGGCACCCACGACCCCTGAACACTTAGCCAAGAACATTCACAGCCGCTTCCTTCATAATAGCCCAAGTGTCCAACCATAGGAGAAGAGATAAACATTTTATGGTAAATTTACACAAAAGCACAAATACTACACAGCAGTGAAAAAGGATGACCTGCTTCTACATGTGGCGAAACAGGTGAATCTCCCAGATGGAACGTTGAGTGGGAGAAACCAGACAGCAATGAGTACGTGGCCATACGGTTCCGTTCACATGAAGGTCAAAACCAGGCAGAGCAAATCTTTGGTGATATAAAGGGGAGGGGCATAAGGGAGACCTGTAGGGCTCTAGCATGTTCTCTGTCCTGCACTGGTGGTAGTTTCCGGGTGTATGCATATGTAAAATTTATCGACCCCTACACTTAAAATTGGTGCAATTTACTGTGTGTCAGTTACACAGATACGACACAAAAGAAAGAAAAACCCCTCCACTGGGTCCCCACAGCCCTGAGAGTAAAACACTTGTCTCTCTAAGAAATGTGTGGTCTGCCCTGCCCAGTCCCTCTGCTCCAGCCATGCTGGCCCTCTTTTTGTGAACTCCATCCATCAGGGCTTTGGCGCGGCTGTTCCCTCCTCCTGTGATGCTGTTCCCTCCTCCTGTGATGCTGTTCCCTCCTCCTTTGATGCTGTTTCCCTCCTCCTTTGATGCTGTTTCCCTCTTCCTGCGATGCTGTTCGCCCCGCTTCCCTCGTCTCTCACAGGTGTGTGCACCTGTGCAGAGGTAGGGCGGAAGGGGGGTGTGCACTGGGGCTGCTCACACCTATGCGGGCCCTTCAGCAGCAGGAAGAGCACAGTGTAGGGAGAGAAGCAGGGTGGGCTCTAGGCCAGTGACCTCCATGTGAGCTCTTGTCTGGGGCTCACAGATGTTAGGAGACAGTCTGCTGCCCGCTGTCCTGTTGAATTGGTCGTCCTGTTTACTCTCTTGTTTGCTCTTCATGAGCTGGTGCTGTGCAGACAGGGGTGGATTGCCGGCACCCAGCACAGTGTCTGGCCGACGAGAGGTTCTCAAGGCACACGTGCTGCCTGTATCAAGGAAAGCTGCCCCTGAGCCTCTGGCCTCTGGAGAGGCTGTGAGGAACGCGGGTGGCCACAGGGGGCTGCGCTGACCCGGCTGAAGAGTGCCATTGGCCTTGGAGCCCAACAGCCCTGTAGGCAGGTGACAGCGGCCCTGTCTCAGCTCTGCTTCAAAGGGCTCAGGCCCTCCTCCCTGGAGAGGCGGGCTTGCCCGCCCCCCAGCATCTACTGGCCTACACTGGGCTCCGGCTAGACTGGAGTCCCAGGAGCAAGAAGGGCGTCCCAGTCCATGTGGCCGGCCTCGCTTAGCTGCTCTGGGGTGGGACAGGTCGGGGAGGTGGGGCAGCTTGGAGGGCTCTCCCCTCAAAGGGGAGCGTTCAGGGGCCTAGGGGCACCCTCTCCACTCCCCACGCCTCCTCATGGCTCGTCAAGTCCAAGAGGACAGTCAGGAGGGGGGACAGCTGCCTTTTGCTCTTGACTCATTTAAATGTAACAGATACATAGAAACGTGCGTGTGTGGGAATTCCCTGGTGGCCTAGTGGTTAGGATTCTCGGCTTTCACTGCCGAGGACCTGGGTTCAATCCCTGGTCAGGGAACTGAGATCCCACAAGCCGTGCGGCGCGACCAAAAAAATAAATAAAATGTGCACGGGCATAAGTGTACAGCTTGCCATGTTTTTACAGATGGAAAAGGCCCAGATCAAGAACCACTATAACACCAGCCCCAGAGCCCCACGCTCCCTCCAGCCTGTACCCTGTGAGGCAGCTGCTGGGGGTGGACAGCAGAGCCTCACACGCATGGAATCACCCAGCATGTGCGCCGTGTCCAGCTGCTTTTGTTCGATGTGATGTTCTGTGTATATAGTTATAGATTGTTTATCTCGTCGCCGCAGGCTGTTCCACTGGATGGCATTCATTTATCCATTTATTTATTCGTTATGATGATTATTGGTTATCATTGATTCAGTTTATCCATTTCACCGTTGATGGACATTTGGGTGGTTTCCAGTTTGGGGGACTGTGATTCATGCTGCTGTGAACCTTCGTTTGCTTTTCCCTTCAGCGTGCATCTGGGAGGGAACTGTGGGATGTGGGGTGAGGGGGTGAAGGGGTAGGTCAGCCTCCGTGAATTCATAGAACAGGGCTTGTTTTCTTGGGGCCAGGAGCAGCCTACGGTTTTCTGAGGCATTTGGTCCTTCTCACGAGGATGCAAGGTGCCCTGCTTGGCTGGGAAATATTCTGATTTTCATTTTAAAGGAAGCTGCTGCCTGCCCCGACACCTTGACCTCCAGAGAAACTGCCAGAGCCCCTCCTAACTGAGCCCCCAGCGCAATACCTGCCCAGAGAGAGGGAGAGACAGAGGCAGAGACAGAGAGACCACCAGCTGCAAAGCAAAAAGGAATGAAACCTGGGGACTGTGAAGTGAAACCCAACAGCTCTGGGGAAAACTCTGTAGCTTCAAACAGGTGACGATTGTGTTTTTCTACCAAACTGTTGTGAAATGTGGCTTCAGTTTGGAAGGTTCATAGGACTCAACTCAGAATGATTCCAGGGGAGTGAGATAAGCCAGGTCCCTGGGCCGACTTCAGAGGCGGCAGGAGCCTTGGCCGGAGGCGGGCGGCCTCCTGGGGACGAACGGGGGCCCTCCCGCCACCTGCCCTTGGCCCCGTTCCTCGGACAGCCGGCCTCCCCGTCCTGTGGGCCTGGTGGGGGCAGAGGGAAGAGACTGGAGTTCTTCTCTGGGACACAATGATAAGACCCCTCCCCTCCTCTCCTCTCTGCCCCAGCCTCACTCAGGGTGGGGCGCCTCCTCTGGGCCAGGCTCTTGGAGGGAGGGACCTTGACTGGAAGGCGAGGCCAGGGCTGGGGCTACAGTGAAGCAAGGAGGCGCTTGCCTGGGGCGCCACGTTTAAGGGGCCACCAAGAGACTCAGGAATCAGGATAAATAACACCTTAACATGATTTAAAAAAAATTCAAAAGTAATACAAAAAAATCCAAGGTGAACAAAGTGTCAAAAGTTTAACTGAAGGCAGGATCCAGTCCTGCCCTTGCCTGACCCTGCGTTTCCTCACTCTGCTCACGGCCCTGGTGCCCATAAAACCTAATTCATAGACGCAGGCAGCTGGTCTGCAGACTGGAGCTGGGCGAGCTGGCATCTATAACTACTGGGGGAGGCTCACCATCTTTCATGAAGCCTGCTGGGTCCCTGGGAGCAGCAGAGACAAGGGTTCCAGGTGTTATGGACATTGGGATTGGCAGGCAGGAAACAGAGGACAATGAGGGACTCATCTGTGGGTGGCTGGCACACGGGCAGGAGGAGGGATGGCAAGATGGCCAGCAGACCACAAAAAATGCGTGCTCCTAGTATAAACTGGTGGCTGGGAAGGAGCTGTCCAGCCAGTAACTACATTTCCCATCAGCCCATGCATCCCAGAAGGGTCACATGACCAGTTCCCACCAATGGGAATGCGAATAGAAGTGATGGGTGTGTCTTCCCCATCCCACCTCTCCCCATCTTCCTGGCTGAACGCAGAGGACTCTGAGGCTGGGGATGAAAGGAGAACTTAGATCCCCACATGTGGAAGGCCACCTCAACTTCAAACACACACACGGGCTTCTTAAGTGAGCCAGAAGAAAACTTGTACTGTGTGGCCCACTGTGACGCGGGGGCTTATTGTTATAGCAGCTAGCTTTGCTCTGACTCACAGAGGAAGTCATCAGGAGTTAGAGAAACCCCAGGAAGGCTGGCCTGAATGGTCTGTCATGCTTGGATGCGGTTTGGGCTGGAGCGGAGCAGAACTTCCAGACTGAGTGTGAGAAGAACAAGTGTGAGAAGACAGCCTTCCAGCTGTCTCGTCCGGACCTCTGAAGCTAGCGGTAAACTTGGCGGGGACACCTGTGGTTGGGTCTGCAAGGCTGCCCACCATGAGGAACTGTCCCCTCTGACTGCCAATCCCTGTGGCCCTGGCCACCACGATGTGGATCATTGCCCTCCCCCAGAACTTTAAAACCTGCAACCGAAGCCTAGGCCCCCTGTTTCTGGGTGCTGTGGACGTGAGGCCCCAGGGCTGGTGGTGACTGTGTGCTCTGCCTTGGGAAGTTGCAGTCTGTGGTTGAAGAAAATAAAGCAGCCAGGCAGAGAGAGAGGCAGAGAGAGGGTAGCGACAAGGTTGGATTAAGGATTCCAGCCACCTGAGACCCAGGCTGGCTCCTGCCCTTCCCCCACTCACTGGCGGTATCTCAGAAACGGCTCCTTACACCAAACTCCTGCTCTGGGCCCTGCAAGCTCTAAGTGGGTTTCTGCCATGTGCACACCAAGGATTCCAATGAAACCCAATCCACTAAATCCAAATATTTTTGGCGATGGCAAATATAAACACATGAAAAGATACTCAGTGTTTTTAGCCAGTGGGGAAATTCAAATTAAGACCACAACGAGGTATCATTATACACCTATCAGAATGGCTAAAATGAAAAATAGTGACAACACCAAATACTGGTGGGGAGGCAGAGAAACTGGATCACTCATGCATGGCCAATGGGATGTGAAGCGGTACAGCCGTGCTGGAAAAGAGTTAGGCAGTTTCTTTAAAAAACTAAACATGCAACTACCATACAAATCAGAAACTGTATGCCTAGGCATTTATTCCAGAAAATGAAGGCTATGTCCACACAAAAATCTGTATACAAATGTTCATAACAGCTTTGTTTGTAATAGACAAAAGCTGGAATCAGCCCAGCTGTTCTTCAACAGGTGACTGGTTAAAAAACCCTGGAGTAAGGAATGCCATGGAGTTAAAGAATGAACTATTGATACGTGCAACTTGGACGAATCTCGAGGATATTATGTTAAACAAAACCGAAACAAAACAAAACAAAAAACAATCCCCTAAAAGTTACACACTGTACGATTCCATTTATATTAATATTTTTGAAATGACAAAAGTTTAGAAATGGACAACAGTGGTGATGGAGTTAAGGAAGGGGTGAAGATGGGAGGGCAGTGGGTGTGGCTATCCAAGGACAGCGAGGGGGATCCTTGAGGTGGTGAAATGTTCTGTATCTTGATTATATCAGTGTCGACATCCTGATCGTGATATTGTACTGCAGTTTTGCAAGATGTTACCATTGGGGGAAACATTGAGAGTAAAAGGGTCTGTATTATTTCTTACCAATGAATTATCTCAAAATTAAAAGTTTAACTTACAAACTAAAAAACTGCCTGAATGCACTGGAGAGTGAACAAAAGCAGACAGAAACCGGAAGGGCTCTGCACTTGGCCATAAAGGAGTGGCACAGGAAGAGTTTCCCATTCTGTATTTTTCTGGCTTTTATTTAGCCCAAGGGCAGTTCCCAGACTAAACTATGCAGAGCAGCTAAAACTCCAATAGAAAACCTGCAGTCTTCTTGGCTTGTAGAACTGGAAGATAAGAGTCTGGGCAACCACAGCTATTGCAAAGTGAGAGGAGAACCTCAGAAAGGTGAGGCCTAGAGAAGGAAATCCCCCTATCCTGTGTATTGACTCTGTCCAAATCTCCAGCTGACTGTGCACCATGCACACGTGGGGAAGATGTCCAATGGCCCAGCTGAGGCTAAGAGAACTGAATTGAGGTTTGAACTGCTGCCCAAAAGGCAGAATCTGCAGTTTGAGTCTAGCCAAGTTTATTGCTTCATAAAACAAGTAAACAAGCAGACAAACAAGCATCAATACTCTTCAGAGGAATATAACAGAATCCAGAGGCTCTGTAAAATAGCATTGACAATGCCTAGAATACAATCCAAAATTATTTGACATAGGGAAACCTAGGAGTTATCCTTGAGTCTTCCCTCTCCCTTTCTTTCTACAATGAATCCATTCATGAGAGCTGTTAGCCCAACTCAGAAACAAAGTCTCACTCCATCTGCTTCTGGTCATCTCCACCATGACCTCCTTGTTCCCCGCACCAGCTCAGGCCTGGATTATACACAAGGCTCCTCCCTGGAGTCCCTGCTTCCTCCCTTTTTCCTTGCAATTGACTCCCTGCATAGCAGCCAGAGCCATCTTTTTAATGTCACTTGCCATTGCTCTTAGGATACAATCCAGCCTCCTCACCATGACCCACATGGCCGTGACTGGCCTGCCACTTTGGTCTTGTCTCCTCCAATCCTGCCCTTCCTCACCACTTTCCACTCTCACGGGCTGGTCTGCTCCTCCAACATCCTCAGCCCCTTTGTGCTTGTTGTTCCCCTGATCCTCCTGTTATCATTCAGGTTTCAGCCCAAATATCACCTCCTCAGATAGATCTTCCCTGACCCCACCACCACCTCAGATAGCCTGACAGTCCCTATCACATTCTCTGGTTTTATTTTTCTGAATCATTGAGTCACTGCCGGAGCGTTTGTTTGCACTATCCGTCTTCCCCAGATGGAGCGTTAGCCCCACATAGGATAAGACTTGGCCTATCTTGCTTATTGCTTATCTGCAGTACCTGGAATAGCACCGAATACACAGCAGGTTCTAATACACAGTAGCATAATCTCAGCTATTGTGCGTAATGGCCTCCCCTAACATAGAGACATAGAACAACCACCATTGGATTATGCCCACAGGTTTGGGCAGGGCCCAGCAGGGTGGCTTGTTTCTGTCTCACACTGTCTGGGGCCTCAGCTGGGAAGACTGAGTGGTTGGGGGTGACTCAAAGCACTGGCTGGGGCTGGCGGGTCCATGTCCAACAGGTCTTCCTCACTCCCAGGTCTGGTGCCTAGGCTGGAATGGCTGGAGGCGGGACTCAGCCTGGCCACCTCGGGGTCATCAGATTGTTTATATGGCGGATTAGCCTTTCAGTGAACTAGACCAGAGCTGCACAGCCTCGGAAGTTCCAAAGAAGAGCTTCCACTCTACTCTGTTGGAAAAGTAGTTACTAGGGAATCTACACCCCAATTCTTGATGAGAGGAATCTAAAATAATTTGTGGCCATTAAAAAATCTGCAGGAGTTCTCAGTAAATATTTGTTGGTTGGATGGATGAATGGATGAATCTATATTAAGGTGTCTCTTAAGTGATTGGTCTCAGGTATCAGTTACTGGAGTCAAAGCTCATCCTGAAGAGTCTCTCCAAAGGGTGGCACTTAGATAAACGTGCTTTTCCTCCAGGCCAGCTGGACCGGAGGGTCCTTCTTGCTGTCTGCTCTGCTGCTTGCTCCCCTGGCTGCAGACACGATCCAGTGAGTGGAGACACTGAATTTTCTAACACCTTGGGTTCCTGCTTAAGCCACTGGCAGCAGATGCTGGACCACCTGTGAGCGGTGCAGTGCGTGGGGGCCTTCTCAGGCCAGGCGAGGGGTGTCCCAGCGATCTTGGTAACACAGCCCACGGTGGACGGACAACCAGTGGCTCCTCTGACCCCAGCAAGTGGGTATTGATTATCCGCGGGCATGTGCTGTTCTAGATTCCATCACATGAAGTGAAAAGCTGGCAGAGATTGGCCCCTGCCCATCCACCCTCCCAGGAGCGTTTAAAACTCCAGCCTGAAATCTGATGGAGCGATGGTTAGGCCCTCTGGCAAGGGCATGCAAACCCTCCCAGACGCCCCTCGGGGTGGTCCTGAGTTCTAAGAAGTCTCTGCACAGAGAGGGAAGGGAGGCCGTCTCCCTGCTTCTCCCTCTGGCTCCAGCTCATCCGGTTGCCACTTCCCCCAGCCTGACTCTTCCTCACCACACCCTCCCCTGGAGCAGCCCTTGAAAGGTGAAAGGTCATCACTGCTGCCTTTGCTGCCCAGGGCCTGTGAGCCCATCACACATGGCACCGACCTGAAAGCTGAGAGGCCTCCAGCTTCGGAGGTCGCCCAGGGGCCCTGGGTGAGGCATCATTTCTGCACTCACTGTCCCCCAGCCCCTACCTCCTGTTCACTCCCCAGCGCACCCCAGTCTGCTCTGTCCCCACTGCAGGGTCCTCACTAAGGCTGCATCCTGCTGCCAATGCTCACGGGCACTTTGGGATCATTTTATTGTGGTTGGGATAAAATTTAAAGATGCAAGAATCACACACAAGGTGTTGACAGACCTGGCCCCACCCACCTAGTAGCAAGGCTCCAATTGAGTCCAGACTTCTCTACACACTGGCTGTGTGACTTTAGGCAAACAACTTAACCTCTCTGTGCCTCGTTTTCTCCATAAATAAGCAAACAGTAATTCCAACTTTTGAAGATGCAATGAAAACTGCACACAAGTGTTTAATACTGGGTCTGGCATATAGTGGACTCTCGCCTTTATGGACAATCTAGGGTCTCTCTCCCCATCCCCACATGTACCCTGCTCTCCAGACACACACACCCCCAAAGCTTCAAGGCTCCGTTTTTATTCACGTGTGGCCCAGCCCATCACCTCTCCCTTTGCCTGACCTCCTCTTCCTTTTCTTTCTCACCTTCGTCCCCTTGCTGTCTCCTTAAGACCCCACTCAGGGATCCCACGTTCAGAAAGCTTTCTCCCCTTCCTGCACCCTCTGGGCTGGGTGCCTGGGCTGCCTGGACACATCTTCATTTAGCTCTCCAGGGCCAGCAAACTGCTGGCTGGAAGGCAGATTACAGTCACTGAAGTGCTTTGCTCTTTACTGTATTTTTCAAACTTCTGGCATTTGTTATAACATTAAAAAGTTGGGAGCCTTCACATGACAACCTGGATTTCTGTAACTCTTGAATACCTGAAGGAGTTAGCAATATGGCTGAGTGTCAGTTGCTCCCTTTCAGGGGCGTGGACACTGCAGTTTGCCACACTCCCCACTGCTCCCTATTGTTGGACACCCAGCTGCTTCTCACTGTCTTAGTTCCTCCCAAACCAGGCTCTGAGATGAGAACTTGGATGCAGGTAGTTCATTTGGGAGGGGAATCCAAGCAGCACAGGGAGTGGCTGGAGGAGTGAGGTGGGGAAAAAGGAAGCCAATAAGAGGTATGTCGATGACCGGGTTGCCTGTGGATAAATGGGCTCTGTCCCACTGGGCTGCTCCGGGAAACACTGTAGAACCTGCCTCAGGGTGGTCCCTCAAGGGTGGGGAAGCCGGGGTATTTACCCACCAACTGTTGTGCTCCCCAGTTGCAGGCCACCCTCAGCTTGCAAGCGCTCAAGCAACACAAGTGCTGACAGAAGCAGTGGCCCGCGGCGTGCCTGAGGGGGTGGGTGGTCCACTGCATCTGCCGTGACCCCGAGGCAGGCCGAGGGCATCCAGGCAAGGCATCTCACAGCATCTTTGCACTGTGAGCTGTTTGCAACCTCTGAACCAATAGCATTGCACTTGTCTGGTTCCCTCTCTTCCCCACCTGAATTGTAAGCTTCCCGAGGACAGGGCCTGTGAACTTTAGCTCCTGACTCCAGTGCCCAGCTCTGCACCTGGCACACAGGTACTCAGAGATGTCTCATTAAACGTTGCCTGTTGCTTCGGCTTCCCAGTTATCAGAGGGGGCAGTTCCAGGTCTGTGACAGACACGGCACTGTCCGCAGGAGGGGAGTGGTGCCCCAGAGTCACAGACTTGCCGCCCAAACACGTGAGCAGGGACAGCTCACCTCCCAGGGGTTGCCAAGGCCCAGGGGGAAAGACCAATGCACCCGTGTGCCCTTATGGGCCCCTGAGTGAGGCAGCCTGCGAGCAGTGGTGGGGATGCCACCACGGGTTTTGTGAGCCCGTGAGTGAGGGAACCCAGAGGACCACGCCTACTGCACTGGAATTGTGTTCCACTTCACTCAGCAGATATGCGTGGAAGTGCCGGGATGCACCACTTGACATGTTGGTGCTGGGAGCCAGGCATTCAGGGTAAAGGACCATCTCTCTAGAGGAAACAAGCACTAGGAAGAAAATAAACAGGGTGATGTGACAGGGAGTAACGGAGAGGAGAGGACTTTAGGGTAAATGATCAGGGAAGGCCTTTTTGAAGAGGTGACTTTGAGCTCAATGCAAATATCAGCGGGAAAGGCATAGCAGGAGGTGGGAACAGAATGTGCAAAGACCCTGAGGCAGGAGCTTACTGGTCTAACTTAAGGAACAGAAAAGTTTTGATGAGGACACAGGGAGAGAAGTACAAAGTCCCAGAGGGAAACGGGAGCAGGTCACATGGGGTGGGGGGGCAGTCTGGGGGTGTCTGGATGGTTTCTAAGTGCAGTGAAAGGGCACTGCAACTTTAAGGAAGTGTGGCCATAACTAGTTTTTTTTTTTAATACATCTTTATTGGAGTATAATTGCTTCACAGCGCTGTGTTAGTTTCTATTGTACAACAAAGTGAATCAGCCATATGCATACATATGTCCCCATATCCCCTCCCTCTTGAGCCTCCCTCCCACCCTCCCTATCCCACCCCTCTAAGTCGTAGCAAAGCACCGAGCTGATCTCCCTGTGCTATGCAGCTGCTTCCCACCAGCTCTCTATTTTACATTTGGTAGTGTATCTATGTCGATGCTACTCTCACTTCTTCCCAGCTTTCCCCCACCACCCCTGTGTCCTCACGTCCATTCTCTACATCTGCATCTTTATTCCTGCCCTGCAACTAGGTTCATCAGTACCATTTTTTTTTTAGATTCCATATATATGCATTAGCATACGGTATTTGTTTTTCTCTTTCTGACTTACTTCACTCTGTATGACAGACTCTAGGTCCAACCACCTCACTACAAATAACTCGATTTTGTTTCTTTGTATGGCTGAGTAATATTCCATTGTATATACGTGCCACATCTTCTTTATCCATTCGTCTGTCAATGGACATTTAGGTTGCTTCCATGTCCTGGCTATTGTAAATAGAGCTGCAATAAACATTGTGGTACATGTCTCCTTTAGAATTATGGTTTTCTCAGGGTATATGCCCAGCAGTGGGATTGCTGGGTCCTAGGGTAGTTCTAATTTTAGTTTTTTAAGGAACCTCCGTACTGTTCTCCATAATGGCTGTATCAATTTACATTCCCACCAACAGTGCAGGAGGGTTCCCTTTTCACCACACCCTCTTCAGAATTTATTGTTTCTAGATTTTTTGATAATGGCCTTTCTGACCGGTGTGACTCATTGTAGTTTTGATTTGCATTTCTCTAGTAATTAGTGATGTTGAGCATCTTTTCATGTGCCTCTTGGCCATCTGTATGTTTTCTTTGGTGAAATGTCTATTTAGGTCTTCCACCCATTTTTTAATTGGGTTATTTGTTTTTTTGATATTGAGTTCCATGAGCTGTTTGTATATTTTGGAGATTAATCCTTTGTCCGTTGTTTCACTTGCAAATATTTTCTCCCATCTGAGCGCTGTCTTTTCTTCTTGTTTATGGTTTCTTTTGCTGTGCAAAAGCTTTTAAGTTTAATTAGGTCTCATTTGTTTATTTTTGTTTTTATTTTCATTACTCTAGGAGGTGGGTCAAAAAGGATCTTGCTGTGATTTATGTCATAAAATGTTTTGCCTATATTTTCCTCTAAGAGTTTTATAGTGTCTGGTCTTACATTTAGGTCTTTAAACTTGTTTTTAAATGATCTTCCTGGGCAGAGAATGAGCCACAGGGGGCAGACATGGAAGCAGGAGGCTCAGGGGGGAAGGGATTGTCATCTTCCAGAGAAGAGCAGTACCGGGTGTCGCGGAGCTAAGGAACTGGGCAGGTCATGCGTGCATTTTGAAGTTGGGGTTGACAGCACCAAGTGATGAACTGGACAGGGATGTGAGGAAGGGGAGACCACTCCTTTGGGGTCCAGCAGTGGTGATCGCATCCGGGCTGAGCCGTTGGCAATGCCCCTAAAAGGGGCTGTCCCTTGTCACCCTCTCCAGCCTGCCTGGGATGTTAGGACAGCAGCTCACACCCTCTGGAGGAAGGATGCACCCCCACCCCTCAGCCCCCACCATCAGACAGACTTTCTTAACCAGGGGTCAGGGTTCCCTGGATGGGCTCTCAGGAATCTCGGGGTTTAGGGAGGGAGAGGGAGTTTGAAACCATTTGTAGGAATCCTGAAATGCCAGCATGAGAAGTACTCATGCTCCTCCCAAGGTCCCAGCCCCTTGAGAAACACTTAAATTACTTTATCCCACATCAAAATGTTTTGTAGTATCTGAGAAAGCTAAATATACATATACCTATGAGCCAGCAATTCTGCTCTGAGGTATATGCCCAAGATAAATGATAATACATTCACCAAAAGACAAGTACAAGAATGTTCTCTGCAGCACTATTTGTCAATAAACAAATTAGTCCAATTGTTCAACAGAATAGTATACAGTCACGAAAAAGAAAGAACTGTGCCTGCAATAGGCATGAATCCTACAAACATAATGGAAAGAGCCAGACACAGAAGTGTGCACATTGCATGCTCCCGTTATATCAAGTTCAGGAACAGGATACGCTACCTCTGCTGCTAGATGTCAGGATAGCCTTGGGGAGGTGGACCTGTCTGAAGGGGCGTTCGGGGCCTCCTGGCTGCTGGTAGTGCCCTGTTCTCCACCTGGGCCGGTATTCCATTCCTGAAAACTCACCAAGATGCTTATTTATGATTTGTGCGCCTTTCTGCGTGTATATTACACGTCAATAAAAAATTTTTAAAAGACCATGTTCCATAACTCGATCACCCATCAAATTCATAAGACTTTAAGTAACTTTACTTTTCCCCAAATTCAAATGGACCCTCACAAGACAGACTTGACATATTGAGAATATTTAAGAGAACATTTTAAGTGTTAATAGTCATTCTGAAGGCAGAATTCCAGAAACGTTCCTGGCTAGGATTGGGTGTCTCCCCCCATAGTGGCTGGATCCCAGGGGTCTGAGTGGGCAAGGGATTCATGGGGCAGATCAGGAGGGAAGCCCTTTGGCCCTTGAGGTGGCCCAGCCTGCTGGTGGAGGTGACCTGGGGGCAGCTCCGGGATTGGGGCCATTTCTGATCCTCCGCCCACCCTGGAAGCCCCAGGAGCCTGGCCAGAAGTAGCCCAAAATGGGAGGCTCCTAGGGACGCCCTGCTGCTTTGACAGCCTGGCCGAGAGGGGAGTCCCAGCTTCCCGCGGGAGCTTCCTCTCCCCGCTCACTGTGCTGTCCCGGTGCCTGTGCCGGAGACCGCCTGCTCTGCAGAGACCAGGGGCTGCCGTCTGTGTCCAGGCTGGGAGCCTGGTCCCTGGAGGCCTGGTGAGGCCCAAGCTCCAGGGCCGGGGGCTGGGTGGGTCCCTGGTGGGCTTGCTCTGTGTGGGCCCCAAGATTTGCGCTCCTTCCCCAAACATGCCTTTGTGCTGTCCAGTCACAGGGGCTAGTCTGTCGGGGGCCACCCCTTCCAGTTTCACTACAGGGCAGACCCAACAGCCCTCAAGCCAGCCGCCTGTCCACCTGGCTCCCGAGCTGAATCAAGAAAGAACACTGACTAGGACTTGAGGGAAGACCAGAGCCTGCACTCCCATCCAGAGGAGGAGGTCGGGGTCCCCAATTTTATAGGGAGACCCTCTGTGCTGGCCGCCAGCTCAATTCAACACTGGGTTATTGAGCGCCTCCCCCATGCCAGGCCCTGGGCCAGGCCCTAAGTGTTCATTTCAGGGGGTTGAAACAATAAACAAAATAAGCAAATTACACAGTATATTACAAGGTGATAAATGCTCTGGGGAAACATAAAAATAAAGCTGGAAGAGGAGATGCTGGGGGTGACGTTTCTAACAGGAGGGCCTTGCTTAGAAAGGGTCTCGAAAGCAGAGCCTTGAAGGGTAGCAGTGAGCTGGGCGGGGACTGGGGAAGGGGCTCCGGGCTCAGGGAACAGCCGTGCAGAGGTCCCTGCCAGCAAGAGGGTGTGATGTGTTTCAGGACCAACAGGGAGGCTGGCCTGGCCGGGCGGTGAGAGCCAGTGAGGCAGAGACAGAGGGATGAGGGAGGGACAGGCCAGACTGTAGGGCATTCTGGGCCACATAAGGAATCTGGTTTTGCCTTGAGTGAAACAGAGTGAGATGTGGTCAGACCCACTCAAAGCCACGTTCAGCAGATTGGGTCGACCTTTGCAGAAAAGCCGTTGCAGTGAGAATCGAAAGCTTTGAAGATGTCTGTTTCCCACTGTCGATCCATTTCTAGGCATCTTCCTAAAGGAAAGATGGGGAATGCGGCAAAGATTTATATTTAAGCCTCCATTCATTCATTCATTCATTCAATAAAACATGGTTACCTGCTCACAGAAACCACCTAAAAGTCCCCAACTAGGGGCACTCTTTAATACATGATTGCACATAAATTGGATGAATTGTTGTATAACCAGGAAATACTATTTTTCAAAGATTTCATAATGAGGGAAAATGTTTAAAACATATAAATGAAGGAAACAGGATAACTGATGTTTGATAGAATCTCCATCTGTTGATTTAAATGGACACATGCACTTACTCTCCCATGATGATCCTGGAAAACGTTTTGCTCAGTGGAAGGAGCCAGTCAGAAAAGCCCGCAGGGTGTACAATTCTATTTTGATGAAATGTCCAGAATGGACAAATCCATAGAGACAGAAGGTAGATTAGTGGTTTCCAGGGGCTGGACTGGGGGGTGGGGGGTGACCGCTAATGGAACTGCTAATGGGGATTCTTTTGGGGGTGATGAACATATCCTGAAATTAAATAGCAGTGGTGGCTGCACAACTCTGTGAATACACTAAAAGCCCACTGAACTGTACACTTTGGGAAGGTGAATTTTACAATGTGTGAAATATATTTCAATAAAGCTGTTGTTAACACATGTATACCTATGCAAGCGAAGAAAGAGTGGAAAGGAGTACAATAAAATATTGGATGGTATTGATCGTCTTTGGGGGAGAGTTATGAATTTTCTTCTATACATTCTCCTATATTTGAGTAATGGTGGGAAATTTTCAAAAAAACAAAGAAAAGGGACATATATGGCATGGGACAGAGCCTTCGCGGGGACTTTCTGTGAATCTCACCCCCTCCCAAGAAGGACTCCGTAGCAGTGAATTGAGATGTTTGCCCCAATTTTCCACGCTCCCCTCTGCCAGCAGACAGCACTGCCTGGTCCCCTTGGGCACTGTGTGAAACTATATGACGTGTTCTGGCCAATGATTTGTTCGTGAAAGTGACCCGTCAGCTCTGAGCCAGCCCATGTAATTGCTGGTGTGAGACACCCCCAGGGCTCTCTTTCTGCTGCAGCAGCCTTCAAATGTTCTACAAGGAGCTGCTCCGTCAGCCCGGGTCCTGGAGGGAGGGCCGTCCAGAACCGTCCCCAGCAGACCTGAAATGGGCCTGTGATGTTGCTGAGATACAAGGCTTGATCGTTTCCAGCCACTGAGCTCTTGTTCGTTGTTGCTGTTGTCACAGCACAACATAGCAGGTACTGACCAATGTGCGTAAACAAGGAGGGCTGAGCTGTCACTGCCACCAGCCTGCAGCTGCCGCCACGATAAAATAATGCTGTGGCTACACGCTGCACTGCTGGAGGGCACCCCAGCTCCCTTCCACTTCAGATGGCTTTCTGTCTATTTTTGCATTCTCTTTAAAGCAAAGCTGAGAGATAGGAGAATCAGATATTTCCCTCATTTCACAGACAAGTTAAGGGGTTTGGCTGTGGTCTCAGACCCGCTAGTGGCGTCATCCAGGTCTTCTGAATCTCTGCCCAGTGTCCTGGCCACAGCAGACCCTCAGTCTGGTCCAAGAAGATCCAGTCACTGGACCAGGCCGAGCAATCCAAGAGCATAGTTTGTGCAGGAAGGTTTGTCCTTAAAATAAACCAGACGGGAACACAATGCATAGTTATGGAGAATCTGGTAGAAATGGATCCAGAAAGACAACTACCCTCTTCCCGTTCTCCAAGGTAACCTTGACCTTAGGAAGTTAAGTGGGAACTAGAGAGTAGGGGGAGTGAGTGAAAAAGAAGGTCCCAAAGTCTCCAAGTTGGAGAATTCTAAGTGGAGCTTTCTCTCTGCCTAGAAGGACAGAGTTTGGGATGTGAGACCAGCCGTATGGGAGAATCCAGGGGAAGGACGGGGTGTTGGATGCACAGGATGGCTGTCCCAAGGGCCTCATCCACCTGTCTCTAGAGCTCTTGTTCTTCGTGTTCCAAAATGGAATGTCTTCTATTGTTTTTTTTTTTTCTGATCACAGAAGTAATACTTACTGATAAAAAGCTCAAGTGATTATCTATCTGATCTCCTATCCATCTATCTATCTATATTATGTACACAAATGAATCCCTCTATAAAACCCACCCATCCTTCCACTGTCCTAGACAACTAACTCCACCCCGTCTGCAACCGTCCGCAGCCTGCCACCTTGTTCCTATTGCACTGGGAAAAGAGAGGCTGTGGGAAGAGAGATTCCATATCTCCTACCTCCCCGCGTCAGGCCCCTGCTCTTCCTCCCCTCCTGTGGTCCTCTGCGGAGGAGCCTGTGTGCTCCCAGCCAAGGCCAGTCCTTCCTCCTGTGTCCTGGATTCCACCGGGCACCTGCTCGAGGACGCAGCAACGCCTCCCTCTCTCTCCCGCATCCCCAGGGCTCCCGTCTCTGGGGTCTTCCGCACAGCGTGCAAAAATTCTCTCCGGCCCTGATTCCCAGTCCTTACCCACCTGACCTGTCGGCAGCATCTGACACAGGTGCCCCCACCCCCATTCTCGGAAACACCGCCTTCCTGCAGCATCAGGAACCTCCAACCTCTGGGGTGATCCCGCCCCATCTCTTAGTAGCTCTCTCTCATCCCTCTGCCTTCTCAGCCCTTGATCCACTCCCGTTTTCTATCGACGCTCACCCCCGTCGGCTCTACCTTCAGGATAGATCTGGTGACCCCCCATCACCTCCCACCTGGGTTCCCGCATAGCTTCCTAACTGGCCCCTTGAGACTCTTCCAAACACAGCAGGGTGATCTTCTCAATTGTGTGTCTGATCACGTGGTTCTCCAGTGGGGTCCCATCTCTGTCCTAGTTAAAGCCAAAGTCCTGTTGATAACCCACAAGGCCCACACGATTTGACCTCATTTTCTGCTGCCCCCGACCTGGCTCGCTCCTCTCCCTGAAGTCAGCAGGCGCACCCCACCTCAGGGCCTTTGCACCGGCTCTTCCCTCTGCCTGGAGTATCTCCTCCCAGGCTTCCCACAGCTCTCAGCTCATCCCTTCCAGGCCTTTACCTGGCCTGGCTTCCCTATTTAAAATCTCCTGTCTCCCTAACAGTCTTGACCCCCTTCCTCTGCTTTCTTTTCTTTCTGTATTTTATTTTTAAGATTTTTTTGATGTGGACCATTTCTAAAGTCTTTATTGAATTTGTTACAATATTGCTTCTGTTTTATGTTTTGGTTTTATTGGCCACGAGGCATGTGGGACCTTAGCTCCCTGACCAGGGATCGAACCTGCACCCCCTGCGTTGGAAGGCAAAGTCTTAACCACTGGACCGCCAGGGAAGTCCCCCTTGCTTTCTTTTCTTCACTCATCCTGAAACTAATTTATAAGGCTGAACCACATAAAATTGTCCATGTTCAACCACTTTTGACCCCTACCATGTCAATTTCATACCACTCAGATTAATATGTATTTTACTCATTCACCTTTGTTTCCCGCCTTCTCCCATTAGAATGCCAGCTTCTGAGGGAAGATAGTCTCATCTGCTGTGTTTTCTCCTGTACCAAGAACCACCTGGCACAGAGTAGGTGCCCAGCAAACATCTGTTGAATGATTCTTTCTCAGTGACCTGTTTGCCCCACTATCTCACGGTCATCTTTGCATGGCCGTTCGAACAGGTCTCCCTCGCTCCTTCCAATGCCTGTCTGTACCTGGTAGATGCCACCTTTGAGTCCCTGAGAGCACTTTGAAATCACCAGATACACTCCCTCTCCCACCCCCGAGGCGGCTCTGCAGGCAGCAGACAGACCCGGATTGAAACCACCAGTCAGTCAGTGTGACCGGCTTACTTAACTTCTTTGCTGTTCAGAGTCCCCACCTGTAAGACAGGGAAAATGCCGCCTTCTCACCCCGGGAGGATTTGGGGAATGCGAGTGAAGTGCTGGTGTAGTGTGTGCTGAATCAACCCCTTGTATTCCTGCTTGTAAAGATTTAGAGCAGCTATTGGTTAAAATTTATATATATTTCCAGAAACACTTGCTTAAAGGTTTGTCTCCAGCTTCCTTTCAGACCTTTCCAGGAATCAGTCACCCCAGACCACCCACAGCTGGTCACACAATGGACACTCCGGTCTCGCCCTGAGATTGTCACAGCTTTGTCCCACCTCCTCCCACCCCAAGACACACTTTTAAAAAAATATTTTGTTCTCCTTCTCCACCCCCATCACAGTCGCTTGGCTTCTGTGTGACCCGTGGTGACCCCTCTCCTTACCACCGCCCACCAGGAGGCCATCAGGAGGCTTTCTAAAATATAGGTGAAGTAGGAGATTCTCAGTTTATACCTGGAGCTACTCCACACTCCCAGGCCTCACGTGGCGATTTATCTGTTAGCTACAGCTGCCCCACAAACTACCCCCAAAACAGTGGCTTAAAACAGTGAGATGTATTTGTACGCGTCTGTGGGTTAGTTGGGTTTTTCTCATCTGGGCCAAGCACTTCTGACCTCAGCTGGACTCACTCATGGGTCTGAGGTCAGCTGATGGGCGGGCTGGTCCAGGAAGGCCTCACCTGCACATCTGGGGGTTGGCTGGCCGTGGGCCGGGGCAGTGGCCACGTGTCTCTTGTCCTCCAGTGAGTGAACCCAGGCTCGTTTGCATGGTGGTCACAGGGGGTTCACACCTGTCACGGTGTCACCTCTGCCATGTGCCTGTGGCCAAAGCAAGTCACAGGGGCGGTCCAGCAGGAAGGGAGATGGACTCTTGACAGGCGGAGCTGCAGAGTCTTTGTGAAGGGTGTGGGTACCAGGAGGAGAGGAGGGTTGTGGGTATTTTTCACATCAGTTGCTACAGCGTCTTTCTTAGGGGTGCGAGCAGGGCCCACTATCCTGGATTATCGGCCCAGATGTGTCCCGGTCCTGCCAACTGCTGAGAGCACTAGGCTTCCTCAAGACAGAGCCTTCTGAAATGGGGCCAGCTAGCTGCTCACATTCAGCCTCTGTCTGGGGGAAACGGTAGGGGCGGGGGAGCCTCGCACTCGGCAGCCCACAGCCCCACCCCTTACCTCTCCTGCAGGGTCCTCAGCTCACTCTCTCTGGGCCAGTTGGGCTTGTCTTTCCCCTCATAGCTCCTTCTCTCCCCTGCTTCCTCCCCTCCCTCTTCTCCATCCTCAGCTCACTCAACCCTGACCTCCCCTTTTAACACCTCCTCCTAGCAGCCTTCCCTGGCCACACTCATCCATACCCACCTCCCCTTTCTTTCAATAACGATACCCAGTCAGTGCTGCACATTTCAAAACTTAGGTTTTTAGAGCTACCACACATGAAGCTCTTACCAGCTGCAGGAATTTTAATCTTCTGGACGCTTGAGTAGATACTGTTATTATCACCATTTTACAGCTGGGAAGCTGGGCTGAGAGGTTGACTTTCCAAAGGTCTTAGAACTAGTGGTGAGGGGTGGATTCTGTTCTCAAAGCCAGGGCTACTCCAGACCCCGCCTGCAGCAGAGCTGTCAGTGTCCTGCCCTGCTGTGTGCCCCGCCGTCACTGCCTGGGTGCACGCGGCTGGCCGACACCTGGCTGTCCGTGCCTGCCCTTCGGGGCCTGAACACCTTCTCAGCGGGGTTCATTTTCACCACGCGGCTGGCTTGGGTGCTGAGTGATTAACTCCCCGGGGGAGTAGTCCTCAACAAAGGACAGAGAAGGTGTGATGGACACCCCAGGGTGGGGTGAATTAACACGTGTCTACACTGACTCCTGAGTCCCCAGCACGGTTGAGGTCAGCTGCCCACAGTGATGAAGCGTGACCCGCACCTGACACAGAGACCCCTTTACTGGCTGTTTGCCCCCTGGCCACACCCCCTACCCCCACCTGCACCTCCCCCACCACCTCTGGGCTGTTCTGCCCTCCCCTCTCCCATCACTTCTGGGCTGTAAGCTCCTTGAAACCACAGAAACTCATATTTATTTCCCTTGCTTTTCCCACAGTGTCTAACCATGCTCAGAACCTTAGACACTCCATAAATACTCATTGAAATCATGTATTGAGTCATGGATGCCCCCAAACTACAGATATTGGGCCAAGAGTCAGTGTGGACCCCTCTTCCTCACAGACGTTTCAGCTCCTGAGCTCTCCTGATGACATATACTGGACATGTACCATGAGAGAGAAATCAACCTTGTTTGGCTAAATCACTGAGATTTGGGGGTTTGCTTGTTATAGCAGCATTCTGTGGCCTATTCTGACTGATACAGTGATCCAACTCGACGAACAAAGACATGTATCAAAATAAAGAATTCAGGAATGACAAAGCTATGATTTTTAAAATAATGATACAAAAATTAATGATAAGCTCTTAAATATAAAACTAAGTAACTGCAGGGGGTATGCTTATGGGAAGAACACATACGCTATCTAAACCTTCACAAATTAAAAGTAACAATAAAACCAACTAAAAAATGAGAGGGAAGAAGTAAAAGTGTTAATTTCTTTTTACTTTTATTTCTTTCTTTGGTAGGAGTTTATACCATCTAATATTGAAAAACAAAGTTTAAAATAAACCTAATGATACTAACTTCACTCTTACTCTTTTCTCCATATTATTCTTTAAACTCAGAAGAAATTGATTTAGAAATTACTATATCTAGTGATGAAGAAAAAAATTCAGTGAAGTTCAGCAATTCTTTCAGTTCAGTTCCACTTTTTTCTTCTGTTAAAATAAATATTCACACTGTTGTCTTAGGTTAGGTTCTTCTGGAAGCAGACTCTAAAATTTGAATATTTCATTGTGTATAGAGGGTGGTCCCAGGAAGCCCTGGTAGGGGAGTGGGAAATCAAGGCAGGGAGGGGAAGGAAGCAAGGCCGGGTGTTAGAGAGCCGGGGCCACCCTTTATGGGGAGCTCAGCTTAGCTCCAGTGGAGAGTGGGGAAGACTGCCTCAGAGCTGTCCCACCCACAGGCAGAGGACCCGGGGCATTTGGCCATCAACTTCCACCCATGATTAACGGCTCCCCTGGGTGTTAACTCCCAGGCCTTTCTTCCCTGCCCTGTGCGTGGGCTGACCCCACTCCTGCAGCCAGAGAACCCCTCAGGCCGAGGGGATTCAGCTGCTTTTGAGTGAAGTAACGGACTCTCTTAGAACAGTGAATGCCGCCAGGATATGGGCTGGACACCAACAACACCTGCTACGTTTCTTAAGTTTAAGAAGCCTGTATCATGGATTCATCCCAACTGAATTATACCAAGTAAAAGAAGACAATGTACCTCAGAGAGCGACATGTTGTGTGATTCCATTTATACAGTTTTCTGGAAAAGTCCAAAGTCTAAGGACAGAAAACAGACCCTTGGTTGCCAAGGGCTGGGGAGGAGTGAGGGATGACTACAGGGGGGCTCCAGGGAACTCGCTGGGGTGACGAAGATGCTGTTTATCTCCATGATGGTGGCGGTTACAGGACAATGCATTTGTCAAGTTCATGGAACTATGCACCTAAAAAGGGCAAGTTTTACCATATGTAAATTATACCTCAAAAATCTGTCTGTGATGCTCTTAAGAATGTTTGCATACTATTTGCTATTTCAAGAAAGTTTAATTCTCCCTTGAGGATGTAGGCACTTGGTTCTAAAACTAGAACAAGGCAGAAGTGATGTTGTGTGAATCAGAGTCTAGGTCATGAAAGACTGCAGCTTCCTGCTCTCTTATTCCCTCCTGGGTCACCTGCTCAGGGGGCAGCTAGATGCCAGGTCCTTACAGCCCGAGGGAGGCCCACTCAGAGACCAGCTGTGGCCTTGGGCCACCAGCCACGTGAGGAGCCTTCTTGGAAGTGGGTCCCCTAGCCCCCACCAACCTGCTCCCCGGCCCACAGTTTGTAACCTCACAGGGGACCCTGAGACAGACCCACCCAGCTAAGCATCTCTCAGTTCCTGTCCCTCAGAAACTGAGCGAGACAAAATGATTGTGTGCGTGAAGCAGCTACGTTTTGGGTTCATTTGTTATGCAATAGATAACTGCTACGCTGACTTAAAATTTAATCCCCATTTTTAAATAAAATTATCCATTCCTTTAGATAAATTTATGCTAAAGAGACAGTTGGCATGATATTGGTGAATAAGGTGAATGATGACCGTTTCTGGGTGGTAGAATCTGGGGGTCATTTTTCTTGTGTTTGTCCTTCTTTACATTCTTGAACTACTTTTTATAACAAATGTGTGTCAATAAAGTGGAAAAGAAAAATAACGACTTGGAGCCCAGAGCCAGTGCAGAGGTATCATTTCCTAGCGGCAGTGCGGGGGGAGGGTCTACAGGAAGCAGGAGCACCTCACACTCAGTGGCACCACAGCAGCAAATGAGCCACTTCTGAAACTCGGCTTCGTTCTTGTGCATCAGAAGGAACTGTCCCAGCAGGATGTAGGCCTGCGTGGAGGAACACGGGAAACGTACTCAGCTGTGCTTCTCTTCCCCTGGCAAATCAATGGAGGGAGCACAGGTCAGATTCAAGGGAGAAGGGCTGTCCCTGAAACCCTGACCCTGGCGAAGCAGATTCGGACACTGGCCTGGGTGAGATGTGAGGTCAAGTTAAATGTCCATCTCTACAGGTGGCTTTGGGGGCCGTGTAGCCTGGAAGGAATGTGGACATGTCCTTGAGATCTTGTTAAAAAGGCAGGATCTGACTCAGTAAGTCTGGGGTGAGGCCTGAAACTCTGCATTTCTAATGCTGGTCCCGGAACAATATTTGGAGTAGGGAGAGCCTCGTGTACCTCTGATGCTCCCTTCAGGCCTCGGATCTAATATTTCTCTCTTTGAAACACACACAGGAATTAGAGGTGCCCCCCACCCTGCCACTTTCTCAATGGTTCAAGCACAGGGTTTCTAACCCTTGACACTGTTGCATTTGGGATAATTCTGTGTTCAGGTGCATTGCTGGGAGTTTAGCAGCATCCCTGGCCTGTACCCACTAGATGCCAGCAGTATACCCCCTACCTTGAACTGTGACAATCATGACCATCTCCAGACATAGCCAGGTGTCCCCCAGGGGACAGAATCTCCCACAGCTGAGAACCACTGCACCTGGGACTGGCACGTGAAGGGCACCTTAGTATCAGTTTGTTTTTGCAAACCCGCCTTGTGACTCCAGGCAACTCACTTAACCTGAAGTGAGAACCTGCAGATCCTGGGGTTCAGTTTCTGCATCTTCTGAAGGCCCTTCATCTGCCCCGCCCCACCCTGCAAATTGGATTAAGTGAATTCAGTGTGAGACCAGTGGAGAAATGCAAATTCCTTTTTTGTCCTGGAAGACTGCAGCCCTGTGGGAGGAGCAGACAAGGTATCAAGCACACTGAACCTTGCCCCTTTTCCCCTTCTGAAGGGTCTCTGTGGATGAAAAACACATGTAAAGATTAAGTGCCCACAAGTCAAAGTTGTATGGTGTTCTCTGGTTTTCTGAGTCCTGGTCCCACAGCTTTTCATTCCTCTCGTGCTGTTTCATCACTGACAGTCATGAGGGGCAAGGGCCACAAGGAGAAAGAGACATCCAAGGCCACAGACTGGCCGGGACATGAACGGGGAAGGCCACGTTCAGTGCCCGGCTCTCTGGCCTGGAATGAATGGGAACCAGTGTCCAGGCCTTGAGTCCTGGGCCCCCTCCAGGAAAACCCACTGGCGTCTATGTATTTCACTTACATAAAACCAAGCAAACTTCATCTTAACCAAAATGAACGCATTTTTAAAAAGACAAATTAAATAAAAGCTGAATTCCAGTCATAAAATATACCCAAGCATTGGAGTTTGGGGTTTTAAAAAAAATTTTAGTCCAGATCCAGTTGTTGAAAAGAGACAAAAGCTAGGATTTCATGGTCATTTTAAATTGCTACTTTAATCATCTTTTTGAAAAAGCGGTGTAATTGGTTAGAATGAGCTCATTTTACTTTTGTCAGCATCCTCGTCTTTTCAGGGGTGATTTTACTGAGTTTTTTTTTTTAATTAATTAATTTGTTTATTTTTGGCTGCGCTGGGTCTTCGTTGCTGCACGCGGGCTTTCTCTAGTTGTAGCGAGTTGGGGCTGCTCTTCGTTGCAGTGCGCGGGCTTCTCATTGCAGTGGCTTATCTCGTTGTGGGGCATGGGCTGTAGGCACGCAAGCTTCAGTAGTTGTGGAATGTGGGCTCAGTAGTTGTGGCTCGCGGGCTCTAGAGTGCGGGCTCAGTAGTTGTGGCATTTGGGCGCATTTGCTCCGCGACATGTGGGATCATCCCGGACCAGGGCTCGAACCCATCTCCCCTGCATTGGCAGGCAGATTCTTAACCACTGCGCCACCAGGGAAGTCCCTGAGATGTTTCTTAATTCAACATTTTAAAAAGTGAACATTTACTGAATGTTGATTGAGCCCGTTGCTGCAGTAGGTATGGGAGGTGCAGAGCTTTGTCCCAGGAGAGAGAACATGGATGATAATAGTAGTAAGTGATGCTTTTGAGCACCATGGGCAGGCTCAGACCCCTGATACGTTTTCCTGCTTTGGATCCTGACATGCGCCCCGTCCATTCTCTAGATGGGTCATGGAGAACCCTGGAGGTAAGACTCCTGTCCTCGGCCCCATTCCAGCACACCCCACCCATCTGTGGCCTGGCCTGGCACCTCCACCATCCTGAGAGCTGGCATCGGCTGCTCTGGTAACCAGAGCTTCCATGTCCCTCCACACCCAGCAGCCAGGATGCCAGGGACCTCGTGGCTCGCAGGACCAGAGGCAAACTTTCCAGGAAAGCCACAGGCAAGAGGGCCTCATCTTTTGGCCTCCAGACCCAAGTGGCAACTTGATGCTCCCTTCTGCCCTTTCTCTTTGGAAGTCGACCTGCTTCTCCCTGCTCCCCAGGGAAGCAGGAGTCGTAGGCTCCCATCATGGCCCTGATGGAAGGAAGCCCTCTGGGTTTCTCTGCAGGCTCTAGAGAGTGAGCCCCTAACCTGGGGGAAGAGGAGCCACCCCCTGCCTCCTTGGACCAAGCTCAGAAAAACCTGGCTGCAGGGAGAGTGATGCAGATACCCTGACAGACGTCCCCACCTCCCGCCACCCAGGCCAGGGATGCTCATTCCTTCCCGAGGCAGCCTTTGCCTGTGTGGCAGGATGGCAGCTCGAGGGAAGACTTCCGTCAACGCCACATCCCAATCGTGAGCAGGTCTGGACCAGCCTCCAGTGTGCCGTGCCTGTTCCTTGCGAAACAGTAGCGATATTTGAGTCTGAGGTCCCTGGTGAGTGACCTATGCCGTCACACAGGCCCTGAGCTCAGAGCCCCACTTGGTTTGCTGGTGTGCTGCCACCACCTTGAAATTCCTGATTAATTTCAACAAGGGGCCGCCCATCTTCATCTTGCACTGGGCCCGCAGATTAGGTCCTGGTCCACGCTCATTAAAAATTTCAGGGACTTCCCTGGCGGTCCAGTGGTTACGACTTCGTGCTTCCACTGCAGGCTGCGCAGGTTTGATCCCTGGTCAGGGAACTAAGATCCCCCATGGAGCGGCCAAAAAAAAAATTTTTCATCTCCACTATGACACCTGGCCTTTCAAACAGAGACACGTAGTCTCGGCCCCTCACTGTCAAGCTCCCCTCCTGCCAGTTCCCAGCCCCTCAGCGCCCGTGGCGAATGGACTTTACAGCACCACCAGGCTTTGTTGTGTGATGAACAACTTTCTTTTTCTCTGACTGGACGCTGACTCCTCAGTCTTCAGGGCCACTGAGTGCCAAAGACAACCTCGCAAATGCAGCCTCTGTCAGTGTTTCCAGTGTAAAACTCCTTGTCTGAAGCATGAATGTCCAACCCACTGTGCTTTCTTTCCCCTGCCCATCTCCCTAGGACACACTTACACAAAAACATCGTTTAACTGAAACTCAAATTTAATTTGAGCGTGCTGTATTTTACCTGGCAACCCTGCATAGGATAACCCCAAGCTTCTGTGACTGACTCCTTGTAGGGTCCGGGCATCAGGCAGGGCTGGGGGTGCGGGGGGGGTCCCTTGCCCTACTGCCCACCCCAGAGCCTGTCTGCCAGATTCAGATTTTGTCTCTCTCACCTTGAGTGACTTTGAGTGACGCACTTGGCTGCTTCGTGCCTGTTTTCTCATCGGTGAAATAGAGACGAAATAGTATACTTTATGGGATCTTTTGGTAATTAAATGAAATAACTGTATGTAGTGCACTTGGATCAGTGCCTGACATGGAGCAAGCATCAGGTGCTGGTTCTATTAGGTGACAGAGGCTTGGGGAGCAGGTGGGCATCCCAGACATTTGCTGCTCCCTCATCTTCCAAGTATGTTTCAGAAGGAAGATTTAGGCATGGTTATGACTTCGTAGGGTGTTCAAAGGGTACTGAGGCAAACCAGATTCTGTGGGATGTGAAACTTACTTCCACGCTGTTGGAGTCACCCCATAGGGCACTGCCCATGACTCTGAATGTACTGAGCGCCTGGAAATTCACCCCCCTCCATTGGGTTTTCCTAGGGAGAGGAGGAGTACAAGAAACCCAGAACAATCCTTTCTTCAGAGAAGATACGGGAGGACACCAAAGGGAGCTGTGCCTCTAACAGAACGCGTGGAAAAAACAATCAATAGTTTGAATGTGACAGCAAGGGGTCCGCTGGGTACTCAGCGTTTAGAAACAGCGACGTGTCCGGCCAGGGTGGGTGGGCAGAAGGAGGGCTTGCTTCCGGAGGGGGCGGGCCATGAGTGGGCCCATGAAGGAGACAAAAGTTCATTTTAAGAGGGGCCTTGGGTCCGCGGGAGGGTGGTCCCCATGTGCTTGTAGTTCATGAACAGTCTGGTGGAGCAGGGGGGTGAGGGTGGGGGGACAGAATAATATAAGGCGGAGCTAGACCTGGTGCGGACACCTTGAGCACGATGTATCTTCCCTCTTCTGGTCATTCCTTTCACCTTTGCAGACATTTCGCCGTTAAATCTAGACCAATGCTGTCCAGTAGAAATCTAATGTGGGCCAGCACACGTGTCATTTTTAATTGTCTAGAAGCCACGGCAAAAGGGGGAAAGAACAGGTGAAATGAACTCTAATAATTTTAATTTTTTCCCATATTTCTAAATTATTATCATTCCAACATGTAATCAATTAAAAAATTATTGATGAGGTGCTTTCCATTTTTTGTTTGTTTGGCACTGAGTCTTTAACGTGGCCATGTGTATTTTATATTTATAGCACAACTCAATTCAGACGGTACGCAGCAGGTACAAGTGGCCCACGGCCGCCGTGCTGGACGGCCAAGGTGTAGATCGTCAGGCCAAAGCCGTCAGCCCCAGGGGAGGGCAGGCACGAAAAAACCCAGAGAAAACGCAGCCACATTCTTGACTTTTGAGACTTGGGTGAATCCGTAGTTTTGAAAGTCAGGACTGCAACTGAGCCAGAGAACTGTTCAAGCCACAGACAAATCTCTGGGAAAGTGCAGAGAGAGATAGGGGCAACCCCGCCGAGCACGTCATGCCTCCGTAGAAGAAGAAATGCAAGTCTGACTTGGGTGGGGCAGGCATCGAGGAGAAATTACTGGACTTAGAGGCTGGTGGGAGCTTGAGAAGGTGTCTCCATGCCTGCCCCTGTCCAGGGCCACAGTCCTAGAGGGATGATCGACACACCCAGATGCACCCTGGGCTCCCAGGGCGGGGCTGGTGTCCCATCTCCTGGTTCCAGCATCTGGTGTCTCGGGAGCGGTGTGAGGGGCCCAGGCAGGCAGGGCTGAGGGCAGCCTCACACATCTGCATCCCAGCGGGTCCTCGGAAAGGCCCAGCACCCATGGGACAGGCCAAGGAAGCCACCATGAGCAGGGGTGGAGCCTGAGGGGATCTCTGCTCACAGCCAAGAAACCCCAGGGACCCCCAGCCTGGGGAGGGGCCTGCCATGTCCAGGCCTCCTGCAGGCAGGGTGTGAAAACCCAGGAGCTCAGAGGACTGTGGGGCAGAGAAGAGATCTGTAGGACATCACCGTGGTGGATACCTGTCATCATTCGTTTGTCCAAACCCACAGGATGCGCTGCACCAAGTGTGAGCCCTAATGTCAACTTTGGGCCCCGGGGAGATAAGGTGTCAGTGTAGGTTCTCCCGTAAGAAACCTACCATTGTGCTGGTAACGCGGAGGCTGTGTACGGGGCAGGGGCATAGGGAACCTCGCAGCACTTTCTTCTCAGTTTTGCTGTAAACCTAAAACTGCTCTAAAAAATAAAGCCTATGGAAAGCACTACAGGAACCTGCGTTTCTTTTGCCGGGATCTACCTGCCTCTTACTGCTGGCCCCGCCCACGGCCCCGCCCCCCCCGAAGCGCCTGCTCATCTTGTCGGTGCGACACTGGGGTCTCCTCCTGGATCCTCGTATAGGCCCAGCCAGGCTCCATCACTCGATTCAGGAGCTCATCACCAAATCTCAGTGTAAAGCCCCCCCCCCCCCCCGCGCCGCCAGGGTGGCCTCCTGGCCCTGATATTCTTGGGTGGTTTGTGACCATATAATCCATGGCTGTTCTTGTCCTCACTCAGGACCCTGATCAAGGCACTCACTTTCCAGAGCCTCTGTCTCCTCGTTTGTCAAGTGGAGACAGCGACCTCTCATCTCATTCGCAGGTGGGTGAGGGGCTCAAAGCAGAGGAAGAAGGTGAACCCCTGGCATCAGTGCCTGGAATTAGTGGCCCTTGGAATGAGTAGAGCCTAAAAGGAGAGGGCTGGTCACAGCTAGCTAGGAGGTGGGAAACACAGAGGAGCAGATCTCCAGGGACCTGGCCAGTTCCTCCTTCCCTATAGCCCTGACTCTATGTAGCAAGTTCTCGGATGCCTGAAAATTTCCCATTATTCATTCATTCCTTTATCTTTAATATGCCTCTCATCCTCCTAGAATCACTTGAAACAAGTTGGAAAAAGCAAAACTATAGGGACAGAAAACAAATCAGTAGTTGCCAGGGGCTGAAGGTGGGAAATGTGACGGGTAAGGGGAACATTTTGGCACGATGGGGTTGTTCTAGGCCTTGATTGTGGTAGTGGCTACATGACTACGTGCATTTGTCAAAACTTGCAGAACTGTGTACTAAAAAAAGGTGAAATTTACTGTATGTAGATTAAAATATATTTTTTTTTAATTTTATGTATTTATTTATTTATTTATTTTTGACTGTGTTGGGTCTTCGTTTCTGTGCGTGGGCTTTCTCTAGTTGTGGCGAGTGGGGACCACTCTTCATCGCAGTGCGCAGGCCTCTCACTGTCGCGGCCTCTCTTGTTGCGGAGCGCAAGCTCCAGACGCTCAGGCTCAGTAGTTGTGGCTCACGGGCCTAGTTGCTCCGCGGCATGTGGGATCTTCCCAGACCTGGGCTTGAACCCGTGTCCCCTGCATTGGCAGGCAGATTCTCAACCACTGCACCACCAGGGAAGCCCCTAAAATATTTTTTGAACGATGAGTATGGCTGAACAACAACAACACCTCAGAACTATGGAGACATTAAACCAATGGTGGTAGAAACCAGAATGGCGGTGACTTCTGGGAGTGGGGGGTGGAGTTGACTGGCAAGAGACACAGGGGAAGCTTCTGGAATTCTCGAGGATCCTGACCACCAGATCCGGGTGGTGGGTCTATGCATGTATATCTGTGTAAAAACTCACTGAGTTGAACCCGTCACATCAGTATGGGTATGTTACACCACAATAGAAAAGTAAAAGGGACGATCATTTCTTCTAAAAAATAATTTTTAATTTAAAATGTCTTCCCTAATCAGACTTGCCTGCTCTGCTCTCTGCTTGGGAATGGTCCTCTCTGCTTTATCTGGGAGGAAAGAAGCAAATCTACCTCAATCTGTCTTCCTGACAATCCCACCTATTGGGTATCAGATTGTGGTAGATTCGGGTGATATTCAGAATGTTTAACAAGTGGTGCAGGGCAGCGTGTCCATCAGAGAACCACAGGCCCAGTCGTCCAGCTGCCCCCTGGACACAGCCATGCGCTGGGCCGGTGCAAACCAATCTCACCGTCAGCTGCGCACTCAGCGGTTCCCCGCCTCCCTGGGCGTCTCTGCAGCCTCTTCCCGCCCAGCGGTGAGGGCTGACTTTAAGGCCAAAGGGAACGAGCTACAGTGCCTCTGCCGGAGGCGCCTCTCTCGACCGAGTGTGCAATGCTCCTGTGAATTCCCACCCGCTCGCTTTCTCCGGGTTCTCTTTGGGAATATCTCCCATCCTCTCCTGAGGTTCCTGCAGCCTCATATAATAGCACCAT
Organism: Tursiops truncatus; assembly: GCF_011762595.2. Classification (NCBI taxonomy): domain Eukaryota; kingdom Metazoa; phylum Chordata; class Mammalia; order Artiodactyla; family Delphinidae; genus Tursiops; species Tursiops truncatus. Next base: position 38,931,374 of record NC_047048.1, on the reverse strand, counting down.
AGAAACAGTTGCCTAGAAGAGATCGTTCCGATTCCATTGGCCATCATTGAGGCTGTTCTCGGACTGCTAGTGACATCTTAGAATAACTCACTTCCTCGTACTCTGGTGTAGACACCAGGCTGCCATGACTCCATCTGCCATGGCCTGATAGGACAAGAGACCCTCATGTCTCTTCATGGGGGTGGGGAGTGCACCCAAATCATCCATCCTGACAGCTCGGCCCCAGACTCGGGCGGCCGGCTCGCTGCTGTCGACCCCTGGGTGTTTGAACACCAAGTGAGTCACGCACAGCCCAGCTGCTCTGAGCCACAGTGATTCGATTTGCCCATTATCTGTGGACCCTGGCGGCTGCCCAAGCATGCGGGGTCAGTAGCCTCCAACCAAGCATGTGGCGCCCGGCCAAGTGGCAGCTTTGCTCTCCGACAGCCACTGGCAGGGACACGTGGCACTGGCTGCCATCTGGCAGGATTAGGGGAATACAGGTTGAAAGAGAAGTTGGAGAAACGAGAAAGGAGGAATTACCTTGTTGAAACCTTTGGTGCACAGATTGATTGCAAGCTCACGGCTGACCCCATCTACCCAGGCAACATTCTTTTCTCCAATGGGTTCAGAAAGGAAGGTTCTCAGCCTGGGAGACATGTGGTCCATGTTCTGCAACAGCCGTGGGGAGGGAGGTGGTTAGGGAACTCCCTCGGCCTTCCCGGGGCGGGCGCTGGGGCCAACAGACAGCGAGTATCCTGCCACCGCCCAACGTTTATTGGGGACTTTTAGATGCCAGGTGCAACGCCCTGCTTTGAAACCTTTACATACGCATCCCCACCTGCACGGGTTAGGTGGGGACGTTAGTGATGGTCTCAGATAAGCCCAAAAACTCCCCATGAAAAGGGTGGGATTGATGCTAAGAGCTCTGATGGGTTCCTTGCCAACCTTCCCACCCTAAATGCTTAAAGAAACAGCCTGCTTCTCTTAGCCAGTGAATCTACCTTCTCCAGCGTTTTTTTCATATTTCTATTTTAGCTTTTATCTCATTCTGTAATAGCTGGTTGTTTGGTTGCAATAACAGAAAACTCTAACTGGCTCAAATATTAAAGAAGACATGATATAAGTCAGGAGCCCAAGAGCGAGGGTGGGTCTGGTACCATCAGGGTTGCAGATCCTTTTCTCTGATTCTTCCAACTTTTCTTCCCTGTGTTGGTTTCGGTGGGGGCTGGTTCCCCTCATGGTGATGAAATGGCTGCTCCAGCACTCATGCCGTGCCCCCCCGCCAAATCTCAACCCCAAAAGAAGAAGTTTCTAAAGAGAGAGAAACTGTTTCAGAGGAGTTCCAAGCAGAGCCTCATCCAGCTGTATGTCCAGTCCTGGATCTGGGAGTGGAGTCAGCTTTCTCTAAGCTGTACAAGCTGTGAGTTCAAGTACAGTTACCTGCACAAAATCAGGATGATTATCCAGAGAAGGGCAGGTGGGTGTGAAGGCAGTAACCATAACGTCCCACTATGGTCTACCCCTTTGATGAACTAACACTGGTACAATCTCCTTCCCTTATGTAGCCATCAGAAATACCCACAGGTGGCTGAAATGGACTCACCCCTCCCCCAAAGGGCAGAGCTCTATGATTCATCCAGTTACTGGATTCAGACTTGAGTTCACATTTTCTGTGAGATGCATCGTACTCCCCATCATGTCTGGAAGTAGCTACTCAAGGGATGGTAACCTATGAACTAAATTCTGCAGTTCATCATCATCAACATAGCCAGCAACGATGGGAAAAACCAGGATATCTGCAGTAAGAATTTGCAGAAGGGAAATTCTCCATTTGGAGAAGGAGAAGGTGGGAAACACACTCAGTTGCCATTGGTCGATAGCACATACGGTATTGAGGAAATATTGGGGAGTCCTTGCCCTTGTGGTGAAGCCAGCTCCTCCAGCAGACAAGGTGCTGCCCCCAGTTCTGGGTTTGGGTGGGTCCCCATCCACCGCCTTGTTAACATCTGAGGGGCTTGGTGTTGATGCCTCCCAAGAAGATTCACTGTTGTAGCACCCCACTTCCTGTGGGCACAAGCTCAGGGATCTCCCTGAGGGATGGGCGATCTCAGGCCACTACTTGGCCAGTTTCCTTGGCATCTCAGCCCCCTTCAGAATTTACTGGGTTTCTTCTGTTCAAGTCCATGGGCTGGTGGTTGAGTGGAGATCTTCACAGGTCTGTATCCTTGATCTGTGCCCTGCCTGCTGCCCTGCTCCTCGGACTGGGGACATCTAACTACATCTCCGAGGTGGGGAGGTGCCCCAGGTCTGCCCCTTGCCCCACCTCATCCCAGCTGCATCTTCACAGTAAGGCAATTGTCCCCTTTATCAAGCGTGACATCCTTCAGACAAGAGGCTCGGGAGACACCTGGGAACTGGGGCAATGTTCTTCCGGGGCCCTAATCCTTTCTCTTGTTAAGTCACCTGACTGGTCGCCTGTGTTCTAAATTCAGCCCGAAAAGTCAGCTTTTCCAACCCAGCAGGACTTGCTCAAGCCACAGGCAGAAACACTGTCTCTTAGCAAAGCTGTACTTTCACCCCTCTCACCCCGCCAATGGGCCACCTTCCCCCTGGATGTGAGTCTCCTAGGGCCTTAATGAGGACGCAGAGGTGCACAGTGTCCCGAATATCCCATCAGATCTCCAGAAGTCGAGTCTCCATACACGTAAGGTCTGTGTCCCCGGGTGAAGCGGGCCCACCAGAACCAGCCATTTCCCTACACGAGGGTCACTGTCCTCGTCGTTTGTGTGAAGACACCCTCACTCCTCTCTGCCTGTCCGCGCTGGAGGTTTGCTCCTTAGTTTATGATGCAAGCAACAGGAAATCCGGTTCCAGCTGGCTTACACTTAACGGAGGTTTACTAGCATGTGCCACCTAAATGTCCCGAGGTGCGTCACATGTGGTCGATCAAGGCTCCCGCTTGATTTCCCTGTGACTCTCGACTCTGCCTCCCTTTGTTCATTGGCTCAACCCTCAGCTCCACTCCTATTTGGAAATAATCGGGCTGCAGCAGGGCCTGCAAGCCACGCCCCCTCCCCCAAAGGAAAACACTGCTTTTCCTCCAGAAGCTGTGCATGTGTGTCTTCTCCAGTCAAATCCTCGTACGCCAGGCCTAAGACATTGACTACGGCCTGATACATGTGTCTTCCCTCTGGTTCAGAAAGCAGGTTAGTGACCTGCAAAGCACACAGGCTGCAGGGGCGGGGATGGGACACAAAATCAGGGTAGTCGCCGTGTTCCTGGGGGCACTTACCTGGGGAAGTGACCACCATACGGGCTGAGGGTAGGAGAGCAACCCAGCACCCTCCACATACTCCCCAGTAGGTTGTGAGGCCCCCAAGGGCCGCAGCGCCTCCCAAACGGCCTTTGCTCCGCACCCCAGCCCCAGTGCTGAGTACTGCGCTGGCACACGGGAAACACTTGACCTCAACCACAGAAACATCTGTGGCTTTCACAGCACTGGTCCCCCAACCCGTCCCCATGCTCCCAACTCTCCTCCAGACCTTCCTTGTAAGCCTTCCTGCCCCAGGGAACGTTTTGGATGAAACTAAACTCTCCAAGGAGTGATGAATCGAAATGCACTGATTTTCGGGGCCAGGGGGCTCCTAAGGAAAGTGGTCTCGGTGTGTCAACTGATTCTTGTCCAGAAGCCACCGACTCTGCGAGTCTCAAATCCATGGATGTGTGAGCTGCGAATACAACATTACGTGGAGAACACAGATCTCTCTCTTCAGCAGTTCAATATGAACATCTCTCAATCTGTGAAAACGCGATACTGCGTGAATCTGCAGCACCCATCGCCTCGTGGGACGGTGAGTCGGGGCTGGTGGCCCAGCTCGGGGCCTGGCGGTAAGAGATCAGGATTTCTGAGTGGGAGGAAGAGGCCGAGAGAGTGCTGGCCGGGTCACCAACTTTGCCCAGGGAAAATTCCACTCCCTATCCGCACTGGCCATCTGTTAAGTTAAACATCTCTGCCTATTCAAAGAATAAATGGAAAGCACAACATTGTTATCAAAGCACCAGCAGCATCAAAGACAGCCAGTCGTTAGCAACACCTTGTGTGTTTGCTTTTCTCACACAGCTGGATCCTTGAGACATTCTGGAGCATAGACAGCGATGTTTACCCTCCTCACGGACCACCGAGGAAAGGTCTTTGCATTCGTTAGGGTGCCTTTGCGACAGTGGTCCTCAACTGGGGGCCAATTGTCACCCCCTCCAAATATGGGGCCATGTGTCTGGAGACACGATGTCACAACTGGGGGGGCGGGAGTGCCACCGGCGTCTGATGGGCAGAGGTCAGGGTTGCTGCCACGCATCCTGTAATGCACACAGCAGCCCTTCCACAGCAAAGAATTATCCTGTCCAACACATCCAGAGAGTCAAGGCTGAGGAACCCTGGGTTCCAAGGAATGGAGAGCCCTGACTCAGACGCTCTTAAACAATAAATACATTTCTAATCTCACATAATCAGCAATCATTGGTGAGGTGGACCCAGGATTTTGTCAGTCAGTGGCTCTGTTTTTCAAGTACTGGTCTAGCTGCCCCCAAGGTCCCGAGATGCCTATGGAATTTGCTCGGGTCACATCCTGACATGAGAACTTCACAGGGAAGGAGAGGTCATTTCTGCTTTGGCAGCAGAACCTCTACAGCAGAACTTCCCTTCCTTCTACTGGCCAAAACCAGGCCACATGCCCAGCCTTACACAAGTCACTGGCCAGGGGAGTAAGACCACGGGGTGGGGGGTGGGGGGAGTGTATGAAGTCATCCTCCCGAGCACATGGCTGCTTGGAGAATGCTGGGGTCTCCAGGAAGTAGGAAGGGAGGAGGTGGGTGCCGGGTGGACGAATGACCTTGTTTGCTCCATCTTCTAAACCCTGGACTAATATTCGGTCCGTTGCAACTAGCACTTCTCAAAGATTAATGTACGCACCAACCACACAGGGGGTCTTGTTGAAAAATGCTGGTTCAGGGACTTCCCTGGTGGTGCAGTGGTTAAGAATCCGCCTGCCAATGCAAGGGACACGGGTTCGAGCCCTGGTCTGGGAAGATCCCACATGCCTCAGAGCAGCTAAGCCCGTGCGCCACAACTACTGAGCCTGCACTCTAGAGCCCGCGAGCCACAACTACTGAGCCCATGTGCCCCAAGTACTGAAGCCTGCGCACCTAGAGCCCGTGCTCCACAACGAGAGAAGCCCCCACTCGTGCAGCAACGAAGATTCAACATAACGAAAAATAATTAAATAAATAAAATTTAAAAAATAAATAAAATTCCCACTGTGATAGCGGAACTGTCTTTCTAAAAAATAAAAAACAAGGAAAGAAAGAAAAAGAAAAATGCAGGTTCAAATGCAGCAGGTCTGGAGTGGACCTGAGACGCTGCATTTCTAACGAGTTCCTGGAAGATGATGATGCTCCCAGCCTGTGGATCGCACTTTGAGTGGCAAGGCATTACGTGATGCCACTTGTTCTTTTCATGTTATTTTATATTTCATCGTGGTAAAATACACGTAGCGTAAAATTTACCACCTTAACCATTTTTAAGTGTACAGTAGTGTTAAGTATATTCACATTATTGTGCGACCGATTTCCAGAAGTCTCTCATCTTGCAAAACTGAAACTCTTAAATCCATTAAACAAGTCCTCATTCCACACCTCACCCTGCTCCACCCTCCTCTCCTGGCAACCACCATTCTGCTTTCTCTATGAACGTCTCTATGAACGTGACTGCTCTAGGGACCTCATATAAGTGGAATCATACAGTATTTGTCCTTTTGCGACTGGCTTTTTTCACTTAGGGTAATGTCCTTCAGGTTCAACCATGCTGTATCATGGGTTAGAATTTCTTCCTTTTTAAGGAAGCTCACCTTGTACATATATATCACATCTTGTTAATCCGTTCATCCATTGATGGGCACTTGGGTTGTTTCCACCTTCTGGCTATTGTGAATAATGCTGCTATGAATATGGGTGTAAAAACATCTCTTCGAGACCATGCTTTTAGTTCTTCTGGGTATGTACCCAGAAGTGGGATTGCTGGATCACATGGTAATTCTATGTCTACTCTTTTGAAGAACCACCATACTGTGTCCCATAGTGGCTGTACCAATGCCACTTATTCTTAAACTTGACAGCACATTAGACTCACGTGGGGAAATTTACAAATTACTGATGTTCAGGTCCCTCCTCCAGAGTTTGCTTTAATTAATGTGGAGTATGCCCTGAACACTGGAATTTAAAAAAAACTCCCCAGGTGATTCCAATATGCTGCAAAGTTTGAGAACCATTGCTGCCTTGTCATTTGCTTCTTTCTCATAAAATTATGAGCTGGTTTTCTAGGATGATGGGGTTCCAGCTAAGTGGGACTTTACAGTGGAGTCTCCACCGTCTGTGTTGCCAGATGGCATAAGCTCACCAACCCTCAGGCACTGTCTACACTCCCACCCCGATCACCGGGCACATCATACCCTCATTAGACATCAACAGGAAGATTTAACTATGACCCTGACGGCTTTGAGTTCAGACAACTTCAGAGCAGGCAGACCTCAATAATGGTCTATCCCCCTGTTTTTAAAATTATAAAAAAAGGGATCTTTACTTCAAAGGAAATTTTACCTGCAATCCCTTTATATAACGTAGATCAAAGCAGAATTACTCTGTTGACTTGGGAACGAGGTGAGAACACCAACCCCTGCCCCAAACACGGAGCTGTTGGGTGGTCCCCGGTGCTTCCCCGGCCCCTCTCTGATGCAGCCTAAACCCCTCATGTCACACATGAGAACACGGAAGCCCCGAAGTTTATGTGACCTGCTCAAGACCATGCAGCTAGCAACCATGCAGAAGGGCACCCCCTTCTGAGTCAGTGACATTTCCCAGTGCGGGGTGGCTTCAGGATGGGGGGGCTGCAGTAGGGTCAGATTAAGCGCTTGCTCGAGGGCCATATGACAAAATGACTGCAAATGCTTTAACGTAGTGTCGTCCCGCCAAAGACTCCTGTGTTACAGGGTGTTCTTCTCAATTACATCGTTTTCAACCTCAAAGTAGTGTTTGGGGAAGACACATGGCAGGAAATGACCTCGGTCAAGTCTGGGTTTAGATGCTTAGAGGAGTCACCTGTTTAAATAAAGAATACAAGTCAAGGGAATCTGATCACGATTCTCAAAGGAATGACCTTCTAGTTGCAAATGTTTGACGACATTTAAAGATCATTTAAAAAATCGACACAATCGGTCTTTGTGAGGAAGTGCTAACAAATTTATCTGCCCCGTTAGATAAATGGGGTGAGGGTGCAGGACTCTGATACCAGACAAATGGGCATGTGGGGCTTGGGATGCCGTTTCCAGCGGGGACATAATATGTGAATTCGAAAGGTGATGCCGTTCAACACCCATTAGCGGAAAGCAAAGTCGTTATTCTCTGAAAACCGTGGGAGATGACACGAAATGTAACCCCAGTGAGGAAGACACCAAAGTGGACCGTACAGGAATATAATTAGAATACTATTGTTTTCCTGAAATGGAAACAGAAACGTAATATATTTCTAAATATACCATTTTATATAATATGTGACTTTAAATGTGTGTAATTAAATTATAAGATCAAATAGTCTATGTAGACTATTTCATCTATATCCCTGAGAGTTTATATATTCAAAGAGCCAAAAAACATTTTGAGCAAATGAAAGATTATCTTATTTTCGTGTTTGCTTTCTATTCAGGCATTTACGGTATCGCCTTCCCCAGGAACTACGGTATATTTAATATTAGACTTTGTGTTTTTCCCTCACCCTTTATTGGGGTAGTAACAGGGGGTAAAGGGGAGCATTCTGCTGCTTACATCTTGTTCTATAAAATGTCCCACAAGATACATCTTTTGGAATTTAATGTGAAGAAAAAAGTATACCTTCCAAAATTGGCATATTTCTACCTTTATGACAGAAAGGACTTGCAAACATCCTTTTTCCCTTTTTACTAGGAATCTTTGAGCTCAATTTGACAACCGTATAGAGAAACTAGCGTGGATTAAAACCTCCCTCCCTTCCTAGTTACCATGTTTGCTTCTTTATCTCAATGTCTTCATTTTCTCTTTCTCCCTTTATTTTAAAACTTAAATTCATGTGTTCAAAGTCCTCACACCCTCGATTAAAAAGTTGCCCAATGCCTGAAAGCTCTGGAGAACATAAATAGCTCCTAAACTAAGCAGATTTATGGGAAAATTCAGGATCCTTCCCTGTGTCCTCAAAACACGGCAGCTGTGTAGCAGCAAGAGAGGGAGGGTGAGAGTGACCTCAGGACGGCCTCCGCAGAGGCCCTGGGCCTCCAGTGAGAGGATGGATGGACGTTTGCACTCAAGTGCACTCAACTCAGTTCTGACAGACTTGGACCAGGAGGGAGTGAGGATACTACCCACTTCTCACCCATCAGGATCCAAGGATACCTTGTCTGTCAAATACCACCCCAGGGTCTTGGTAACTCTGCCCCACTCCTCAGAGCAAGTCTTCTCCCTTCAGATGACCGGGTCTGGCCCTCCCGCCTCGGAAGGGTGGTGATGTTCCTGTGGTGTTGAGGTCTGACTCCTTCCCCTTTAATCCGCGGAGGGTCCAAGGAGCCACTGTAAGTTCGCCTCCCTTTTAGGATGGAAGTTCACGGGCTGAAGACCAGGGCTCCATTTTGTTCAGTCAATTCAAGAATTACTCTTCAGGCCACACCATACTCACCACAATGGCCTGGGGCTGGCTGGCGTGGGACCTCCCCCTCACTTTCTCAGGCCACATCCTGGCGCACCCATGAATACCTCTCTGTGAGGAGTGCTCGGCTGGGGGGACCCAGCCATCCGTGCTACTCCCGGGGCGAGGGGCAAACATCACGGGGAAAAGCAGGTCTGAGAGATGGCAGACCCAGCAACACAGATGGGCCCAAGAAGTGCCCAAGCTAGGGAGTCAGAAATAAGAGGGTGGGATTATCTGCCCCTTCGCTTACTAGCTAGGAGAGCTCAAGAGGATTCCTGAACCGAAGACTTAGTCTCCTCATCTGTAAAGTGGGCATAATGAGTATCACCGGGATGACTGTTGAGATCAAACAAGAATGTCGACTCCTAGTGCGCAGTCGGGAATAGAGTAAGCCCCACTCCAGTGAGCTGACTCATTGGGGTTGTGTTTAATTATTCTTCTTCAAGCCGACTCTCTGTGGGTATCGGACCAAGTTGGTGTCTGTTGTTTCTAAGCACTATCATCTTCTAGAACGTGAGCTTGCTGCGTCCTTCACATGCCACGGGAAGACGCTTTGGCATCCAGCTCTGTAAGAGACGTCAGCTGTCTACCCCTGCTCAGTGCCTGCTCCTTCTGCTTCTGGGACCATCACCTCCACTTCCCTTTACTGACCTCTCTTCCCCAAACCTCAGTCTTTGTCATCCCAACACCCTGGCTCCACGGGGCAACCGTACGCAGGCCTGGCCAATGAAAGTAGCGGATCACTTTGGTCTCAGTGATTGGTTCAGAAATGGGTGCATTCCCTAGCCCAGGCCAAGTCTAGGATGTCTTTCTCTGGGAGGATTACTCAGCTTGGTAGAATGTGAGACCAGAACTGCTGTAACCATGTTTGCCATCACCTGCTCCCAAGAGACTGCCTAAGAAGGAAAACAACATATAAGAAAGCCAGATCTGAGATAAGGAAAGAGAGAGGTTCCCCAGTAATCATTTGCAGGCCTGGATCTAGCCACGCCTGAAGGCATCTACCCCTAGACTTTTCAATTACGTCAGACAATATTTTCTACTTCTGTTTAATCAGTTTAAGTTGAGATTGTGCTATTTGTAACGAAGAGTCCTAACTAATACACCCGCAATGTTCATTCCTTCACTCACTCATTCAACATTTGAGGTGGTGCACCTACTATATGCTGGGTACTGTTCTAGGCACAAAAGCATCTTCACTCTGCCCAGAGACCCGGGGCAGGATCAGTCCCATGGCTTAGGCATCAGGGATGGAAAAATCAATTTTCAATGACCATTAATGTTCATCATTCAAAAATAAAGGTAATATTTGCCTTCCTTGCCCTTAGTTCCAGTTCTACAATGGCAAACAAGATCTTTGGTGGCTGTCTTACACGTGGCCTTTTAATGATAGCTCTTTCTCTAGATGGGTCTACAAGTGATGAAAACCCAAATAAATTAAATGATTCTGCAGATCTTTACTGACCACCATCTATAGGCAAGGCATTGAGTCGTCTATGAACCTGTAGGACAAGTCCTTCTGTGGGTGCCTTGCCCAGAGAAAACTTAACAAGGTGAACTCAGCTTTGCGGGAGGACGTGCCTAGAGTCAAGGAGTCCCCTCTTCAGGGAACTAGAAAGGAGAGGGAGGGTTGGCGTCACGGATTCCAGACTCCACTCAAAGCGCAATCTGGGTGTGAAGGCCTCGGCTAGGCCCCTACTGGGTGTGCTGGTTGGGCGCAGGAGACCTGAGTCTGATCCCAGCTCTGCCCACGACCAGGAGTGTGACCTTGGGCGAGAAGCTTTTGTTTCATATTTATAAAATCAGAACGTTAGGTTCACGGGAACTCATCATTCTGGTCCCTCCCAATGTCATGTGCCTTTGTTAATTTATAATCTGTAGATGGTGGAGACTTCACACACATCCCCAATCCCTATTCTGCCATTTTCAAATCCAAAATCCAAAAAGCTCTGGAAACCAGAAGATTTTTTTTTTTTGAAACTTCTTTGGCAGCAAAACCTAGTCTGAACTGACATGAGGCTATTTCTAGTCTTTATTATCCCACTTAGTGTGAATATTTATACATTTTACCACAGGCATATTAATGGCTTTGTTTACAGGGTGCCGAGCCAGACTCTCCTGGGAACGGTCTCGGATGCACAGAATAGGCACCACACTGCTTTTCTAAAATCCAAAAAAATCTGAGTCCCCCAAAACTTGTGGCCCCCGCGGTTCTGAGTAAGGCTTTATAGACCTGAGCCACCTGCAACGGTCCCCTGAAGAAGCCACAGCTTCTCCAGCTGTCACCTCTCCTGTCTCATGATTCTCAGTCTCCTAACCCCCTTTCCCTAAATATAATTGCCCTGTCTCTAAAATCCTGTCTCTGCTGGATAGCCTTTGTCTGGGAGGTGGTTCTAGCTGGGACTGTTCCTGGCTGCATTTTTCTTTCATGAAAGTATTTCCTCTTCTTTGGGGCCCTGTTCTCTGCAAAGGATCCAGGGCTGATCTAATAAAATACGTCATCTAAGGAACGGATGAGTGTATTAGCTACCCTCCATGGACATCTGCTTTTGTAACAGATATTTTTTCCCTCACTTTTTATTTTCAATTGTGGTAAAAATATATATAATATAAAATTTACCATCTTAGCCATTTTAAAAGTGTACAGTTCAGTAGTGTTAAGTATATTCACATTGCTGTGTGACCCATTCCCAGAACTTTTTCATACTGGAGTTAAACAACAGCTCCCCTGGCCCCTGGCAACCACCATGCTACTTTCTGTCTCTACGAATGTGACTCCTCTAGGGACCTCATATAAGTGGAATCGTACAGTATTTGTCTATTTGCGACTGGCTTATTTCACTTAGCATACTGTCCTTAAGGTTCATCTATATTGCATCATGTGTTAGAATTTTAAGGCTGAATAATAATATCGCATTTTATGCACAGACCACATTTTATCCTTATTCACCCATCAATGGACATTTGGGTTGCTTCCACCTTTTTTTTTTTAATAATATTCTTTTTTCTTTAAACCCCACGTTTGTCTATTTATTTTTGGCTGTGTTGGGTCTTCGTTTCTGTGCGAGGGCTTTCTCTAGTTGTGGCAAGCGGGGGCCACTCTTCATCGCGGTGCGCGGGCCTCTCACTATCGCAGCCTCTCTTGTTGCGGAGCACAGGCTCCAGACGCGCAGGCTCAGTAGTTGTGGCTCACGGGCCTAGTTGCTCCGTGGCATGTGGGATCCTCCCAGACCAGGGCTCGAACCCGTGTCCCCTGCATTAGCAGGCAGATTCTCAACCACTGCACCACCAGGGAAGCCCTGCTTCCACCTTTTAGCTATTGTGGCTAATTCTGCTATGAACATGGGTGTGCTGTAACAGATCAATTTTATTAACCTCTTGATTTACACCCCCTTTTGGGTAGAGCTTTAGATTCCTCCTCTCTCTGCCATTATAGCCCCAGAGACAAGGAGAAGGAGCTTCTCCAGAAGAAAGAAAGAAGAAGAGAGAATCTACCTTTTCTGCCGCAGATTCTAGAAAGAGGAAGGAGAAAGCTCACCCCATTACCCACAAGAGAGAACAGGTTGTTTGGGACGCAGGTAATAGGGGCAGGGAGCTCCTCTCTGGGACAAAAATCCCACAGTGGGCAGACACGTGAGATTCCAGAGGGAAAGTTCTGGCACCCTGGCCAGGCCCTGGGAATGGTGCATGAGACCCAGTGGCCTGCTTCACTGGGCTTATCAAGAGATGACAAGAACAGGCTGCTTCCAAGGTGTTTGGGTCAGTGGTGCAGCGGCCGTGAGCAACTGCTGGATACATGAGCCTGAGCACCAGGCAGAAGATGCTTTGAGGGCTGATGGATGAGCCAGAGTCTGGCATCCGGATGAAGCGGTCCCAGGAATGGGGACCTTACAACCAGGGCAATGGCCAAGCCATAGACTCCAGCATCGGGTGCCAAAATACCCCTACAAGACCAGAAGGGGCTGATGACCCCCAGAGCAGCCACTGCCTCAGGGGCCAGGCCATCATCCTGCAGGCACCACGAGTTCTCAAAGCCCTGCCCCCCGCCCCCTCCTTAAAGACGCATAAGCATCGCTGCCCAGCCCCACAGCCACAGAACTCCTTAGGGAGGCTGGGGAGGGGGAGAGCGGTTGCTAAGGAGACCATCTCCCAAAAGACACTCTTTAAATCGGCCTGGATAGCTGACTGCTCACACTGAAAGGACACAGCGTGAAACTGAAGACAGAGCGCGTACTAGGTGCGGTTGGCGCACGCCCAGATCCCCGGGACCAGCCAGAGCACCTATGGCCCAGCTGCTAAAAGTGCGGCCACCCACACTCCCACACTCAGCGGCGGCTCTCCCGACCCTGCAGTGGAAGCGGCCACTCCTGGAGACGCCTGTGACCCTGACACCGAGTACAAAGCCCGGTCCCCTCATCTGGGGCGGGACCCGCTTTCTGGCACCGTTGCTGCTCCCGGGATCCTGTGAGATCCAGCGGGAGGGGCCCCCAGCGGCAACAGCTTTGCTCGCTCCTCCCCCTCCTGCTCCCCTCCCCCTCTCCGGGCCACGTGCACCTGCATCCTGGTCTGAGGTCTGCTTCCCGGAACTGACCGGCTAGCCTATGTTTGCCTGGACCCCACTGCGTAAGAACAGAGAAGTGCACTTTCTTTGCACATGTGGGTGCAGCGCGAGTGCATTTGTGACCGACTCCACTGCACGGTTAACGATGCTTTACGGTAACAGCGATTCAATTGAGGGGGCGGTTACAGGCCCTGGGGTGAAGCTCCCGGAGGCCCAGTCCGGGGTCGGGTGACCCTTCTCCGCTCCTCTTGGCCTGCAGGGCCTGCTGGATGGTCGCTGGGCTGATTTCTAACCCAAACCTCCTGTGAGGGTTTGTTCTTCCAGACTAGGGTGGCCAGGTTTAGGAAATGAAAATACAAGATGCCCAGTTAAATTTGTATTTCAGATAAATAACTAGTTAATGTAAGTCTGACCCAAATATTTTCACAAGGCATACTTATTCTAAAGAAGTTATTTGCAGTTTATCTGAAATTCAGTTTCTGCTGGGAAACCTGCATTTCCCCCGGCAGCTCTCTCCCCACCTCTGACTCAGCAGAAGCCCCTAGGTCCGCCCACACTGTGGACCCTGGGCTGCCCGGTGAGCTGCAGGGCCAGATATTCTTCCTGTTGAGATTTCTCTCCTGGCTTGGCCCCTTTCAGGCCAGCTCCTCTGCCTCCCTCTCTGGATATGAAAGCTACAGACCCACGGAGCTAGAGAGGGGAAACAGCCTGATAATACACGGCCGGGGAGATAATTGCTGAAGGACAGCGCATCACTCACAAGTCGCCTCGGAGGCCAACACTAGTTTGGATTCAGCGTGTCCTGCTCCTCTGGATGGACCATCTTTGCCGGCTGGGCTCACCCTGGGGCAAGAACAGAACGTCCACTGCGGGGAAGTGAGGGAAACGCAATAAAGGGCCTCACGTTTGCAGGACACCGACCGCCTCTCCCTGTCCGTGGCTGTGGTCACACTTAATTCTCAGAATTAACTAGGCAGCAGTGGGGAATTGTTCCCATTCTGAGTGACGGGGAAGCCGAGGCCCAGAGAGGCGGAGAGGGTCACGCAGCCAGTAGAGGGCAGGGATGGATGTGAGCTGAGGTCTGCGTGGCTCCTGCCTCTCCCAGGTCAGAATTCGAAAAATCAGAACAACGAGGGCAGTTTTCTCAGAGGCTGTCCCTGCCCGCCCACGTTCCTTCGGGCGGGGCTCGCAGTTCCCACCGCAAGGACCTGCAGGTGGATAAACACCTGCAGGTGGATAAACACCCAGTCCCTGCACAGCTCGGGTGGGGACCCACAGGTGGATGGCCCCAGGCGGCGACCTGCTCTGAGCACTGCTGCTGTCCCTTCCCTGCCGCCCTTCCCCCGCCCCCCTCGTGTGACCCGGATCCCCTTGCAAATTACTTCTTGTGCTCAAATCAGTTTCTCAGGGTCGGTGACTGGGAAATCCAGCCCGAGAGAGCAGTTAGCGCTGGTCCAGCTTCCAGGGTCATGGGAAGCTCTTCTTGTGTATCATCTCATTTAATCTCCCCGGCAGTGCGAGGAAGCGGGGTCTACGATGGCCCCCTTTACAGATATGACACATTAACTGGCCTGGGGCATCACCAGGCCTCAAATCCGACTGTGCTCAGACTAACATCTGGTTCCCAAACACTGAGTCATCAAGAAAGTCTTCTGCTGGATTTCTGGACAATCACGTTCTCTCCTTCCAGCTCTGGACTGAATTCCTCTGCTCTGGTGCAGATACGAGCAAGGGCTGCAGCTGGCGGCCATTGTACAGGAGGAAACTTGCCATCATGCCACATTTTAAGCCATATATTCAGTCCATTCTAAGACATGCAAGGCCCGTATGTGTGTGTCTTCTACTTGCTCTTTGGCAAGATTCCAAGATTCTAGTCCAAGTTCTAGGCCAAGACTCCACTTTCCTTTATCCCTTTGCTCTCACACTTGTGTGCCTGCCCTCGTCTGGGTCCTCAGCACAGCAGGTCCAGTACCTTCTAAGGGTTGTGAGAGTAGGCGTCTATGCACCTGTGAGTCTCAGCTCAGAAAGCAGCTCTGAGTGACTTGCCCCATCTTCCCAAATGCAAAGTCCTACTTAAGACTCAGAGTCTTGTTAGCTCTGGCTTCAAAGAGGAGGTCTCACCCAGAGTTCTGTTCTCTTTCTGATTTGTCCGCTTTCAAAAGCCAGGTTCTCGAGGCCATAAAGAAAGGTTTCCCCAAAGATTGCCATTGGTTTCACTCATTACGTTATCATCTGAGCAGAACACGAACTATGTGTTTTGCAAAGAGGCCCCTTGCAGAGACGATACAAAGGAGTTTCAGTTATTTCTGGAGACCTTTGGGCGTTCTGTAGCCATCATGAGATAAGCCTGCCCGTTTGTAAACACGCTTCTGGACCCAGAGCATAACTACATTCCTTCCGGGGAAGAGATTCTGCATTCCCTGGCGCTGGCAGGGCTGTGATCTGCCCCTACTGAGCATCAGTCTCCACCCTGGATTGTTAGGGAAGAGTTTAGGCTGGAAGGGATCTCAGTTTCAATGGCCTTTGTTGAAAACACACCATTTTGAGCCTCTGTTCAAAGTTCAGATTAGGGGTTACAAACGCAAAAGCCAGAGGATTCAGGCAAGTGAACAAAATAAATCCATGAGGAAAAACAGTGCAAGGGCAATGGTTAGTGTGGACTAGCATTTGGGATTCATCAAGGAGGCCACAGGTGGTGCGGATGTGGCCGTCTGGGGGCCCACACCCCACCTTAATGAGGTAGCCCCTCTCAGGGGTGTGGGTCCCAGGTGGCCAGATCTTGTGAGTTATTTTGAGAGACACCAACATTTTTTATTTTTTAACTTTTTTAAAAAATTAATTTATTCATTTGGTCGTGCCAGGTGTTAGTTGCAGCAGGTGGGCTCCTTAGTTGCAGCAGGTGGGCTCCTTAGTTGCGGCAGGTGGGCTCCTTAGTTGCAGTTCACCAGCTCCTTAGTTGTGGCACATGTGCTCCTTAGTTGTGTCATGCGAACTCTTAGTTGTGGTGTGCATGTGGGATCTAGTTCCCTGACCAGGGATCGAACCTGGGCTCTCCTGCATTGGGAGTGCAGAGTCTTAACCACTACACCACCAGGGAAGCCCCACAAAAGTTTTGATTTTTATATGCAAGTTCCCAATTTTTAAATGTTGGGCAAAAATTCAAATACCTGAAACACAGTGTGGACCCAACAAAACCAAGCCACGCCACCAGTTTGCCTCTCCTGCTATAGACTCTCCTTCCAGAAAAACGCCCCACCTGCACATATAAATAAAATTTGACATCTGTTTTTGGGGGTTGTGGACCAGCGCCCCAGATTAGGAACCTCTGCTGCCACTCTCAACTCTTACGAGAGTGGTTCTCATCTTCAACCTCAGACAGGGTTTCCTGGGGATGTGGTTTGACCTTCCCCATGAAGTGTATCTACAAGCAGGTAACCACCGTTCCCGCCTCTGCTCCCATCTCCCACTCAGTGGCCAGACAGTCCCAGCATCTCCTCTTCAGTCCCCACTGGGACTTTCAACTGTCAAAGCACCTACTGGTGAAGGCTTGACTTCCTGTGTGTGCAAACCCGGCCCAAAATGCCAAGGTGTGGACTCCAGTCCCTTCCCTCTGGGTGGCCTTGAGTGCTGATGGCCAAAGTCCACCAAGCCACGCTTGGCGCTGACTCTGCTCTCAAGGGTTAGGTACACACACCCCACTCTGCTCATGACATCTGCTTCTCCGCCTGGCCTTTGGATAGAGTCACCTCGAAGTGACCAGGGACACGTACGCCACACACCCCCTGCCCCATATGGAGAAGCCCTTTACACCTCTCTGGGCTCCGAGCCACTGCTGTCTGCTCACGGATGCAGCTTCTCCCTGAGTGGCAGTGTAGGGGCCGGAGGGAGCCGCGCAGAGGCTCCTTAGCAGCCGGGAAGCCGGCCCTGATCCCACCTCTCCATTCCCCCTGCCACTTCAGGAGCCCTTGCTACAGGCTTATTTGATCCTCCTAACAGAGCCGTGAGGCAGGAATGCGTTGTAGCTCTATTTAACAGATGAAGAAACTGAGGCTTAGAGAGTTTAATAACAGAGCCAAGATGGTGAACTCAGCAAGGAGAAGAGCCTGGGTCCTCCATGTGTAGCTGATACTTGTGAGTCCCACCGACTAACCAACAGCCGCTTTCTCTTTATAAATGTGGGTCTTGGAGTGGCTGAGAAGTGCCCAGACCGGGTCCTCAAACATGATGTTGTTATAGCCGTCATGCACGTCAGCTCGCTGCGGCCCTGACGCACAACCTCTGTCTGGATTTAGAGTGCGTGCTTGGTTCCAGGAACACGACCTTCCTTCTAACCCCTCCTGCCTGACGGGCTTGGCACCCCTGGCTGTTGCTGACTCTTCCATGTCTGTGCAGGCATCGAGCCTCTTCAACCTCACAATGCAGGCACCTTGCCCGTCAGGAGGCCGCGATTTCCTAAGTGCAGACCCACGCGCTTCCTGCACTTTCCATAGTCCCTTCAGGTCTGGGCAGCCCTCTGGGCTCCAGCAGCCCCTCACATTCCTGCCTTTGTGCAGGAATGTCTAAGAGAACAGAGAACACCCTCCAGAGGAAGGAAAACCACCAGGGCTGGGACAGGGCCCCCTGAGGCACAAGGTGATGCTTCTATGCAGCGTCACATAGGTCACCGTAGCAGCAGGTGGGGTTCAGCCTGAAACTAAAGAGCTGCATGACCTTGTCCAAGTCACTTCCCTTTCTTGGTTGCTTCGTCCATAAAATGAGTGGGGTGGAGTTAGGTTAATAATTTCCCAAAGTGCGCTCAACAGAACAATAGCCTCTAATTTTCCCCCCAGTTCCTGTCAATTCAGTGTCCGCCAGCTTATTCAAGGCCCTGACAAGTCCTGCGCAGAGAGGGAACTGCTGACGTGGCCTAACCCACTGTCTCCTGACCTTCCTGGACCACATGGCCTTTGAAATAACATCAGTTCACATCCCTGGGCCAGGGTTCTGTGGACCATGCCTTGGCTAATTTTCATGTCTCCTCTGGTGCTGAAGTTCTTCTTTAGCTCAGCAGTCCCTCTGAGTCTGTGCTGGGAGACAGGAGGCCCAGATAGCCCCCTGGAACTGATAGGGCCCCTGCCCTCTGCTTCCCCCACCATAATAGAGTACCTGTCTCATGTCGACCATGCTAGTTTCCTGACGTTCCAGAAGTTCTTCCTCCTGTCCAGTTTTCCACGGAGAATCCCACCTTTCCTGCCCTCGTTCCATGTGACTCAGGGGGGCTGGCCTCACCACCTGGCTCCAAGGCCCTACACAGAACCCAGGCCTGGCCGTGAGGTAACACATCCTCCTGGCCACAGCGATTGCTTCACTGTGGGCAGGGGACCCCACGAGGCCAACCAGAGAGAACTCTGGCACGTTTGCTGGAAAGTGCAAACCAGAGGGGCATCTCTTCCTCACTTTGGAGAGTCTGCCACCAAGACCCCAGGAGAAAGCAGAGCTGAAGATGGTGACAAATACTTTTCTGGAATCACTGAGGCCCTGGATCCAGCCATTCCTGAAGCCCTTGCATGCTCCCATCAATCCTTTTCCCTTAAAATAGCTTGAATTTGGTTCTAATCCTGTAACTGAAAGAGCCCCAACCAGTTTTGCCAGGGTCATGGGCAGCATCAAATGTTAAATGGGAGGAGGAAGGGTGAAGTGCAGGGGGTTGCTCAGGACGTGGACTGGGATGGCTGCCCATGGCAGTGTGGGTGCAAGCCCGAGTGCCAGGAGAAGGGACAGATCACACGGACCCCAGCAATAGGGCACAAGGCTCAACCCAGTGGAGGGATGCAGTTGTGGTGGTATTTGGGGCTCTGTGAGGCTGAACCTAAACAGAGGGCCAGTGCTGATGGACTTTGCTCTAAGAGAGCCTTGCGCCAGCACGTGTGGGTGGGGACCTGCAGGCTTGGCGTCTCCTGGGAGCTCGTTAGGAATGCGGGGGCTCAGGCCACATCCCACACTGGATCAGGATCTGCACTTTTTTTTTAATTTGGCCACATGGTGTGGCATGTGGGATCTTAGTTCCCCGACCAGGGATTGAACCCGTGCCCCCTGGGAGCGTAGGAACCGCCACTGGGCCACGAGGGAAGTCCCAGGATCTGCATTTTAACAAGATCCCGGGTGGTCTGATGCACATTCCAGCCTGAGAAACACCTTGTGGTGACTGTGGCCACATCAGCTGGTCCTCCCTGCGTGTACTGCTGCCTCGGCCATCAGCGGTGGACAGTTTCCCCTCCCTTTTTATCTGGGCTGCCCCCTGACTTGCTTGGGCCCAGGAGTGTGCTGGAAGTGGTGCTTCCGTGCCCTGCTTGGCCCTCAAGTGGCCTGGAGGCTCTGCTTCTTCCCGCAGAAGCCAGCTGCCATATAACAAGTCCGACCCTAGGCTAACCCTGTGGGGATGCCGCCTGAGGACCTGTGAGCTCCAGACGAGTGAGGAGGGCCTTCCTTCTTGGGCCGCCTCATCCAGCGCAGCCCCCAGATAAACGCAGCTGAGCACGTGACCCTCGCTGATATCACATGGAGCTGAGCCCTGCCCAAGTATCTCACCCACAGAATCAGGAGAAACAGCTCATCACTGGTGTCTGAAGCCACTGTTTGGAGTCATTTTGTTATTTAGCTGAGGAATAGCTACCGGGCCATCTGCAGGGTGTTCACTCGCTCCAGACTCTGTGCTGAGCACTTGCCACCGGCCAGGCGCTGTTCCAAATGCCGTTCCAGGCACGGGTGGAGGTGCAAGCATAGGCAGCACCCCTGCTCTTGCAGGACTGATGTTCTTGTCCAGGGAGACAGCGATAGACAGGAGACCATGCAACCACAATGCAGTGGCCCGGATGTTTGTGTCCCCCCAGATTCACAGGTGGAAATCCTAACCCCTGGGGTGATGGTGTTAGGACATGGAGCCTTTGGGGGCTGGTTAGGGTGGAGCCCTTGTGAACGGTGTGAGTGCTCACATCAAGGGGACTCCAGAGAGCTCTCTCCCTCTCTTTCCACCACGTGAGGATCAGTGAAAAAGTGGCCGTCTGCCACCCGACCCTGCCGGCACCCTGGTCTCAGACGTCCAGCCTCCAGAACGGGGAGCGATACACTTGTGTTGTTTGGAAGGCACCCAGTCGATGGTATTTAGTTATGACAGCCTGAACTGAGACACACGATGACCTCAGAGGGATAAGGACCGATTTGGAGTGGGGGTGGGAAGGTCCCTCTGAGGAGACATACTTGACCTGAGGTCCTGATGTTGAGCCAGAGGAAAGGGGGTGCAGCCAAGGGACAGGGGACACGGGCGGCTGGTCTGTGGGATGGGGATGGAGTCACAGAAGCTGGCAGGGCTACAGAGGCACCATCCCTTTCGGCGGCCACTGGCCACACAAGGCTATCTTACTTTAAACTTAAACTTACGTGACGGTTAAGTACAATTGAAAATGCAGTTTGTCAGTCCCACGAGCCACATTTCAAGAGCTCAACAGCCACACGTGGATCATGGCTACCATATGGGGCAGCGCCGATGGGAACGTTTCTGTCAATGCAGAAAGTCCTGTTGGCCGGCGCTGGCTATAGAACAAGTCAGAAGTAAGCCAGGGTTCAAGGTCAGACTGTGTGCTCTGGGGCTTGGTACTTCATTACATCCCTTGAGGTCCTGGTTTTCCCCAGGATTCAGTGAGGCTCTTCCGGCCCAAGAGCGGGTCCCTATAATCCCCAGCGAGATGCCAAGTGCACAGAGAGCGGAGCTGGGGTCTTGCCCAGAGCGTGTGTTCAAGGCCTCATTCACAGTAACTGGCAGCAAAGAGGCTGTTTAGTTGCCTTCTTTGCAACCTCATTTAAGCTGCCAATTTGGGGCTCCCTGATGTGAAAAAGAACAGAGCGTGGCTACTATTTCAGGGCAACTCGCAGAAGGGAAATTGCTACAATTAGCTGAAGCTGATTTCGATTAGCATATTTTCTTCCTTGGCGCATAACATCTGTTGGTGTCCTGTCAGAGCGAGACGCACGGGCAGAGAACCAGGAGGGTCCACGGGGAGCCCGATGTCAGCCAGGCCAAAGTCTGGGGGCGGGGCTAAGACAGGGCCTGAGGGACCGGTCAAGTCGTGGGCAGTTTGTGTTAGGAAGAGCAGCGCTTCCTTGCTCAAGCCGGGAGGCCGAAGGTGGAGACGCATGCCCTTCCTGGAGTTAGCGGGACCGCGCTGTTGTTTAGCGTTTGTGACACCTCCGCAAGTTCACCAACCTCTGGGGCGGGTACCTGATCATCCTCATCTGAGAAATGGGGGCGAGGACACCCACCTGATGGGTTAGGGGAGGACACCCACCTGATGGGTTAGGGGAGGACTGCATGAAATAATCTCTGTGAACACTTGGCAGACAGCAGGTGCTCCGTATGTGTTCGCCGAAGCATAATTTGATTGAGAACAGTCTTAGGAAAGGAGGAGAGATGGGTGAAGGGATGTCTGATTCACATCCAGGCTGGTTCCAACCCTGGCACTGTCACTCCTTCCTTCATTCATTCAACAAACATTCATTCTGCGGATTGGCTGTGGCCTTGGACCACACCCTTTTCCAGCCTGGACCCCTGTTTCCTACCTGGGGCCCCGCAGGTCCACAGAGCTTATCTCTGTGGTTCCTTCAGCTCTCCCCTCCTGACAAAGTTTGCAGCTGCCCTGGGAGGCCTGACCCAGTTGGACTCAAACGTGGAAGATTAGCAAGGTGTTGAGAACCGGATCCTGCAATCTGGGATCCAGAGCAGCCTTTAAAGATCGTTTGGTCCATCATCTCCCGACTGATCACAAGGGTCGCGTCCCAGCCCTGCTGGCAGAGGCACCTGGCTTGCCTGGACGCTTCCAAAGGTGCACCCTGGCTGCCTGGCAAAGCAGCTCGTTCTATTTTCAGAGTGCTCTCATGTTGGAGAGCCAGTCTGAACACAGGGTATATATAAATTCTAGGTTAATGCCCCTCTTGAAACACAGTTCTTGGCTTCTGTGTCTATAAGCTTCACCTTCCTGGTGGCAGGAATTAAGAGCAATGGCAGAGGTAGCAGGTCTGACACACAGTAGGTGCTTCACATGTGTTCCCTCCCACCTCTCCAAATGGGGGCTGGCGCAGGGGCCCTCTATCTCTGGACCCTAGACTGTTCGCCTCGGTCAGTGGACCTGGGTGGAACCAGTGTTCTCAGCGGACTTGGAGACCACCGGCACCAGGGACTCGCGTGTGAGGAGTCGGGGTAGGGGTCAGGCATCCAAAGAAGATGAAGGAGTGATGGTGAAGCCTCAGGGTAAAAGGTTTCTCTGCGCACCCATCTCGCTTACTGCCTGACACACTCGGGTAAAGCCAGGAGCTGCTCAAAACCGTGGGCCCCAGAACAACACCAGGGCGACGCATGCCATGGGGACCTGCGGGTGCCCCGTCACAGACGGTGAGTGGCCCATCTGGATGCCTGAAGCTGATGGACGGACAGGCTGGAGGAGAGCGCAAGGGGGCTGCAGGGAGGCCAGCCCCGCCTCCTGGTGCCCTTGCGTGGGTCCCCTGCCCATTGGCCACAGACCACCCTTGGCTGACTGCTGGCGGCCCGGCTAGGAAGAGCCAGCATCCTCTCGAGAGTTGGCTTCCGTCCCTGCCTCACCCCCAGCCCCTTCCTCCGTGTTGCCTGCTCTCTTGGGGTCCTGATCCATCCACCCACTTCCCACCACCGGCTCAAATCTCCCTCACTGTCCGCAAAGGGGAGAAAGAGTCCTGACACACCTGAGGGCCATGGGAGTTGATTTAAAAACCGCCAGAGAAGCAGTGTGTACAGAGAGAGAGGGAGGGTCCTGGTGTGCGTCTCTGGAGGGGCGGTGGTTTCAGCATCCCTCGCACCACCGAGGCCCCACCTGCTCACACGGCTGTGAGTGTGTCCTGGGCCCGAGGACGGCCTACCACCTCCCTGGGATCTGTCATCTGAGAGCCTGACCATCCTCCCCCCCAGCCTCTAGCAAGCACACCGCTGACCTTTGCCCAAGGGAGCAGGGCCAGGTGGCAAAGCAGGCCTTGGAGGTGATTAGAATATCACTTCCTGCAGCCAGTAACCCCACAGGCAGGGGCTGGAAAAGGGGTGCCTGGGTGGCCTGAGCTGGCTTCCCCAGGAAGGGCCCTGGGCTGGTCCTGGTACAGTCCTGGCCCCCAGACTGGATAATCCTGTTCTGAGTATGAGACCCTAAGGGCTCGGCCCGCCCACCACGGGCTGTCTCTGTGTCCACAGCTCTCCGGAAGCCTGAGTACTCACCAACGGTGCCTGGAAGGTCGGCGCCGAAGGTCAGCGTGTCTCAGTTGCCTGGCCCCGCAAGTGCAGGCCAGCCCTGGGGGCTCAGCTTATAACTGGGCCCAGGGGCAAGTCAGTCCACAGATCCTGAATGGACTGCATCGTGATGTCACACCCTGGGGCGGCCCACACACAGCCTGCTGTCCCTGCTGGTGTCAGGGGACCCCCCCACCAAGAACTGAACCCCTCTGGGTGCTGTTCTGGGCCGGCACTGCTGGAGAGGCAGTGAGGTGTCTGTGCTGCAAGCCTGAGAGCAGCTTTGAGACCCCCCGATGCTGGGTGTCCCTGCCCCTGCCTGGCCGGGGTCAACGCAGTTAAAACAAACCCATCTTTTATACAGCTTTCCTTCACAAACTGACTTCCGGGGGTACCTCCAAGCCTCTGGGTTCAAACAACCCGCTCCGTTAAGGATCTGTCCCTTGCAGGTGCCGAGTCGCGCTGGCAAGGCACGGCTGATGCTGTCTGTGCCCTGGCTGCCTGCAGCCTCCTGGCTCTACCCCTTCGGTGCACTAGGGAGCTGACAGAGCTGCCAGCACCTGTGTCTCTTTGCTGGGTGGCTTTTTCCAGCTGCTGGAGCCCACCCTGCCTGGAGGCGGTGCAGCTGCAAGGTCAGGGAATAAAGTCTCCCCACCTGGTCACCCTCCTGCTCAGGTGTGGTCATTTGGAGGAGGTCTCTGTACCATCTCCCAGAGGTCCCCTGGGACCGAGCCTCAGTTGCCCGCAGTGGTCACCGCCTTGGTTACACATCCTGTCTTGCTGCCTCTCTCCTGACTCACTTCCCCCCTCCCCTACCAGAATTTCCTGGGATCAGCCCCCAAGTAAAGGACTTTCCCTTGAATCCTCTTTTCAGGGTCTGCTTTGAGGGGAACCCGAACTAGGACATGGTGAATAAGGAATGGTTTTTGTCCTTGATAAGTTCACATTGAGAGGAGGAAAGACAAAGTGGCTTAGTACAATCGGGAATTTCTGGGAATTGCTGGTGAGTGTCGGGTCTCAGGGCAGAGGGAGGCATTCGTTCTGCTGGTGACCCTTTGGACTGTCATCAGGGACACCTTGAGGAAACGCAGGAGCTCAGCTGACACTCTCAGGAGGAGGCCAGCGGGAAGAAGGGGCCTCGGCAAGCTGGCCCCAAGGCCTTTTCTTCCACACGGGAGGCCTGAATGTGGTACCCACAGGGGACTGATTTGCCATACAAATTCCTCCTGGTTTCCACCTCCCTGGATGATTCTTCCTGAAATAAGAATTTGGAGGGGGACCAGACACCATATAAAATATGGCTTTTATCAGGTTTGGGCGGCTGTGGGATGGTTGGAGAGGGGTTGATAAGGGTGTCTGCTGGCCGATGGGATGAATGTGCTTTCCAGGGTGCCCAGCCTCACGCCTGCACTAGGCAGGATCAGCCCACTGCTTTGCAGGGGGCCATAGCCCTCCGCTCCTTCCACACACTCCTCTCCATCATCACCAGTTCTCCCGAGGCCGCCAACAAACACACAGCCCAGATGAAGACACTGGGCATGGCATCAAAATACCCTTCAAGGCAAGTTCCCACCCCCTTCAGTCAGACGCTTCACGTACAGAAATTCTGGAACTGCTACTGAGGGGCCCGAGGCTGCTTGGCTGGGCACCTGCGTAGATCATTCTTAGGGGACGAGGCACCTGAGTTCTTCTTGCCCCACATTTCAACATGGCTGGAGGGAGAACGAAGCCCTTTGTACTGGAGCCTGGTGTCAATAACAGCATCACCCAGGACTCAAAATGTATTTGGCCGCAAAGCCATCATTAGCTCTGCCTCTCGACAAAAGGCTCACATTCATGAAAGGGGTCCCCTTCCGAGACCCCAGCACAGAACTGAGATAGGAACGGGGGCTCAGCTTGTGCCTTTGAAGACAGTGGTCTCAATGTTCACCTCATATTTACCCTCCTGAAGCCACAAAAATGCCTTGGACCTGATCATTTTATTTGGTCATTAATTTAAAGGAAATAATCTAAAATATGGGGGAAATCTATGCACTCACATGTTAATTTCAGTGTTATTTAGAAACATGGGAAACGTGCCACAACTACCAAAGCCCATGCGCCTAGAGGCTGTGCTCCGCAACAAGAGAAGCCACTGCAACAAGGAGCCCGCGCGCTGCAATGAAGAGTAGCCCCCACTCGCTGCAACTAGAGAAAGCCCACATGCAGGAACAAAGACCCAATGCAGCCAAAAATAAACAAATAAGTAAATTTTTAAAAACCCTTTAAAAAAAAAAAGCAGCAATACTAAGTGTTGACAAGGATGTGGAGCAATTGAATTCTCTACATTGTAAATGCTACAGCACTTTGGAAAATTGGTAGTTTTCCATAGAGTGAGACCTACCCTATGACCCAGTAATTCCACTTCCAGGTATTTACCAAAAGGAATGAAAACATCACAAAAAGACTGGTACAGGAATTTCACAGCTGCTTTATTCATGATATCCCCAAACCAGAAACCAGAAACAACCCAAATGTCCATTAACAGGTGACTGAATAAACAAATTCTTGTATATTCTTATAATAGAATGTTAATCAGATATAAAAAGGAATAAACCACTGGTACATACAAGCTAACATGATAAACCTCAAAAATACCTTGAGCAACAGAGGCCAGAGACAAAAGAGTACACACTTGATTGTGTTTATGTGAAGTTTTGGAACAGGCAAAACTAGTCCAAGGCTAAGGAAGGGCCTGGGGCGCATGGGGTAAAGGGATGAGGAATCTTTTGGGGAAAAGAAAATGTTCTAATCTTTAGTATAGTGGTGGTTACTCGGGTGCATACATTTGTCAAAACTTGTCAACCATCACACTTAAAATGTGTGAATTTTAAAGCATGTAAATTATACTGCAATAAAGGTGAGAATGTGTGTGTTTGTACTTGCAGTGTGTGTATATATGATGTGTATTACATATATATATGTTCAGATACATATATATATGTATGTATAAATACACACACACACACACACACACACACACACACACACACACACACACACATTGCTTCCCTGGGGAAAAAACCAGAAGGAGCTACACTAAAATGTGAAAAGAAGTTTTGTTTCATGAATGGGATTATAGATGATCTTTTTTCTCTTCTCAGATTTGCCAAAATTTCACCTGTATGATCTTATTGTTTATATGATAGAATAATAAACGTTCATTTTTTAAAAATTCTGCAGCCATTGGAGGCAAGCACTTATGGTGGTCGACGACTCACCAGGTTTTAATTGCATGTTTGTGTCATGAAGTCCTATGATTTTTTTCCTGTATGCCCACCAATCTAAGTTTTCAAACCGGGCGCAAATCTTGCAGCCCCTGCGAAATCAGCCATAATGTCTTTGCTGGAAACAAATACTGTTATCATCCACCATCCTTTCTTATATTGTTTCTCTTTAACCACATCATGTGCTCACCAAGGGCTTGAAATAATATTTTTATTCTTTGTGTTTCCAACAGCCCCAGCACAGAAATAAACCACAGAAATTTGGAGAAAATAGACCTGAGCTGGCACAGGGTCACTATGTACAGTGGCACAGGCCGTGCACTGCACAAACTCCAAGCAATGATACAAATATCTTCCCCTGCCACGTGGATAGAGCCCTGTGGAGTTGTGCAAACAGACTCCTTGGTCAGAGTCCTGTCCCATCACTTCCTAGTTTTGTGACCTTGAGGAAGTTACCTCCTGAGCCTCAGTTTCTTTATCTATTGGGTAAGGAATATTGTTAAGGAAAATGATTGAATTGAGATAGTGTGTGTTCAAAGCCCTCTGCAAACTGTAACACACCCTACAATGTGAGATGTGATGATTCCTGTAATAAACCCGGTCTCTGCCTTTCTTTATGCCTTGCTCATTACCACCCCTTCCTCATCAGCTTCCACTCAGTTCCCTGAAATTGCCAGACAACATTCCCCCCTCAGGGCCTTTGCACGTGTTGTTCCCGCTGCCTAGAAGACTGTTGTGCCCACATCTTGCCTCCACTGGATCCTTCAGGTGATGCAGGTTTCAGCAACAGCGTCACTGGAGGCTTCTCCTGAGCGTCCTGAGATAGCCTCCTCCCCGCTACCATGTTCTACCTCATCATCTGGTGTTATTAGTACCTGAGGTTATTTTGTTTGTTAAATGCTGATTGTCTACCTCCCATCCCAAACCTCCTTGGGTAGAGGGTCTCTGTTTTGTTCATTGCTATGTCTCCAGCCCCTGGAGCAAAGTTGGTGCTCAAAAATCATGTACTGAGAGTGAACAGATACTTATTGATAACTAGGCAACATGTTGTATTTATTCAGTCTGCCAACTGTTTTCCAAAAACCAGAGACTGTGAAGCAAACACGGCTTTTTCCTCCTCTGCTGAGACCGGGCACCCACTCCAGTGGCTGAAGGAATCTGCCCGAGACGTGCTGGCGGCCACAGTCTGAACGTTTGCCGGGGAAGGCTCTACGTCAGTCCGTGTGGTGAGGACCAGGGAATAAGGAGGGCATTGTGCTGCTAGTTCCCAGAACAGCTCGGGAAAGGGGGGGAAGCACCTCCCTCAACCGGGCGCACCTCTCCAGCCAGGTGCTTTGTTCCTCTCCCCTTTCCCTTCCCGACTGTGAGCAAGGAAATCAGGTCAGCCAGCCTTACCTTTGTTCCTCGTAGCTCTCAATGTGGGGTTTCTCTAAAGTTCTGGTGTTGGCATGAGCCCTGCCAAGGCCACGGTGGAATTTTCTAATCCATGCCAAAGATGGAGCTCATTAATTTTCCTGCCTGAAAGAAAGAAAACACTTCTTTAGGAATGGGCGTGTTTCTCTTTCTGCTGGAGGAGAGTGAGACCTCTCTGCAAGGAAGATGAATCTAGGTTTGTAGGTGGGTCATTCAGGGAAGACCCAGCGCACCGACAGCGCTCACAGACCTGCCAGGCCCTGGAGTTGTCCACGCCAGCGGCTGCCCACTGCCGTGGGCTGAGGGCCGGGCAGGGCCTGGGAGACTTGGGCAGAGGCTGGGATGCACGCCCCCTCTCCCTAAAGTGCCCACCCAGCACATTTCCAGAAAGTTCTTCTGCCCTCTCTTTCTTCCTCATTTGAAATGTGCATGATTCCTGGAGGGGTCACTCCTGAGGTCAGACGAGCCATCCTCACTGCCTGGACCTGACACTACCAGGTAAATTGCTAGGATCTTTTTACACAGTAGTAAATAATTTAAAACTTTATATTATATTATACACATCTTAAATATATATTATATTGTAATGTTAAATATTTAATATACATTAAACTGTATTTATTAATAGAAAATAGTATAGAAGGGAAAAGTAAAAAGTGTCACATGGCAGGGGTTGGGACTTCAGGTGATTTTCCACGTTTTTCTTGATAGCTTTTCCTGTATTATCCGCATTGTGTATTCATATACGTTACTCTCGTGTCATAAAAATAACAATAAAATAATTTCCCTTTTTAGAAAAACTGCCTTTGTGGATATATTGTGGAGAAGAATGCAAAAATCATGTGCATCTTTAATATAAACCTTAATGCCTTCCTGGTACAGACTTAGAGGCTGGAGCCCCATCCTCAATGGCTGCCTTCACCCTCCCCTGCCTTTAGAGGCATTGCGTGGTAAGCCAGTAATACTTTAGTGTGAATTAGCCGGAGTTCATCTCCCCCCGCCCCCCACACACATGCACACAGACACACACACCCCACAGGTGGCACCCAGAACTCTGTGAGAGTCTGTGGACTCACAATGAAAGAAGGAATAAAAGTTGCCTAAATTAAACCAGCTAACTCAATTCTGCCCAGGCCTGGATTTTTCTGACTGCAGTGGCCAGCAGCAATCTAAAGAAGGTGTCAGGGGGGCCACAGGCTATGTTCTCATCCCACCGAATCTAATTTGTCTGCAGCGCACGTTCAGATTGGAGGCTGGACGCTTGTGCCGAACTGAGACAGTCTGCTTGATCTGTTAGCTGGTTGAAGGGGCTGCCAGGCCAAAGGCAGAGAGCTGAGCTCAATCGCCCTTGCAGGCCCTTTCTGGATTTTATTTTCTTTTTTACTTCTGGTTTAAAGACCTTCTTCAAAACTCTCACTAATGATTAAAAAAAAAAAAGCTGATTAACAGAGTTGAGAAGAGCCACACGATGATTAAGTGGTTCGAGAAAAGACGTGGAAAAAAGGTTTAAGGAGCTGCAGTTTGGAGAAGAGAACCCAGAAGAGGGGATAGAATAATGATTTTTAAGTGCCAGGCACTTAATCAACTGAGACGCACTCGGTGAACGTTGAATGGACATTGCGTGGGGATGCCTTATCTGTGCCCTAAAGCCAAGAAGAATAAGACTTTAAGAAAGAAGTACGAAGGAGGTAGGAGGGATTTAAGATAGATACAAGAAAGGACTTCCCAAAAGCTAAAAGCATCTCATTGCAGAACCAGAAATCACAGTGGATTCAGAAGGAAAAACCTTTTAGGCCTTTTATAAGCGTTAATGTTGGTTGAAGAGTTCTAATTCCTGTTCACAGAATCTGCCGGCAAACTAGTGCCCAGTTGTGTTGGGGCAGCTTCTCCGTGGAGCCAGCGGTGGGGGAAAAATGTGTTCAGAGATTTTGTGGAGGAAGCAGTTCTGAGAGCTCTTCAAGGGCAGAGAGAAACCAAGTTCGATGCAGCTCTGCACCACAACAAGAAGCGGGGGCTTGGCAAACGTAGTGCCCGATTCCAGGATGAACGAGCAAAGGCAGTCCTTGAGAGTTGGGGCAGAAGGGGACGGCAAGAGGCTGGGAGAGCATGCTTTGGGCCGAGGCACCGCATGGGCACGGGCGGGAATGTGTAGGGCTTGGCGAACGTCGGGGGGACCAGGCGACGGGAGTCCACACAAGTCAGGCAGAGAAAGATTTGACGTAGAGGAGACCATCTGAGGCTCCTGAAGGGGGGACGAGACAAGATGGAAGCACCGGTTTTGGAAGGTTGAGTTTGCTAAAAGCGAGTGGATGGATTGGAAAGAGTGAGAGAAGAAAGACAGTTGGGTCTTTCACAGCTCTGTACACCAATTCACTCTATTTACGCTGGAGCATTTCCCACAAGCTGAACGTTAGGCTGATGAATTAGTGATTGCCTGTGCCCATCCCTACTACACCACAGGCTCCCCGAGCACAGGGTCCTGTTTTTCTTGTTCTCCGCTGAGTTCTTAGCACCTAGCATAGACCCTAGAGCGTAGCAGGGCTCCAGATACATTCATCGAATGAATGAATAAAGTAAACCGGGCACGAGGGACAAAGTTTGGGAGTCCTGAGTTCTTCATTGCTGGTAATCTTTAAAAAAAGAGTCAAGACGTCTAACTAGCTAGACTAGTAAAGGAGGCTTTCTGCTCAGGGAAAGCCTTTTAACTTGATGGCCCTCAGATTTTGAATCTGAATGTCCAGTGTGAGGCATCTAACCAAGCCAGGCTGACCACATTCAGTTCAATTAAAATATTTCTGACAGTTTACCAAGTGCTCACTGTTATCTGAGGAGCAGGCTGAAGGGGAAACACATGGAGTCCTGGAAGGACAGTAGAAAGGAGAAAGGTTTCATTAACTCACGTAGGGTCTGTTATACCTGCTCATTTCCCCACTGTTTTTTTCCATGGCAAAAGCAGAGGGTTGTATCATGGAAAGATGCCATTTTTGGAGTCTCTAGACTTATTTAACTTTGTCATTTATAAGTGTGGGGTCTTGAGCAATGCTACTGCACTTCTCTGAACACCAGCTGCCTCACCTGTAAACTGAGCTAATGATAATAATACTTCCCTCTCACGGTTCTAGTAAGGATCATTTTCAAAGGACTTTAGAAATAGGAAAGTACCACGCAAACATCATCCATCTATTTATTTCCCCCATATTTTCTTTGGGGACCCAGCCAGCCCCAGGTCAGTCCTCAATTTTGCAAAAGCTCCTATCTCTAAGCTCACTTCCAGCATCACCCACAGAGCAAACCAAACATTTTTGGCCAAGGTATATTTTACTACCACTAGCAACCATAGAAATTTGTAATTTGGGATCACTCTTACCATCTATTTTCTTTGTGTAAGTTTTATTTTTCTTTTGATGGTTAGTATAGTCTATCTACAGAGCGTTTTCTTTAAGTGTATAACAACATTACTCTGATTTCGAGTAACACTGCTGCAGAACTTAAATCGTCTGGGATGTCATAGGTCTCCTGCTCTAGATTTTGCAAAAGTATAAGATAAATGTGCTGACTGTGGAGCGGAAGGATCTGCGTTCTGTTTCAAAGCTTTTAAACCCTAAATTTGTGTTTCTAGAAGCTCAGAGGGCCCTACATTCAGTCGTTTGTTCATTCCTTGAAGAAATATTTATCAGTTTTGGATCAGCCCAGCTGATGCCCTGTTCACATCCCCTCTGCCATTCCTGGGCATCTCCACAGCCGCTGACTGCAAACACCAGCACCCTTCCTCAGGTCTTTCTCTGGGGCGTGGGCTGGAAACGCCAGGAGCAGCCTTCAACCAGTGATGGGTAGGTGTTGGTGAGTAAGTACTCTGGCTTCCTCGGTGCTCAGGGTGGTACCTCTGAGGCATACACCACCGCATCCCAGGGTTCCTCAGCGGGATTAAGCTTCAACTGCTCACGGTGGAAACTTGCTGGTGATGCGCTGTTTACTGGCTGTCTTCCTTCCCTGGCTCACTTCTTCACTCCCTTCCTGGTGACTCCTGGGATCACCTTCCATATAAAATGCTTTCACTCAAATCTTTTTCTCAAGGTCTTCCTCTGAGGAGAGCCAACCTAAGGTGAGTTTTTACCAGAATCAAGGCATTGGGTAGGTCTTCAGGGAACAGAATGATGCATCAGTTCCAGCCACTGCCCGCAACGAGTCCGCAGCTCAGACATGGCGTGAGATGTGTGCAGAAATGTCAACATGAGCATGAACAGGATTTCATTTTCTAACATTTTCAAATACTGTTGAGTCTCTTTCACACACACACACACACACACACACACACTCACACTCACCCTCCACTCCAGTCCAGGTGACTGTTATATTCAGTTCTGTGAAGGAACCAGCCACCTCATAAGGGCTGATTGTTGCATTTTCAGGAATTTTTCAAGCAGTTCATTAAACACAGCCATTATAAAACATTTTATGATATAAACTTACAATGACATAGATTATAGTAAAAACAAAAGTAATAAATACTCATCCTCATCACTTCCTAATTATTTGACTACATTTTACTATTATATCTGCCTTTGAGATTATTCATGAGGTTACCTGTATGGTTTATAATGGTATGTTACTGCGAATTTCTTCGCATCTTTGTGTTTGGTTACTTGAAATCAGCTCCGATGGGAGTATTCACACCCCAGAAATTGGCAAATGCTACAAATTAGGAATGCTCCCCTGCCCCCAACTCCAGTAGCCAATAGTTAAATATTTACCGGCACATCAACCATATTTTGCCTGGAATCTTACAAAAGCCTCCTACCTGGTCCTGGCATCCTCCATTCCATGTCTTAACAATTCTGCCCACCACTGCTAAGGTGACCTTTTGGGATATACACTGATGTGTATAAAACTGGTGACTAATAAGAACCTGCTGTATAAAAAAATAAATTAAAAAAAAAATGCAGATCAGACGGCACTACTCTCCCACTTAAGGCTCCCGCTCCCCTGGCTTCCGATACATCCTAAGGCTCCTCTCCTGTCTGCACCTTCGTGCCTCACGGCCTTTGCCTTCTCTCCTTTCCTTCTTGAGCTCCAGTCACACAGTCCTCCTTCTGTTCCCTGAACCAGCTGCTAAGCTCCTCCCCACCCCAGGGCTTTTCCACTTATTCTTCCTTCTTTTCACAAGATCAGCTTCTCGTCCTTTAAGTGTCAGCTCAACCATCACCTCCCCAGAGGGGTTTTCTCTGACCGGCCTCTTACATCCTCTGCACCCCCCATTCCCAAAGCCCACCCCTCTCCTTCACAGGAGCCTCTTCTCGCTCCTTGTAGCCTTTGGCACCATTTTGACTCACCTTGCTTATGTATTGGTTGACTTGGCTACCGCCTTTTCCCCACTAGAATGTGAACTCCACGAAAGGAACCCTCTGCCTTGTTCAAGGCTGTCTCCTCACCTCCTAGAACAGTGACTGACATGTGATAGGTCCTGAGTTGGATTCATCTGTTGGATGAATGGTTGCACGTTGCTTCTACCTGCCCCCCACCCTGGCTCCATTCACTTCTCAGCCCTCCACAACTCGGTGGCCAACTTTTCACCCACCCCTTCCTCTAAAACTTTGATTCCTGAGTTGCCACGTTTAACACACATTTCAGTCTTCATCTTGCTGAATTTCCAGTCTGCATTTAATCATTCTTTACTTCTTGAAACTCTTTCCCTTCCATGTGTATTTCTGCTTGTTTTCTTTTGCTTCAACCATCGCCATGAGAAGTGAACGCCCTCTCTAGTTTCTGATTCCCAAAGAAAGGAATGAGCCTTGTGGAGCAGCATTGAGATGCTCCAGTCAAGCCCAGACTAGAAGTGAACCCCTAGCCCACCCATGCGTGACTTATGCGTGGGCCAGCCAAGATCAGCCAAGCCTCAGCTGCCGTAGATGTGTGAGCTCTAATAGGAAACCAGAATTGTGATAAGCCACTGAGTTTTGGAGTGATTTATTATGCAGCAAAAGCAGATTGATACAGACTCTTTTGTGGGTTTTCCTTTCTCTGTGCAGGACTCAAGCTCTGGTTTCTCCTGTCCCCATCCACATGCAGCTCCCAGCTTCACATGCTGGGTGTGATCATCTCATCTCTGTCCTTAAGGTCTGAACCTCCTCTCGTGCTCAGGTTTCCAACTGTAATAGCCACACTGGCCTCCACCCTTGAGCTTCAGACCCAGTGAAACACTATCTCCCCCTGGACTTCCCCAAGACTCCTCAAATTCGACATGTCAAGACAACAGGCAACATCCTCCCCACTTCCTTTCCCCCACCTATTCATTCTCCTGCATGCCCTGCCCCTGCACTGACACCACCATGCTCCCTGTCATTCGGGCCAAGAACAGGGGCTCACAGGTGGCTCCTCCCTGTCCCTCACTCCCGTGGTCACGAAGCCTCACCTACTCCACCTCCTAAACACCCTCATGAAGGACCCTTACACCTCCCAACGGTGCCACTGCTCTGTTCAAGCCCTCACCACCAGAACTATTGCAATGGCCTCCAACCCAGTGGGTCCCCAACCTAGCTGAGCATCACAGTCAGCCGAAATAGGGGGCCATGGGAGCGACCTTGGCTGTCACTGACAACAAAGCCTTCCCTGAACCACCACTGCAACCCGCACAGGTACAGCACACCTTCTGGGATCTGGCACCAAATGCAGTGGTTATGCTCATGGACCCTGGCGCCCACCCCCCTCCTCTGACCAGCCCTGTGACAAACGGCAGGGTACTCAACCTCTCTGTGCCTCCGTTTCCTCATCTCTAAAGTGGAGATAATAACTGTGCCTCCTTTACTGGGTTGTTCTGAGGGTGAAATAATTTTCCTTATTTGTAAGGCATCTCCAATAGTGCCTGGCACGTGATAAGACCTAAAAATGTTACGTCCTTTTTTTCACATGATATTTTTCTTCTGTTTGTCTTTTATCATCCTTTTTTAGTTGTTGATAAAGTAAAACCTCTTTTCACACTGTAAGATATCTTCTCTTTCTACCTACTCTTTAAAAATAATATTTGCAAGTTAGTCATAGAAAGCAAAGCCCTGTCATGAGTTAATGGGCTGTTCTAGGTAATTATTCTTGTATGTTTAGTTTTTCCCAATAAGAATGCTTTATTTGTTTTTAATATACAACTAAAACCCAAAAAGGACGTATCCTTTTTTTTTTTCTTAAGTCAGGTTGATTGAAGAATAATTTGCTTACAAACCAAAGTCGCCCTTTTCAAGAGCGCATAATTTGATCGTGTAACTGTCACTATCGCCAAGGTGCGGAGCATTGACATCACCTCTACATGGTTCCCTTGTGCCCGTGAGGCTCGCCTTTTGACACTCAGCTCTTCTTACCCTCTCCTTCACCCTTCAAGCTTTGGCAAAACACCACAAATCGGCAGGCCCCTGGTGCACCACGCTACCTAGATCCCAGGCCTCCACCCGCCCTGTTCTCTCACCTTCTGGCCTGGCTAATTCCCCTTCTCTTTCCAGCTTCTGCTCTCACCCCTCTGCTCTCCGCAGTCTGAGCTCGCCTCGGCCTCTCTCTGGCCTGGCTTCATGTGACAGCCCTCACTGGCCTGTCATCCAGGGGGCGGCAGGGACCTGATTCCCAGGCTCCAGCCTGTGTCTGGCACTGAGCAGATAGGACCTGGAGGCTGTGCTGGGCGATGGGATCCCTCTCGTGCTGGGTGGCTTGATGGTTACAGGCCTGCGGCAGGGCCAGGGGCTCTGAGCCTGGGGGAAGCCCCTCACTCCCCCACAGGCACCTCCTGTCCATCTAGTCCTGGGGGTGGTTCCCATTTTTCCCAGACACGCCTTGGGAGAGACCAAGGCTGAGACAGGCTGAGAAGGCGGAGCAGGGCCGAGGAGGGCAGTCTGCAGGCACAGCAGTGGCTGTGAGTCAGGTCGGCTAGGAGGTGGGGGTGGGGTGGGGCAGGAGCTGACCTCCTCGTGGAGGCTGGACAAGGGGCAGGGACTGAGCAAAGGCAAAGGCTCAGGCCAGGCCACTTGTCCATACTGAACCCTATGTTGTGTTGAGGCCAAAAAAACGTCAATCACAGGAGGGAGCAGACAGAGAGACCCTTTTTTGTAAACACCCTTCGCTCCTACGGACTTTGTAATCCTATGATTCGTTTAACAACATTTATGAAATGTGCATTTACGGAGCCCCTACTCTGTGCAGGTGTGGGGTCGGTAGAAGGTCCTATCGTGGCCCCCAGATGCCCCAGGC
This sequence comes from Tursiops truncatus, assembly GCF_011762595.2. Taxonomy (NCBI): domain Eukaryota; kingdom Metazoa; phylum Chordata; class Mammalia; order Artiodactyla; family Delphinidae; genus Tursiops; species Tursiops truncatus. The sequence continues at coordinate 38,894,886 of NC_047048.1, read as the reverse complement.
ACTCAGCCTTCTGCCAAGGGCTTCTTGCTGCAAACAGCTGCTTCTCTCTGCTGGAAGGCTTTCTCTGGCTGACGGAGCATCGGGGTGAGTTAAAGCCCCCCAGAAGAAGCCCTCCACCACGAGGACTGGGAGTCCCGCACTGCAGGGGGGACACCTCTGGGGCGGGCTCCACATGGTTCCCTAGTGCCCAGCGATGCTGAGCCTTGGCTGCCCGCAGAGGCCACTTGCTTGACATTGTGCTCTTCACCAGCCCCTTCCCATCCCACTTTCCTACCAGTGTTTCCTGTGATCATCCCTCAAATGAGTCACTTGCACCCAAACCCTCCTGGTCAGGATCTGCTTCTGGGAAAACCAGTGTGAATAAGATGAAGGAGGTCTGTGCCCACAGCAAGGCCTCTGAGGGCAGTTGGGTCTTTACTGGGTCTAAGTATCAGTCTAGGCTGCTTGCCCAGCTTGTAGTGATTTCCGGGCACTCGACAGACACCAATGAATGGATGGATGGGTGGATGGATGGGTGGATGGATGGGTGGATGGGTGGATGGGTGGATGGGTGGATGGGTGGGTGGATGGATGGATGGGTGGATGGGTGGATGGGTGGATGGATGGATGGATGGGTGGATGGATGGGTGGATGGATGGATGGGTGGATGGGTGGATGGATGGGTGGGTGGATGGGTGGATAGATGGGTGGATGGATGGGTAGATGGGTAGGTAGGATGGATGGGTGGATGGGTTGATGGGTGGATGGGTGGATGGATGGGTGGATGGATGGGTGGATGGAAGAATGACTCTCCAAAACCCAGAGAGGGGAGCGATTGTCCTAAAAGGGTACATCCATGTTCAGAGAGGCTAACTGGTTTACCCACGGTCAATTAGAACTAGTTGGTAGCATATGCCAGCAAGAAGCTGGGATTCTTGACTTTTACGTCAAGCTGGGGCTCACCACTGGAAAAAGACTGAGTGTGGAAAGCTAATCCAGGTTAATTCCCGCGGATTAATCATTAATATGCTAGGGAACTGCTGAGATTAAAAATATGAATGAACGGTTTAATTTCAACCCAGCCCCTCTTTATTCCCTCATGATGGCTTGTATTTCCACATCTAACAACTCATATGGTACCAGTGACAAAGAGGGAGCGAGTATGTGAGACTGTCCAAGAAACAGCTATTAGGAACAGGATTCTGCAGCCACGGGGGTGGGGGAAGTGGTACAGGGCAGATCAGCCTGCAGCAGCCCTTTTGCCCTCCCAGAAACCTTAATTTCAAAGAAACTGGCTTTGACTCAAGTTCAAAGAGTTAGTTTTAAGAGACACTGATATAATGGTTAGAAACCAGGCCTAAAATTATCTTAATTGAGACTTATTTGGTTATGAAGAGAGAGTGCTGGGTTATATGGGGGGGGGGGTAGGGGTCGGGAAGTCCTGTCATGAAGCACCGTTTACTCAGTTTTCTGGAAAGTGGGTGAGTTTATGTGCGTCAGACCCTCTCACCCTCCCCATTGCAGAGTAAAATGCCGGAAGGTCAACTGCAGTCATTGCCCTGCTGCCAGTTGAGGTTTGGACGGTGCCTCAGTTGTAACCTCCCTAAAAATGGGTGTAAATGACGTCCACCCTCCATTCCTCCTGCACCGTCTGGACTTTCCGCCCCAGTTTACTCAAGAAAATTCTTTCTGGTGCTGATTGCAATCTCTTTGAAGATAGTGACGTGCCCTCTCTGAACTGACCCCCAGCATAACTTGTCCTCACATCTAGGGCCCGGAGGGGGCGCTGCTGCAGGGGAAGTCAGTTGGTTTTAAACGAAGCATTTCTCCCTACTGTTCGCATGTTGCGCAACCCTGCTCAGGGTGACACCCACCGCCATCTCAGCCCGGAGGGGCCAGGGGCGCAGGCGCGGCGCCGCTGGGATTCGAACCTTCGCGGCCCGCCGGGCCACAGCCTTCCCGGAATCAGCGCCAGCAAGCAGGGTCGCTGGCCCGGGGTGGGCGGGGCCGGCCGGCGCCCCCTCCCCCGTTCGGCCGCGGGTTCCGGGCCCGCCCCGCCCCCGCGCTGGGCCGAGCGCCGCGCCGCGCGGCTCCGCCCCTCACAGGCCCCGCCCCCGAGGCTCCCCGCAGCTCCTCCCCTCTCCCATTGGCCGAAGCGGAGACCCGCCTCTCCGCCCAATGGCCGCCGCCGCGGCTCGGCCGCCCGCGCTCTGACTGGTCAGCGGCCGGCGGAGTGGCGGGGCGCGGGCCAATGGGGAGAGGCGGCTCGATGAATGGCTGGCCCGGGTGGGGAAGGCAGGAGGCGGCGATCCCGGCGGAGGGGGCCGTTTGCCAGCTCCGAGGCAGAAAGTGCCACGACTCCACACGCGCGCACGCAGCCAGCGAGCAGCCGGAGCGGACGGCGGACGGAGCGGGTGGCGTCGGGGTCGCGGCGCCTGCAGTTGCTCGGGGGCGGCTTCTCGGCGGAGGCTCGGCCGGCTCCTCTCTCCCGGTTCCGCGGCGGCGGCGGCGGCGGCTCCTGCCCTCTCGCTCTCCCTCCCGCGTCTCCGGCTGCAGGTAAGAAACTTGGCCGGGCCCTGCAGCGGCGGTGGCGGCGCGCGGGCCGGGCCGTCGGGGCGCCGGGGCCGGGCCGGGCGGGCCGCGCCGGGAGTGACACGTCTCCCTGGTGGCCCCTCCCCCGGCGGCGCCCCCGGCCGTCGCCGCGGCGGCGGACCCTGGGGGTCCGGGCGGGCCCTGGGGGCGTGTGCCGGGCCGAACCCGGTGCAGGGGCGTTGGCCGAGCGTGCCCGAGGTGTGGACCCCACGCCCTCGCCGTCTGCGGGACCTGCGGCGGCCCCGCGGCGCGACGTGGCCGCCCCCCCCCACCTCTCTCTGTCCTTCCCAGCCGGGCCGTCGGGCCGGCCGGCGCGCTCCGAAGTTGGGCGAAGAAAGTTGGCGGCGGGGCGGGGCGGCGCACAGCTGGCGGAGGAAGGGGTTAAGCTTCGGGAAGCGGCTGGATGACGTTGCCGGGCTGGAGTCCGGGCTGGGGGGGTGGGGGCGGGCGGAAGGCGGCTGGGGCCGGCGGGGGAGGGGGCGGGATTGAATGGGGGCCCGAGCCGAGCGCGCCCGCCTCGGGCTGCGGCTGGGGGCGCGGCGGGGCCGGGCGGCGCCGACGGGGCGGGCCGGGCTCGGGGCCGCGGGGCCCGCCGTGCGGAGACCCGGACCGTCCGGGTCCGGACGCCCGGCGGCCGTGGTGGCAACTTCCCGGAGTGCGGGAGGCGGCTTCCTGCTCCCCCTGGCGGCGGGGCCGGGGGCGCTGTTTGCCCGGCCGGCCGCGCGGACCCGGTGCGAGGGCGCCCGGCGGGGGGACGATGAATGGGCCGGCGGTGCCAGGCCCGGCGGAAGTGGCACCTCCGGCCCGGCCGTCAAGCGCGCTGGCACCCCGCCTGGCTCCCGCCCCGGGTCCCGGGCTCCCGGCCTGGCGCCGGGCAGGGGAGGGCGGGCTGGGGTCCGCGCTTCCCGGGCAGCATCTGGGAAGCCTCGGGGAACCCTCCCCACATTGCAGATCACAAACGGTAGCTCGGGTGGTGTCATGGCTAAGGGGTGGGCTTCCGAAAGCCGGCACCGTGGGGAGTCGGCCAGGCTGTTTCACTCCGGGGTCCGCTTCCACGTCGGAACAGCCGGGCTGCCGGAGAGAGAACCGTGAAGACCCAGCACGTGTAGGGAGTAGTCCACAGGTGTTGACTGTTACTGTTTTTGCATGAGTTTCTAGGGTGTTCGGGCCGGGAGGGTGGTGGGGTCTGGGTTTGGCTCTGGCCCACCCGCTGCGGACGCAGCCTTGCCACGTCCTGTCGTCTGGATCCCACCCCTGCCACGCTGCAGACCCTTTGCTCAGGTTGCTTAACCTCTCTGAACCCGGGTTTCCTTATCTGTAGCCTGGAGATAGAACCACCCACTCACTGTAGGGTCGGGCAGCCTCCCAGGTAAGTGCTGGGAAACCCTGGGACCTTGTGCCAGCAGAAGGAAGTTTGGCAATAACTCCTGGAGGTCGGAGGTCAGCAGAGTCTAGGAAGCATCTAGAAAATGAAACTTTGCAGGCTCTTGGGAGCCTCGCGGGTCACTGTTTGCCTGGTGTGCTGGAACCTTCAGAGCGGGGGCGTTTGTGTGGCGTTTTCTGGACTTTGGGGAGGAGGTCTCTTCAGAGCTTTGGCTGTTCCCGCGGGGCTGGGAAGCACTCTGCCTCCCCCTACGCTTTCCTCTGTGCTTGGCTGTCCTGACTTCCCCCTGATCCAACCCCAGAGAAGGCTCTGTGATCCTGCAGCGGGCTGTGGTGACGTCTCTGTTCCTTTATGAACTCTCCAAAGGTCAGGCCCACTGTGGGCTGCCAACTTGTTTTCCTTCCAGAAAGAAGCTTCCGGTTCTGAGGGCCTGGAGATGCCACTTCCCTCTCTGATGAAGCGAAGGAGGAAAGCTGGAGGCAGGAGGCGGAGCAGGGCTTGCACGTTCAGGGCTTCTGGACCCGTTGAGCTGCAGGGTGGCGGGGTGGGTGGCCAGATAGGGAGAGAGAGGTGTCTCGGGGACTGGAAACAGCCGCCAGGGAGTCGAGCCGCAGGCACTGTGCTGGATCAGAACTCTTCACTTTCACAGTTAGGAGTTGGCCTCTGAACATCTCTACAGAGATTAAGAAGTTAGTTTGGTACCTTGGTGCATGAATAGTTTTTGGTGATGGGAGAATTTTAAATAAATCCCAAGCCACTGAGTCACATTTGAGCAATTATGCTCTTTGCTGAAAAGAGCCCTAAGTCAGTAGGCTGTAGTGATGATACAGCACCAAATTCCATGTAAGTGGCTGAATGCAAACCATTTGATTGGCATCCTGGTTTATTATGTAGCAGGGACGCCTTTTAAAAATGTCAGGACCCCAGACTTTTCTTACTTGTTCTTTTATTCCAAGGAGTTTTAACGAGGAGGTGAGTGACGTATAGGCAAGGAGTCAACCATTCTTTTCGAGAATCCAGATTTTTCTGTGCTAAAATCTTGTTTTGGGAGAAAAAATATGGTCAGTGAGAATGATGACGGTGGAGACACTGCTGTCCATCTGTACGTTCTGGCCCGGGGATGGTTAAGGCCTGGCCCGTAACACAATAATTGCGGATGAAATGAGGTAGACCAACACACCTGTTAAATTTTCTCCAGCTATCTCATTGGACAGCCGAAGCTCAGCCCAACTTGATTTTTAAGGTTTACTGTTTAGAGTCAGATTCACGGCTTTGGTGTACATCTCGGCCTCACAGCAGCCAGTTTCCATAGCGTAGATGTGGTTGTTCCCATCCTGTGGATGAGAACGTGGAGGCCCAGCAGGTCAGTTCCTGTTGCCCAGCTGCTGGGCGATGTGGGCACGGCCTTCTGAATGTTCACCGACACCTACAGGCCGTATAATTCCATACTCGTTGGGACAGTAAGTACCCCAGGAAGCACCTGGAATTGGAAGATGGAAACGAAGGCGGGGATTCAGTGTGGGATGTGGCAGTACCAAGACAGGGCTTTCATTTCATGTCTTTGTCAAGCTTCTCCTGTGTGCCAGGCCTTCAGACACCACAAACGAACCTCGTTCGTGTCCGAAGACACTCCATCTAGAACTGTGTTGTCCAGTACGGTAGCCACACGGAGGTATTTCAACTTAATTAAAGTTAAATAAAATTAAATTAGTGGCTGTTCATGCGCTTCCACCTAATAAGATGTCACCTTTAGAAAGCAGTTCTTCCTGACCCTTGGTGTGCATTATAAACTGCATGTTAAGGGAAAGAAGGCAGGGGAGCAGGGGCGTAGCACAGACAGTGGTCCTGCCCTGGAGAGCTTCTTACCTAACACCAAGGGCATCAAAGTGGTCAAATGTAACAGACACGGAAGATAGGTATTGGGCAGAAAACATATGGCTTGTAGGGAAAGTAAATATTTAATTCTAAGTGAGAGAGCCTGGGCAAGAGGGCCACTTAGCATTATGGAAAATTAACCTGGGGACTTCCTAGGAGGCTGTTTTCTTAGGCACACAAGTTCTGATGAGTCTCCTGAAACAGGCAGGCCGACTCCCACGACTGGAGGCCAGACACATGTAGCGTGTTTCCTTTAAGAGCTGTAAATGACATGCATCTCCCACATGCCTAGCAACGCAGGGCAACTTTAATTTATAAAGAAAGTTCTGTAATTTCTACGTTGGATTATTTTGGCAAGGCTGGAACAGCTGCCGGTCTCCTAACCTTACACGGTCCAGGGTGCAGGCATTTTCCTGTTTGGCGGACAGCAGTTGCTTCCTGGCTCTTTGCAGGGCTTTGTTATATTCCATAGAACTTTGAAAGGATCACTGGATAGTATTTGGGGAGAATTTCTGAATTCTTGGCTTTACTAGTGGCCTCATCTTAGTACATTGTGTAGAGTAACGTCAAACCAGTTAACAGAGCCCAGAGTGATAGACAGCTACTTTCTTGTTGGTCAGACAGGAGGCCCCTAAGGTTGTGGCGGAAGTGATCAGCTATTTATAGTGATAGTGAATACCATCTGCTGGCTCCAGAGTTGGAATAGAAGACCATCTTAGACCCAAAGCTCTAATTCTGTGCCCTGGCCCTGGTTGAGGTGTGAGTGAACCAGGTGTGTTTCAGGCTGTCTTGAGACTGGTTCCCAGCTGGAGCCCTGCATGGATGGAACTTGGCTGGCATGTGAGGTTTGTTCAGGCCCGGTTGCTAAACAACTGAGCCACCTTTTAAAATTGGAGAAGTTGTTGTTGTTAAAATCTAGATTTGGGGGTTCTCTTGGGGAAAGTGGGAATTTCTGGGCACACCAGTTCTGCTTTCTCAGGTGGCAGCCGTGGACTGTGGTTGTCTTCCCCAGGCAGGGGCTGTGCTCTCCTCCCAGCCTTGCTCACAGTACGTGCTTGGGTGCCGGTGGTCCCCGAGGGACACTGTCTACTCCAGCGTCTGGGAGCAAAGAGGAGCTGGAGGGCGTCCGCATGTGACCTGCGTAGTCACCGGCGTCCCCCACTGGCTGCAGCTTGGGGCAGCGGGGGGAGCAGTGGTCTGGGTTCTAGTCCCCGGAGTAAGTGGTGTGACCTTGGATGTGACTGTTCTCGTCCCTTGGCTTCAGTTTCCTCCTCGTGTAACATGAAACCAGGCCAGTTGGCTCCATCTTTCAGGCCACACATCGTGCTTTATCCTTCACTCCATGCCTTCTCACACTTGTATCCTTTACGACGGCAAACATGTCAGCTCCGTCCACTCTCACCGCATCCCCTGGTGCCAGCCTGGTGCAGACCCCTCATCCCCCGGGTTATTTCACTAGGTCTGAAGTGGTCTGCCTGCTTTTGCCCTCACCCCTGCCTTCTGGTCTGTTCCCAGAGCAGATCGTGCCACCCTGTGTTCAGGACCCTCCTTGGCCAGAGTCTGTCCAGTGGCCTCCAAGGCCCCACTTTTCCCTCAGGCTTCACTGCTGCCACCCCCACCCCCTGCTCTGTTTCCCGGGCAGGCCCTTCTGCCGCAGGGCCTTTGCACATGCTCTTGCTCTCCCTGGGGAGCTTTTTCCCAGACGGCCATGTGGCTTGCTCCCCCACCATCCTCAGGTCTGTGCATTGTGACCTCCCTGACCACCCTACTTAAAGTGACAGGCCCGGTGACCCCAGTCCCACTTCTCTGCATGGCTTTGTTTTCATTATCACCACCTGATGTGTCACATATGTGACTGACTTTGTCATTTCTGACACTGGATTGTAAGCTCTCCCAGTGCAGGGTTGTGGCTGCCCTGTTTCCCCGAGGTGTCCCTAGTGTCTGGACAGTGGCACACAGTAGGTGCCCATCCTTGCCGAGCTAACAGGTGATTTTCTAGTGCCTGTGTTCTGTGAGTACATTATCATTTAGCCTCAAGTAGCCTGGATTCCTAGAGCATCAAATATAAACACAAAAAACATATTCCAAAGCCAAGTGACTTTGGGATTCCCCCCAGCCAGGCTCCAGTTGGGAGGCTGACCGTTACACTCATGGCAGTGCTGCCACATGTGGCCCATCCTGCTCCGCCAGCAGAAGCCAATGCTCTGAAGTGACCCTTGGCAGAAGGCTTGGGCGTTCGCTCTCTCCCAGGTGCCCTGCACCTGCAGGCCGGTTAGATTGGTCTCAGCGCTGCCTGTTCTCCGCTGTCCGTCACCCACGCGGGGGCCTCACCAGACCGGGCCCTTCCCAGGTGCCTGCGCTGGTTCCAGGAGGAGAATTCGCAGTGAGCATCCTTTATTTCCCAGCGGAGCTGATGAGCTAGATGGGTTTGCAGAGCAGCCGAGCGTATCAGTGACGACGCCCTCACCAGGAAACAAAACGTTATTTTTGGTTTGAACAGTGCACTGCCTCTGAAAAGAGGTGGGTTTTGTGTTTCGTGAGCAAGAGTGCTCCTTCGTGGTAGGAGGGGAAATTCTTTTCCGGTAGTTGGCATTCCATTCTCCCTTCTTTTAGTCAGACTTTGTTGGACTGAGAGGGCTGGATGAGGTGAACCTCCCGCCTCCCAGATGGCGTTTCCTCGAGGACCGGGCGTGGACGCTGGGCAGGTGTGGGATACTGGAGACAGGCGGGCTGGCTGATCGCAGCCCCTTCCAGGCCGAGCCCACATCCCTCGTTGTCTCCTCTCTGCCTGCCTTTGCTTTTAGGCAAAGAAATGGAAAAGTAGATCATAGATTCCTGGCCCCTCCTGACGGGAGGATCTGGCCTACGCATTTCACGCAGAACCGTGAGAGACCGGGTTCTGGCCCTCAGCCCAGGCAGTATGTTCTATTGGAACTTTTCATTCAGTGGTTAAAATGTACAACTCAGCTGTAGCAAAACGATTTCCTTTTTAATTAAGGCTCATCCTGCATAGGAATTAGATGCAACTTTATTTCTGTTGAACACGTTTTCATTTCTTGGTGAGTTCTAGATCATCGTAGTTGGGGAATTCCGTAGTAACTGCAGTGACTCGGGGAAGGGGTCAGTGCGCAAGAGTGAGTGGTGACGACACCGTCAACAGCGGCCTCGTTAGTGACATGTCGTTAGGGGCATGGACGGGGCTTTAGCCACGGCCGAGCTGGCCACTGCAGCCTGTGTTGTTGCCTCCAACCTCAGAGGGAAGCCCTGAGGTTTGTTCTGAACAGTCTGGTTTTGGAAGCCGCAGGGACAGTGAGGTCTGTGGGGCTTGGAGGTGGGAGGCGGTGCCCACTGTGACCTTGGTCTCCACTTCCCCTCTCTTGGGAGCTGCGTAGTGAGCGCATATGAGGGGCCTGGGGGTGGCAGGAGTGTATGTGCCGTGACAGACCCGCCTGGCATCAGAGATGCTCCTCCTTTGAGAGCTGTGTGGATTCATTTTCCTACCAAAGTTGGCATGTGTGTATATACATATTTTAACTCTTTACTAAAGTAGAACAAATATAGAAAAATGCACTGTCTCGTCTACAGCTCACGGAGCAGCGCCCCATGTGACCAGCCAAACAAGAAACATTGTCCCCCAGCAGCTCATTTCGTGCCCCTCGGGTTGCTGCCCGTGCCCGGGGGTAACCACACCCCTGACCTGTAGCTCACAGGTCCCTCGCGCCTGCGCGTGAACTCAGGGCAAGTGGACACACGGCCTGTGCTCATCGTGGCCTCCCATTCGACGTTATATGTGAGCATGAGGTCCATCCGTGGTCTTGGCCTATTGTAGTTCATCCCCCTATTGTACATACTCTGCACATCACTGTGCAGGGGCACTTGGATAGTTTCCACTTTCGGGCTTCTGTTTTGATGTACTCTAAATTACACGATACTGTAAAATGCAGTCTTGCCCCTGACTTTGGCGACCCTGTGTCCACTTTTCCACGGGGTCTGTTCCCAGGGGTGGGGCTGCAGCAACGGGAGGCATATGCTCAGCTGTGGACAACAGTGCGGACTCCCCAGAGCGCTGGTCCTCATTTGTACTCCCACCAGCAGCCTAGGATCTTGGAACATGACTTCAACAAGGAACCAGGGTGAAGTTGAGTTACCACTGCTACTGATAAGAAGCACCCCCTCGTGCTGCCCTCCCCATGTCCTGGAGATGGTTCATCAAAGAGGAGCCTTTGCATAGGGCTTGCGGAAAAGGGTCAGGTGTTACTGCCGGTGAGCAGATGCTGTCCAAGCAGAAAGGCAACCCCTCGCAGTACATGAGGGAGGGCTCACAGAGCTTTGATCTGCGGGGAGATTCTTCATCAGACCCCCCCACCTCACCCCGGTTCCAACAAGGTAGATGTAGTGACTGTTGGAGTGCTAAGTGGATTTCTTCAAAACAAAGGAGCCGGCCGTTGGGTACTAGAGGTCACTCCGCCTGAGCCTCTGCCCACCTGCCGGGACCCTGCGCAGAGCCCAGGGCCGGGAGGCAAGGGCACTGGGCAGGCTCCCCTCCTCCTGGGACAGATGTGCATCCAGGCTTGGATCTGGGAGTCACCCTACCCAACAGCCCTCCTGTCACATCGCAGGGATGACCTCTTTCCTTTTAAGAGCTTGCCTGGCTGGGGTTTGGTTTGGCCACGAGTGGCAGCAGTGCCAAATGTCAGTAGCTTGAAGAAGTAAGGGCGGGCTGTGTTCCGGTGACAGGGTGGACTGGTGGGCTGGACCAGTCTTCTCACTCGGGTGGGGCAAGTGCTACAGAACAGATGAAAACAACACCTGTGGAAAGCACTGAATGGCTTGGAAGATCCTGAGGAAGGTAGTGAGGAGACCAGAGTCTCAGTGCAAAGAATAACCCTGGATGGTGAGCACAGTCCTGAGGGCATTCGGTGAACTGGGCAAACTGTGAGTTCCGATGGCACCTCTGGGCGCAGGGGGCAGAGACCAAGGTGGGCAGGATGATGGAAGCTGTGCCCACCGAGGACTTCACCTCCAGGGTGAAGGTGAGTCAGAAGTAAGCCCATCCCCTCCTGAGATGTTGTCCTTCGTGCAGATCCTGTGACCTCAGTGGTAGGACATTTTCCAGCCAATTCTGATTCTTTGTAGAGAGTGCCCCACGGCCAGTCCACAAGCGAGCAGGTCTTTGAAGGACTGCGCCTTTATCCTCGGCTCAAGGCAAACGAGCATCCCTGGTTGAGAATAACCAAACACAGAACGCCAGGCGTTCAGTGAATGAGGACCAGCAGGAGCTCTGTGAAAACAGGGACAGTGAGTGGTTGACACAGTGTTTAAAAGCACTTCTTACTCTGCTTAAAGTAATAGACAAGGTGGAAAATACCTACAAAGAAAGGAAACTGTTAAGTGACCTAACACATTTGATAAAGGAATCAGGTGCAGTTTCTAGCCATGGGCAGCTCAACCACTATAGTTAAAAACCCAACAGATTGAAGTGTGTGATTGAACTGGAAGATAGAGCAGAATGTACAGGTTTCACTTTAGAACAAAATAGGACTTGTAAGTAACTTGTAAGACCAACTGAGAATCAGGGAGAAGAGGTGGTGTGCCAGAGCCCGTGTTGGACGAAATAATGACTGAGAATTGTACAGAATGGAGAAGACACCCATCCAAACAAGGGAAAAACACCCACATGTAGAAAGTGTAGTGATACAGCAACCAAAGGAAAAGATTCCAGAGTGAGGGTGAAATAAAGGTAACTTTTAAGGCAAAAACCGAGACCGTTAATTAGTGACATCTTGGCTAAAGGAAACTCTCCAGGATGTTCTTGGAAGGAAAATAGTGCCAAACGGAAAGAAGAATGAAGAAGGTGGGAACATTTGGGCAACTCTAAACAAATGTGAAATAATAATAATAATGTTGGGAGGGGCACTGGGAAAAGGATATGGTTAATAACACCTAAGTTAGGGGGGTGTTAGAATTAGCGGAGGGAGTAAAGTTTTGTTTAATTTTGAACTTTGTGAACCTCACATATTATTGTGTTTTAAAGGTTGTCACTAAAGAATAGAAACTGTATTCTGCAATAGTAGAGGGGAAGAAATGGAGTGATTTAAAAACAATCCAAAAAGAGATAAGAAAGGAGACAAAAAGAACTCCAGGACTGGTGGGGAAATAACACAAAATAAGATTATAGAGTTAAACTCAACTATATCAGCATTTAAAATGTAAATTGGGGACTTCCCTGGTGGCGCAGTGGTTAAGAATCCATGCTCCCAATGCAGGGGGCCCGGGTTCAATCCCTGGTCAGGGAACTAGATCCCACATACATGCTGCAACTAAGAGTTCGCAGGCCGCAACTAAGGATCCCACCTGCCGCAACTAAGACCCGGTGCAACCAAATAAATTAAAAAAAGAAAAAAAATTTTTTTTTAATTGTAAATTGACTAAATACTCCAGTTAAAACATAAAGATATCTTACTGGATTTTAAAAATCCAACTCTTGTTTACAAGAGATGGTGAAAATGAAAGAATATATAAAACAAAAATTGACAGAACTACAGGAAATGGTCAAATCTATAAGCATAGTAGAGAATTTTACAATATCCTCTCAGTAATTGACAGCTAAGCAGACAAAAAATCACTAAGGATTAGAACTTTGAACAAAATTAGGAATGTGATCTGTGACTCTATATAAATAAAACAAAACACTGTAGCCAGCTAATACCTATTTGACTTCAGAATTTTCAAAGATTGGCTGTATCCAGGGCCTTAAAGTCAATCTCAACAAATGAAAGGATTGAAATTATGTAGAGCAGGTAGTCCGACCAGAGGTCAGTTAAACTAGAAATATGAATAAAAAGATAAATAGAGAATCTCCATGTATGTGTATATTAAAATAAAACACTTCTAGCATGTATTTGTAGGTCAAAAAAAGAAGGAAAATAGAAAATATTTTGAAATGAATGATGAAGATACTACACATCAAAACTTGTAGGATGTAGCTAAAATATTTATAGGGAAATTGATAACTTTAAATACACATATTAAGAAAGAAAATGAAAATTAATGAGCTAAGTAAGCATCTGTCTCCAGAAGTAACAAAGTCAAAATAAACCACTCAGAAGGAAGTGACAATGAGAAGGGATTAACGAAACAGAAAACAAGTAAATATACAGTGGAGAAGTTCATTCTTACAAAAGATGAATAATGTTGACAAATATCAAGCAAAATTGGTCAAGAAAAAGGCACAAATAACATCAAGAGTGTAAAATGGGACTTCACTACAGATGTGGTGACGTTAAAAAGATGAGTGGTTATCATGAACAACTTGTGCTAATAAATAAAAGCAAAGCAATGTCATAGGTGTTTATTAACCACCAGAGGAGGGGGCTCTACCACACATTGTTTGTATAAGCCGCCTTTTTTCATCTCAACATGGTGATAATTTTGCAAGTTTTAACAACAGTGAATTTCTGGGAACATATAACTTAACAACACTAAGCTAAGAAGAGAACCAAGAACCTGATGAAGGGACACCTGCAGGAAAGTCTACAGCAAACATTGCACTGCATAGCAAGACGCCCAGAAGTTTTGCTTTGAGATCAGGAAGAACAGGCTGCCAGCTGACACGCCTTCTCTTGAGCACGGTGTTGGCCGTCCTGCCCTGTGCAGAAATTCAAGAGAAGTGAAGCGGAGGATAGAAAGATTGGGAAGAAAGTAGTAGAATTACTACTAGTAGAAAGTTAGTAGAATTAGGCAAGGTTGCTGTGGGTCGGGGGGGAAAACCCTACAGAAATCAATTACATGTCAGTATTACCAGCAACAAACAGAAAATGAAACTTAAGAGAGACCCCATCTGCAATAGTGTAAAAGCCGAAAAACCAAGAAGAAAATAACTCTTTCCCAAAGCGTGTGAGACCCCACAGTGTGTGTTCTCTTCCTCCGCCAGGATGCCTGTGCTTTTCTGTTTCAAGGTGGTTCTCATAACCCTGTGACTGTGTAAATGAGTGGCCCCTGCCTGATTGGTATTTAGTGGAGCCTACACAGACGCTTGGAGCGTGGATGTGCCCAGGTTTGATTGGACACGGTGGGGAGACCACTGATCCTGCTTCCTGGGAGCTTCGTGTCCACTGCAGGAAGAACTCTGCACATCTGAACTGCTCGTGGGCGATTTGAGGACTCAGGACTCCTGACCCCTACCTCAGGGGCGTGTAGTGAGCCCTGTAGGCTCCTCGTAAGTGCTCAGAAGATTTAGGTCCATTCAAGTACCTACTTTTCCAAAGACTGTTATATTGGAGAAACACAAAAGCATGTCAATGCTTTGTTTTTTTTCCTTAGCAAAGAAATTGAATCTGAAATGGCCGGTGAAAAAGCCAAGGCTGAGAATAGAATACATTTCTATTTTTAGTGTTTTATCTTTCTTTAAAATGAATAGCATTGTTTCTTTGAAGTAGGAAGTCAGTTATTTCCATCCTCTTAAAACATGAAATAAATTATTTCCGAATACTATATCTTTTAGTTACAAGATTTTCTCTTAGTTTTAGGTTAAAAAAAAAAAAAAGAAAAGAAAAAGAAAGAAGAATTAGAGGTCACACTTAAAATTTTAGATGAGATGACCTGAAAACTCTCTTCTCTATAAACATTTAGAAATGTTAGATGGAGCTAATAAGCGTTCTCTAAAAAGCATAGCTGAGTTTACAAGGTAGTAAAAGAGATTACCGAATGCCATAAGACAAGGGCGGGGACTGTCTGGGTCCAGAGGTGAGCTGCCCCTGCAGTGTGGGTGTCGCGTAGTCCTCCGAAGTCTGGGTCTTGGGTCATTGGTTTTTATGTCCAGGTGGGAGCTGGGTGTGGGGAGTGGGAACCCAACTCACACTCCAATGTAAAACCTGCACTGAAGGGACAGACTAGTGGCCAGGGGAGATGGCATGGGAGCTTATCTGTTTTGTCCTGAGGCGGGGAAGGCAGAGTCTCCTGGGAATATTTAACAGGAGCTGCTGCATCTAAAAATGTGTCCCTACCTGCCGCCTTCTCTGAAGGCTTCCTTGAAGCAAAGATAAAATAGCTCTTTAGAGACAAGCCTGAAATTCAGCCCAGACAGGGTTGCAACTTAATAAATTCCTGCCAGAGTCACTGTCAGAGGTATAAAAGTAGGTAGTGGAAAACATTAATGGGAAAAAATAACACCAGGGAAAAAACAAGGCGAACTTGAAAAAAAATAGAATAACTCAAAGGACTGATTATAGAACTGGTTAGATTCAGCTGAAGAGACAATTGGCAAAGTGGAGCGTATGTCCGAGTGGTAGCACAGAGAGATTGAGGTCTAGTTAGGACTTCTACCACAAAGAAACAGGAGCAAGGAAATCTCCAGAGAACTGAGTGGCCAAGGGCTTTCCAGAACTGGTGAAAAACATGAGAAAGCACAGTGAGCCTAAGATAATAAAAATAAATAACACGTCTAAAGGCATTGGTAAAGGCTTGGAACCCCAAAGATGGAGCTTAAAAGCGAGGAGGTATTTTTAAAAGTTATTACAAAGGAATGACAGCTCAACAACATGTTTTTCCATAGTAAGCACACACCCTGCCACGGCTGCCAACCAAAAAAGCCAGAAGACAGATAAGATAATGTCTTCAAAGTGGTGAGAGAAAATAACTGTCAGCACGGGACTGTGGACCCAGTTAATCCATTCATGCAGAGCGAGGGTGAAGGAAAGAAGTCCTTCCAGGGCTGTGAGGACTGCGGGTGTTTATCAAGAGGAGACTGTTGCTGAAGCAAGTAGTCGAGGACGTGCTTTGGGGAGACTCAAAAGAAGGCGTGAGGTGCACGAAGCAGTGGCCAGCAGCAGACTGGGAACCGTTTGGGTAATTTAACACGAGTGTCTGGAACTCCAAGCACCCGCAGGTCGCCCAAGTATGTGTGAGGGAGAAGTGGGTGGAGCACCAAGGCTCCTGGGAAGTGTCAGGTGTGTATGTTAGGAGAACGTAAGGGGAAAAGACATTTTAATTACAGTTTTTTTAAAATTTTTTATTTATCTATTTATTTATGGCTATGTTGGGCCTTCGTTTCTGTGCGAGGGCTCTCTCTAGTTGCGGCAAGTGGGGGCCACTCTTCATCGCGGTGCGTGGGCCTCTCACTGTTGTGGCCTCTCCTGTTGCAGAGCACAGGCTCCAGACGCGCAGGCTCAGTAGTTGGGGCTCACGGGCCTAGTTGCTCCGCGGCATGTGGGATCCTCCCAGACCAGGGCTCGAACCCGTGTCCCCTGCATTAGCAGGCAGATTCTCAACCACTGCGCCACCAGGGAAGCCCATTAATTACAGTTTTTTAAAAGAGCGCTTGCACACAGACACACACAAGAACAGAAGAGTAACTTTCAAACACAGAGGAAAAGATGTCCAGTGGAATGCAAATAAATAAATAAATAAAGGGGGAATAAGCAAAGAAAAAGTATTGTAAATAGGAGTAACAAAATAAGGGTATAAATGAGTCCAGATACGTAGGCAATCACAGTAGATGTTGGTGAACTAACCGTACCAGTTAAGAAAGCAAATTGCCATGCTGGTCTGACAATAAAATCCAGCTATATGCTGCTTTTAAGAGCTCCACTTAGAACATGTGAACCCAGAAAGGTTGCATGTGGAGAACAGAAAATGATTCTAGGCCAATATTAACCCCCCCAAAATTGGCATAACTTTTTTTTTTTAACTGGAGTATAATTGCCTTACAATGTTGTGTTAGTTTCTGCTGTACAACAAAGTGAATCAGCTATATATATATACATATATCCCCCCCATCCCATCCATCTAGGTCATCACAGAGCACCGAGCTGAGCTCCCTGTGCTATGCAGCAGGTTCCCACTAGCTGTCTATTTTACACATAGTAGTGTATTCAGACATACAATCAGAATGAAGTGGGAAAAAAAAGGATCATTATTAGGGATAAAGAGGATCACTTTAGGGGCTTCCCTGGTGACGCAATGGTTGAGAGTCCACCTGCCGATGCAGGGGACACGGGTTCGTGCCCCGGTCCGGGAAGATCCCACATGCCGCGGAGCAGCTAGGCCCGTGAGCCACGGCCGCTGAGCCTGCGCGTCCGGAGCCTGTGCTCCGCAACAGGAGAGGCCACAGCAGTGACAGGCCCACGTACCACCAAAAAAAAAAAAAAAAAAAAATCACTTTATAATAAAGGAAAAAATAGTAGGCACTTTATCAGAAAGATGTAACAATTCTGATCTTATATTCACCTAACAGATGCCCTCCAAATAAAGCACAAATCAACAGATTTCCAGGAGAAACTGATAAAGCCATGATCAGGGAGGTTCATGTCAAGAAGTTAGAACAGTATAAACCAATGGAAGTTGGAGGAAGGAATAATGAAAATTAATTATATAGATTGGATCACAAACCCAAAAGCTGGTTCTGGAATCATCATTGAAATTGAAATAGCAATTAAAAATCAGCTCTCTGCCAAAGGGAACCTTCATACACTGTTGGTGGGAATGTAAATTAGTGCAGCCACTGTGGAAAACAGAACAGTGTGGAGGTTCCTCAAAAAACTAAAAATAGAACTACAGTATGACCCAGCACTCCTACTCCTGAGTATATATCTGAAAAAAACAAAAACACTAATTCAGAAATATACATGCACCCCAGTGTTCATAGCAGCACTATTTATAATAGCCAAGACATGGAAACAACCTAAATGTCCATCAACAGATGAATGAATAAAAGATGTGATATATATATCGCATATATATTTATATATACGTATATGATGGAATACTACTCAGCCATAAAAAAAGAATGAAATTTTGCCGTTTGCGACAACATGGGTGAACCTAGAAGGTATTGTGCGACGTGAAATAAGTCAGACAGAGAAAGAAAAATACCGTATGATGTCACTTATATGTGGAATCTAAAAAATACAACAAACTAGTGAATATAACAAAAAAGAAGCAGATTCACAGTATAGAGAACAAACTAGTGGTTGCCAGTGGGGAGAGGGAAGCGAGGAGGGGCGAGAGAGGGGTAGGAGATTAAGAGGCACAACTATTAGATATAAAATAAGCTACAAGGGTCTATTGTACAACATGGGGAGTATAGCCAATATTTTATAATAACTATAAATGGAGTAGGTTTATACTTTAAAAACCTTTCAAAATTGTGAATCACTGTATTGTATACCTGTAACTTATATAATATACAGCAACTATACTTCAGTTAAAGAAAAATCAGCTCTCTACCCACTCTCCCCCCTCCAAGAACAGATCTCGAAAAACCAGATTCTGACAGTTTTACAGGCAAGTTCTTGTGAACCTACAAAGGATGGAGGAAAAGAGATTGTAGCTCATCTTACGGGACTGAAGTGACCTTGCTACCAAGACTGCGTAAGAACAGTCTGAGAATGAGCTCTGACTTGCCCCGCTTGACAGCACAGCCACCCGAATCCCACATAAAAATGTGAACAGACCAAATCTAGTGAGGGATTAGAAAAGAAAAGACCCACCGTCAAGAAGTGTTTACACCATCAGAACCACCTGTGAGTTAACATTAGAATATATTCTTTTAATTCAATCCAATTCAGATTAAATGTCAAGTGGTAAAGAGAAAGCATTTGCTAAAATACCCTATTAAAAAAGGAAAGGTAACTAGGAACATAAGATAGCTTAACCTGATCAAAGGTTTCTACCAAAAGCCTACAGTCAACACAGCATCTAACAGTGAAGGATCAGAAGTGGAGACCTGGCCGTGAGACCAGCGAGCCTGGAGCCGGCTCTGTGAGACGAGAGAGAAGCGATGGTGTGGATTAGAAAGCAAGAAATTACTCTTTTCACAGGTGATTTTTCTTGAAGAGGATCCACAAACTCCTGGATTTGATGAGAGTTTAGCTTAATATTTGGGTAAACGACACACACGCAAAAATGAATAACTTTGCTGGTTGTCTGTAGCTAGAAAAAGAAAAAGATATCTTTTTCTAGTACATTTAAAAATAGCAATAACCTTAACAACAACAAAAAAGATGTGTAAGACTTCTATAGAGAAGATCATAAAAGCTCCCTGCAAGTATAAAAGAACATTGAAATAAGTGGAGTGCTACACGCTCCATTCACCAACAGCTCCCATAGTATACAGCATTGGCTCTCCCCATGTTCACCTGTAAATTCAGTGTGTTTCAAATAAAAGTTCCAGTAGAATTTTTGGAAGGGATGCATAGACCAAAATGTAGTATTGACGCAGGGCGTAAATAACATTTAGGTGGAACAAAGTGTGAGTCCGGTGAGGAGGGATCCACGTGTACTGCAAACCAGATGGGACAGAGGAGGCTGTAAAAGTCGGGGGGTGGCGGGGATGGACCAGTCCGGAAGGGGCGCTGGGTAACTTAAGCCGTGGGGGAAGCTGACCCTGTTTCCTTTCCTATGCCAGAGTAGATCCCAGGTGATTAGAAACCCAGCTATGAAAAGTGTTCTGAAGTTTGTAGAAGGAAATAAACAGTGAAAGGACTTCTCTCCCAGTGGTTGGAACCTGGGTGGCTGAGAGTCAGGGGTGTAAGGGAGGTTTTCACTCGGTATCAACCCCTTTGTTCCTTTTGCGTTTTGACTCCTAGGAATGCGTTGCCTTTCTCCAACACAACTGAGTAATTATTTAGATTTAAAGGATAGCAACAGATTTTTCCTTAAAAAAAGGAAAAGGAAACAGGTTCTCTTTGACTCTGGGGTGGTAGCAATGAAACAAGAAAACACTGTGAAACAAAACAGTGAAACAATTTTTCAAACAAAATTGGTTGAAAAAGAAACCGCAGACTTGGATACAAATGGTTAATATCCAAATGTGTAAAGGGCACCTACAAATGAGGGAAAAAGACAACCCTTTAGAAAATGGGCCAAGGGTATGAGCAGACAACGTCGTGGAAGCAGCATGAAGGGCAGCTCACCATGGGAGGCACGTGGGGCCGCAGCCGGGTGTGAGTGCAGGAGGAGATGGTGCGGGCCGCAGAGGGCGGAGCTCGCGGCACTGCCCTGGGGGAGCAGCCCTGGGCCCTGCGGTGTGTCCTAGAGGATGAAATGCTGCCAGGTGATGCCCGCAGTGGTGTCTCACACAGCCCTCACCGTAGCGGTGCTGGACATGTGTAAGCACCCGCACGCGTGTGGAAGTGGTGGCGTTCTGAGTATTGGTTCTCTCTGGAGAGAAGGATGAGATACTACATATATGTATCTAAAGTAAATGGGGAAAGATGTTTGGATTTGCTAAACCTGGGTGGTAGGTAAATGGACGTTCATGATATTTTTCTTAATCTTCCGTATATTTGAAATATTTCATAATATTTACAAAAACAAGGAGACAGTGATCCTGATGCAGCCGCACCTGCTAGTGTCTCCATTTTATTGTCGTTGTGTTTTGGGTTGTGCCTTCCTGGTAAGTCACCTACCGCCCAGGAGATGGGGCTTGGGCTCAGTCGGGAGGCTTCGTCTCGCTCCCCTGCCGTGGCTTCTCCAAGTGCCCACAAGTGGCCCCCGAGGAGCAGCTGGAGAGTGATGAGACCCCGCCCCAGCGGTGCTGTTGAGGGCCCTTTTCGCAAAACGTCCCCAAATCCCCATTGCCAAGTTGGACTGAACTGGCCAGACTGGACAAGCCAGGTCGGGCCACACGAATCAGCAAATGTAGTCCGTGCCTGGGGCATCCACTTAACTTCTGTTCCCGAGTCCTTACTCCCAGGAGCAGAGGAAAGCCATTCTCTGAGGAGCCCCGAGGTGGCCCAGGGCATGTCAGCCGGCCAAGCCTGGGAGCGGTCCCCGAGCCTCGGGGGAGTCTTCTGCCCCCTGCCCTGGCAGGCCTTCACCTTTCTGCTTTGCACTCTAAGCGGACTGGCCATAGTAAATAAGAGTGCGCATTTCATAGAGGTTTCCGGGATTGACGGAGTGCAGGTTCTTTGTGGTCAGCCCACACAGGATGCAGTGGCACGGTTGGCCGGATTCTTTGCCCTCCTGGGCACGGCCCTTGGGGAAACCCTGCGGGAGATTCCCTCTGGGGGCCTTTTACCATGGTGGGGATTTCAGAAGCGAAGCGCCAGAAGGCCGACCTTGAAGGCTGACCTTGAGAGCGTCCTTGAGGCATCGCTGGCTTTGCTGTGCCTGTGAGCACCGGTGGTACTCCCGCCCCTCGAGCAGGAGCTGACTCTGCGGGGCAGCGGGAAGGCGGCTCCCACCTCGACTTCTTGGCTGTCCGTGATGATGGTGATGTGTCCTGAGCCTTCACTGTTTCACTGAGTTACCACAAATCTAGGGCTTTTCATCTTCCTGTGAAAGCGTCCTTTCAAAGAAACTCATACTCAGGAGTTAGTGGTGGGGATACAATTTCTTTCTGGAGCAGCGGTCCTGCAAAGCTGGGAAGACACATCTGTGATGGACTCAGATATCTGTCTGTCCACTGCGGAGGGAAGTGCTCTCCCAGCTGGCTTTTCTCCACTCTGCCCCTGACAGAGAATATATTTTTGTATCCCGTGTTTGCCTAACTTGAGAGTCAAAGCTGACTTTTCAACCGTGGCTTTTCTAACCAAACCACACATCTGCAGAGCCCACGGTGGGGGGCAGGCGCCCATCGTGGGGGTGGTGGCCCTGGGACTCCAGGGGACCCGACCTCCAGGGCTTGTTGGGGACGCCACCCGGGGCTTACGGACCCTCAGCCAGGGTGACCCGGGCCCCTGGCGTGGTGCTGCCTCTGGAGAAGGGGTGTTTCAAAGGAGTTTTGTATCCATTCTTTTTCAGATTCTTTTTCCATGTAGGTCATTACAGAGCATTGAGTAGAGTTCCCTGTGCTGTACAGAAGGTCAAAGGGTTTTTGTCATCTGAATAGGATGGATATAGTGATTATGGTGTTGCTTTGTACCTGAAACGTGTCCACGTTGGCGAAGTTCTGAGGGGTGCTTGTGAGGACCCGGAGTTTCAGTTGGTGGACGCCCTCCAAGCAGCGGGGTTAGAACGGGGCCTGGAACGTTCCAGCTTCTTGTCCCTGTCCTCCCACCCACGGGACCCCCCTCCAGGCCTTTTGCACACTTGGCTGCGAGGATCCCGAAGGGCTCGTGTGGGGTGACCTCTCCTGACTGTCATGTGTGAGGGGCCCTGGCTGTGTATCTCGCTGCCAGAACCCATGGCCCGGGGTCAGAACCCGCTGCCCCAGGAGTCCACCTCGGGCCTGAGGAGTGGAATGTGGAGCTTGACCTGGAGCTGCAGGCCCGGCGACAGTCTGGGTGAAGTAAGTGTCACAGCCGCAGCTGAGGGACTTACCACCGTGGAGAGCAGAGCGCGTTCCACCCTCTTCCCGCAAGGGTTCTGTAGAAAGACGGAGAAACTGTGCTCTGGGGACCCGGGGGCCGTTCAGCTCTCCCCCTTGCTGCCTTCCTCCCCCACCTCACCATTGCGTTCCCTTCTCAGGTCCACTGCTTGTCCTCCTGGGGGAGCTGTTTCTCACTCCCCAGTTCAGGGGACTGGAATATGATTGTAGTAGCATCAATATTAGTTGATAAAAGTTGAATGTATCCAAGAAATGAGCCTGTTGGAGTTTCTCACTGAAGTCAGATTTAGCCCGGCTGACAGCTGATGGGTGTGGACCTGGCCACCTCTGACCCTATGGACTTTGGTCCCCAGCCAGCAAGAAGGGATGGTTCATCCTCTTGATTGGGAGTTTGTCATCAGGCAAAGGGTCCCCTCCCCAGGGCGAGGAGTGGACCTGGTGACACTGTCCTCCTCCCTCTTTGCAGCCTCTGGATGTGAAATTCCAAACCTGGAGTCTTACTTGGTCGGCTTCCCAAGACTGGTATTTCCTGTTTCCTAATGTGCAAGTTTGCAGGTTGCATAGCTCTTCGGAGCTGTCACTGGCTAAAGGCCATTTTTCCTCACCAACTTTTGATCACCTTTCCGGATTGTAATGCATGGGTTCTCATCTTTGGCCCTGGGTAGCTGTGTTTATCAGCACTGGAGGAAATGGAGGCAGCAGAGTCAGATGGCTCGCAAGGGCCTGCTGGCCTGGACGCTGTGGCTGAGAGCCGGCAGCCGTGTTTGGTTTGACTCACATGGTATTTTTAAAATCAGTCAGCTTCACGTTAAGCAAAAAAAAATTTTCTGTCCTAATGTGAGAAAGCGAAAGATCTCTCAACACGGTGCCCGCATGTCTACAGTAATCAGCTGTGGCTGGGCGTCACCTGGCCCTAATGTAGTGGGGCAGTTTGCCACAGTCCTCACTACTCCCAGTTGTCTCACACCTGGCCGGTGCTTGTGTTCATGTGCATCTTTGACCCCTGCCGTGAGGAACATCGTGAACTGGGAGCATGGCATCTGAGTCTCCTGGGTGTTATGTGCCCTGATTATAGAGCTCCTCGCTGCTGTCTCTCCATGGCTTCGTATGTCCCGGCACTAATGGAATATCTTACGTAAGAGTTGCTCACTTCTGAAGGGGGCGGGGAGAATGGGTGACATCGGAGATGGCCTGAGTTTGTTTCTTCCTTCACTTTATCAGTCTGAAGAATTAGTGAAACCGTAAGTCAGGTGTTAGGGGTGGGGTTGGTGCTTGTTGAATACCTCAGTTTCTACAAAAAATAATTGACATGTATGTATTTGGCAGGTGAAAGGAAAGCAAGCCAGGATGGATATTTACGACACCCAGACCTTGGGGGTTGTGGTCTTTGGTGGATTCATGGTTGTTTCCGCCATCGGCATCTTCCTGGTGTCGACGTTCTCCATGAAGGAGACGTCGTATGAAGAAGCTCTAGCCAACCAGCGCAGGGAGATGGCGAAAACTCACCACCAGAAAGTGGAGAAGAAAAAGAAGGAGAAAACAGTGGAGAAGAAAGGAAAGACCAAGAAAAAGGACGAGAAACCCAACGGGAAGATACCTGACCATGAGCCAGGCCCCAACGTGACCATCCTCCCCAAGGACGCAGTGCGGGCGCCTGCAGTGGCAGTGGCTCCAACCCCCGTCCAGTCCCCCGTGGTCATTCCCCCTGTAGCCACGGTACCAGCCATGCCCCAGGAGAAGCCGGCTTCTTCCCCTAAGGACAAAAAGAAGAAGGAGAAAAAAGTGGCAAAGGTGGAACCAGCAGTCAGTTCTGTAGTAAATTCCATCCAGGTTCTTGCCTCAAAGGCTGCCATTTTGGAAGCCGCTCCCAAGGAGGTCCCTATGGTGGTTGTGTCCCCAGTGGGTGCCAAGGGCAGTGCCTCTGCCACCAGTGCTATGCAGGGCAAGAAGGCAGAGGGGGCCCAGAACCAGGGCAAGAAGGGAGAGGGGGCCCCCAACCAGGGCAGGAAGGCAGAGGGGGCCCAGAACCAGGGCAGGAAGGCAGAGGGGGCCCAGAACCAGGGCAAGAAGGGAGAGGGGACCCAGAACCAGGGCAAGAAGACAGAGGGGGCCCCCACCCAGGGCAAGAAGACAGAGGGGGCCCCCAACCAGGGCAAGAAGACAGAGGGGGCCCCCAACCAGGGCAAGAAGACAGAGGGGGCCCCCAACCAGGGCAAGAAGATAGAGGGGGCCCCCAACCAGGGCAAGAAGACAGAGGGGACCCCCAACCAGGGCAGGAAGACAGAGGGGGCCCAGAACCAGGGCAAGAAGACAGAGGGGGCCCAGAGCCAGGGCAAGAAGACAGAGGGGGCCCAGAACCAGGGCAAGAAGGGAGAGGGGGCCCCCAACCAGGGCAAGAAGGGAGAGGGGGCCCCCAACCAGGGCAAGAAGACAGAGGAGGCCCCCAACCAGGGCAGGAAGGCAGAGGGGGCCCAGAACCAGGGCAAGAAGACAGAGGGGGCCCCCAACCAGGGCAAGAAGACAGAGGGGGCCCCCAACCAGGGCAAGAAGGGAGAGGGGGCCCCCAACCAGGGCAAGAAGGGAGAGGGGGCCCCCAACCAGGGCAAGAAGGCAGAGGGGACCCCCAACCAGGGCAAGAAGACAGAGGGGGCCCCCAACCAGGGCAAGAAGGCAGAGGGAGCCCCCAACCAAGGCAAGAAGACAGAGGGGACCCAGAACCAGGGCAAGAAGACAGAGGGGACCCCCAACCAGGGCAAGAAGACAGAGGGGGCCCCCAACCAGGGCAAGAAGACAGAGGGGGCCCAGAACCAGGGCAAGAAGACAGAGGGGGCCCCCAACCAGGGCAAGAAGACAGAGGGGGCCCCCAACCAGGGCAAGAAGACAGAGGGGCCCCAGAACCAGGGCAAGAAGGGAGAGGGGGCCCAGAACCAGGGCAAGAAGACAGAGGGGGCCCCCAACCAGGGCAAGAAGACAGAGGGGCCCCAGAACCAGGGCAAGAAGGGAGAGGGGGCCCAGAACCAGGGGAAGAAGGCAGAGGGAACCCCCAACCAGGGCAGGAAAGCAGAGGGGGGCCAGAATCAGGGCAAAAAGGCAGATTCGGTTGCTAATCAGGGCACAAAGGCGGAGGGTGTTGCAAACCAGGGGAAAAAAGCAGAAGGGGGGGCCCCCAATCAAGGCAAAAAGGCAGAGGGAACCTTGAACCAGGGCAGAAAGTCAGAAGGGTCCCCCAACCAGGGCAAAAAGGTGGATGCATCTGCCAACCAGGGTAAAAAGGCAGAGTCAGCTCCTATGCAGGGCAAAAATGCAGATATGGTCCAGAGCCAGGAGGCACAAAAGCAAGAAGCTCCTGTGAAGAAGAAGTCTGGGTCTAAGAAGAAAGGTGAGCCTGGTGAGTAGCTTTGATTTCTTTATGACTTTGGAGGGAAAAGCAGTCTTTAAGTGGCTTATGGATTCCCTTTGGGGAAGCCATCTGTATCAGTCAGCTATCGCCACATGGCTGCATAACAAACATCCCAGAATTCAGGGTCTCACAGTGTCAGTCGTTTATTCCTGCTCATGTTTCTGTTGACTTGGCTGGAGGTTGACTGGTTGGGGTTATCTCGGCTGGTGGCTCTGCTTCATGCTGCAGTTTAACTGGTTCAGCTCCTGCTGCAGGTTGAACATAGGTCTCTTCTATGTGCTACTTCTGGGGCCCTGGCCGAGGCATCAGTGACTCTCGAGGGCAGAGGCCCTCCCATGGTTTTGGCAGAGCTGTGAAAGGGCACTGCTCAAACCAGCATCCTGTTGGCTAGAGCAGGCCATGAGACTGAGCCTGAGTCAAGGGGCAGGAAGTCTACTGTCCCCAGTGGGAGGGACTGCGGAGTGACCTGGGAAAAGGTGTGAGTTGAGGAGGGGTGAGGAATTAGGAGCAGTGACTCCATCCACCACCCAGTCTAGGACAGTTCCGTGTCTTGCAGTCTTTCTCAAACGTCTGGCTGCGTTCTGTCAGCCTGTTCTGCGTTCTTACCTCACCTGGTGCTTTAGCATAGCTTTGTTCTTTTCTAGATGTTTGTTGCATGAGTAGCAGTAGGATGACGTTTCTGAGAAACAATGGCATCCACACCCCTGCCTCCCAGTTTTCCCTCTTCGCTACCCCCCACCCCCGTTATGTAATGGAGCATTAATAGCACATTAAAATAGACATTATGTATCAGATACATATATTAGATAATGTAGAACATGAATGTCCGTTATCTTTTTAGTATGGATTACTGTAGAAATTGGGCCCGCGAGTTCCTGTTTCATATTCATCACTCACTTGATACAGTAGTCTGATGTTTTCTTCCTCCCTCCCTCCCTTTCTCTCTCTCTCTCTTCTTCTCTTTCTCTCTAGATTTCTTTCTTTCTTAGATTAGCCATTAGTTGATTTGGAAAATTAATTGCATTTGTCTTGGTGAGGTACATTAGGGGCTTTGAAACGTTTGGACCTGTGCCAGGTAGGCAGGGCCCTACGTTTTTTCCCTCTGTGAAGTTGTATCTGCTTTGCTGTTTCCTCCGCCCCAACTTCTGGGGGGACATTTACTCAGGCAACACTCGTCCCATGTGAGGGTCAGGGACTGGCCCACCTTGCCCCACAGGCCATGTCAGCCTCTCAGGCCCTTTGAAAACCCAGGCGCTCAGCCTCAACCCTGACTCCGTGGCGGAGGGAGAGCACGCTGCCCTCTCTTCACGGTGATGCTCCACTTGACCCTGGGAGGAGGGCATTCGAGGCAGAAGACGGGGATGCAGGTGAGAGCTGCCTGTTCTCTGGCTTCTCGCGCATCAGGTGTGTTCAGACTAGACCTTCCTGTGGTCATCGTTACTGTGTAGGGCTTTGGCCATTGAAGTAAGGTATGAAACAGAAACATGATAATATTAGAAAGGAAGGCAAAATTGTCCTAATTTGCAGGTAATAAAGAACCTTGTTGGGAGGAAGACCTAACTTAACGACCTGTGTGAACCCACAGAGCAGCTCGCCTGAGGTGGTATAAGAGGAAATTTGAACAGAAAAAATACCATGATTCAGGATAAGAAAGATTAAATATTGCAGATAAAATGATAGTCACTCCCAAGTTAACTTAGTAGTTTATTATTCTTCCTGCCAAAATTTCAGTGGGCTTAAAAGTCCCCCCTGGAGGGAAGAATAAGTAAGAATACTGAATAGCCTTTTAAGTGGCTATTGGAAGGCCGGTTCTGTCTGATGTGTGAACACAGTCCCAAACTATTGTAATTACAGTAGGGTGCTGGAGTGAGGCCAGCAGGTCAGGGAAGAGAGTGGTCCTAACTAGACTGTATCTCACCTGCGCTTCAGGGCGGGGAGGGGACAGGTCAAGGCAGTGATCCTAGGCAGGATGTTTAAGGTTTGGAAGGGTCTGCTTAGTCCCTGTGAAAATGTCAGGTGTGTATCATATTGGAGTTAACGTAAAAAGAAATCAAACCCTGGAAAATAGGAAAGATGGCCGAAATTAGTACTGATCAACTCGTGGCAGGAGGCCGTGACTCCGAGGTTGCAGGGAGAAAATCACAAAGGGTGGGGCGCTGGGCCACACGGCCAGCCACGTAGCACACGGACAGGCCGCAGAGAGAGCGCAGCCACACCGGTGGCCTGCGGGTGATGTGACACTTGAGCGGTGAATTGCTTGTCTTCAACTCTGAAGAGTTGGAAATGTGGGGGATGTGCTTGCGGTTTTTCATTTTCCTGGACGTGCCCCGTGTGCTTTCCCCCATTTTCCCACGGTTGGTGGACCCTCGAAGTGGATGCAGGCCCCTGTCCGCCGCTGCCCTCCCACCCCACCCCCACCGTCTCCGTGGAGATCCCCCCAGGGCAGGGCTTCTCAGGCTTTGACGTGCAGGGTCTTGTTAAGATAAAGACTCAGTGGTTCCCAGTGAGGCCCGAGGTGCTGCATGTCTAAGCGGCTCCCGGAGATGCCGGTGCTGTTGCAGTGATGGTCAGGGCCCCGAGTCTCCTGAGGGTGGGGGCAGGAAAGGGAGGTGGGCTCTTTCTGTAAGGGCTTGGCTTCGAGCAGCCTTGCAGCTGCGCCTGTGAAGGACCGCTTCCCAAGGGCAGAGTGAACCTGTCGCTCTGACTGCCCCGCATTCCCCGCTGAGCCATGTCCGCCACAGCCATGGTGGTTGAGGGTGCGAGGACGGGTGTGGACGGGTGGCTCGGCCTTTCCCGTGGCTCATGGAACCGGCCCCCACTGCCCTTGCAGTCACAGCTTGTTTGTGGAGCTTGGGGTCCCGTTCATCTGACTCACATCGAGCTTTTGGCCCCTGTGGCCGCACTGCCCAGTGAGAAGCAGGCCGCGTTCCCTTCACTTAGTTACACCTCGTGTTCCGTGCTCCTCCCTTGACCCCCGGCTGCCTGCCCTTGACCTCCTTGCCTGCCAGCCAGGACTCAGTCGGTTTGGGGGCTGCACACTCCATTTCTTCAGGGCCACGGGTATACCCTCGAGGGAACTGTGGACAGATCCCCACTGGCTGGCTGGCCCTGGGCATCCAGAAGCTCAGGGGCCTGGAGGTGTGAATGCCTTGGGGGGTGAGGTGTCCTGATGACCATGCCGCGGGGATGAGGGAGATGGCTGGGGGGGGTCTGTGTCGCTGGTGCGGAGCAGGCCGGGGAGGGAGCTTGGGGGAGGGGACCCGGGCTCGGGCAGGGGAGGGTCCAGGGCCACGAGGTTTAACCGTTGGCACCAGAGAGCTAGGTTCTGGGGCTGCGCTGACCAGTACGGGAGCTGCTGGTCACGTGGGGCCAGTTAACATTCAAATCAATCAAAAGGTCAGAGTGAAAACCGCACTCAAGGTCTCAGTAGTTCCACAGGGCCAGTGGCTACCTGTTTGGACAGTGCAGATGAAGACCATCTCCATCAGCACAGAAGGTTCTACTGGACAAAGCTTTTCTAAACAAGAGCCATCGGGAATGAGGGGGCCTCTTGGGTCACCTTGCAGGAGGCCCCGTGAAAATGGACTTGTCTTTGCAGCCCTGTGGTGGCGTCAGGAGTTCCTCCGTCTTTGTTCTGTCTGTGTCCTGAGTGGGGTGGCAGTGAGCTCCCCGTCGCCCCGCATCACGGAAACCGTGAGAGAGCTCCCAGAGCCTGTGGCTAGCCCACACACGTGGCATGTCAGCAGCAAGAGCAGCCCTGGAGCTGGGGTGGCTCCCGCAGTTGTCCTGACACCCGGTTGTCCCAGCAGGGCCTCCGCTGACAGGAGCCCCAGAGGAGAGCGGGCACAGGACACGCTTCCGCAGGCCCGAGTTGGAGCTATTCCGGAACTTCTGATCTGATCTTCCTACAGGAGCAAATTGAGGCTGTGTGACAGGTCTGACCAGACTTGACATGGACACCCACCTTCCTAATCCTTTCTTAAATTTATTGTGTAAATGCGTGCTTCCAGCAAACAAAATTCATACAGTATGGAAGCGTGGAAGGTAAGAATTGAGAGTCTTCCTCTCCACTCCATCGCAGCCACCGCCGACCTCCCGGGGGGCCCCCGGCGATGCCCCGCTCATCACACGGCACACGCAGCGGGCCTGCGTTGCAGAGACGGACTTGCCTCCTTTATTCCTCAGTACACCCTGGGGCTGCCGCTTTCAGCTGCATTGTAGCCCACGGCGTGACCATAACGTCATTTACTTAAATGCCACGAAGCAGTGTGCCATTCTTTTGCTGCTGAAATTAATGCTACAGTGGCGTACATGTATCACTGGGTGAGTATCTCTATAACGTAAATTCCTAGATAGGTAACTGCTAAGTCCAAAGGCGGGTGCTTTTTTAATTTAGGAAGACAAGCTCTATCTGCCTTACCCTCTGGAGGCCTGGTGCAGCGGACGGTTCCCGCGGTGATGGGCCCACGTGAGCGCCCCCCCAACCTGACCTCGGTGCTCACGTGGCCCCGTGGAGATGGGGGCGATTTCAGGGCCGTCAGGAGCCCAGGTATGGACTACGGGAAAACACTTGGTTTTGAAACAGAAGCACGGATTCTTTTCCCAGTGTCTGGAGAAGAGGGGATTCACGGAATCATAACGAAGTGGAAACTTCCAGAACGGAAGCTTCTGAGTCGGCTGCACCGTCCAGGCCTCTGCTGGTTTGTTCTCCGAGGGCCACCGCGGCGAGTATTCATGTTCATAAGGAAAGCACGCTTCTTGCCCAGGAAGCAAGCGGACATGGGGGTGGTTTGGGACCTTCTCGGCAGGGCCGTTCCTCAGCTCCTGGAAGGGAGTCCACGCAAACACAGTGCGGGCCAGGCCTGGGGAACTGGATGCCCAGACTTGGGCCGGACAGGAGGCACCTTCTGGAAACTGAGTTGGGCCCAAGCCCTGGGACTCATGCTGCCACGGGGGCTTGGTTTGCGGGCATCACTGCCGAGCAAGGCTGAGGCCGGGGGGCCCTCCTCTTGGACTCTGTGCCCAGCATCATGCCAGACCCTGGCCCTTAACACGGACGCGTGCCATCTACCAGGGGCCAGAGGCCATCACGTCAGGGCCCAGCCAGCCTCCAGGAGGTGGAGGTACCTACCCTCAGACCGGCCCGCACGATCCCACGACGGCTGAGTCCGATGCGCTCACAGGTCCACGGGGCAGAAGAGCCATCTTTGCGGGGAGGACTGTAGGTGAATTTTATTTTCTTCCCTTCACCCTTCTGCATTTTCCAGTTTTTCTGTCACACGTATTCTTGTTAATGGAAGAGAAACCAAAACTCCATTCTTTGTCTGTGAGTTGGAGAAACAGGCCCTCCTCGTACCAAAGTGGAGGTCCCACCCCTTCGGGCGCCAGGAGGGAGCCCAGCCCTGACCTCAGGGCCCTGACCTCAGGGCCCTGAGCATCCTCTGAGCCGCAGAGAGAACTGCTCCTTCGGGGGCGCAGGTTGAGGAAGGGAAGTGGCCAGTGCTTCTTGGGCTGCCCCAGCCCCTGGGCACCCAGCAGATGGTGGTGACTGAGGTCAGGTGAGAGAGAAAGGTAGTTCCTGCACCCGGGACCTGGCGGCATCCTAGGGGTGTCAGCTCCGTGCTGTGAGAGGCCTCCTGCCGCTGCTGGACCCCGGGAGATGCAGGAATAGGGTCGTGTCCTGTAATGTAACAGGACAGGGGCCAGACCCACCAGGAGACCTTCAGTCGGGGTGTCTGTGGCCCACAGGGCCTCATCTTGAGCCGTGTGACTGGACAGTAGCTGTACCCCTGCCTCCTGCTGTCCCCACCCCCCGTGGGCTGCTGTGCCTGAGGCCGGGGTCCCGGGGAACCGGCCCCACTGTGCTCCAGCCTGGTGTGTGGGGAGGGGCTCTTTCTGTGCATTTATCCCCCAACTTCCTTTAAGGTGGGTTTGTATTTTTACCTGTTTTAGGACAGCAGAAACCAAAGCTCAGCTCTGTTTCAGGACTTCCCAGAAGGGAGAGTTGGGACCCCGGGCCTGGGTCTCCGCCTGCCCCCGCCCAGGCTCAACCACCAGCAGCTGCCCCTCCTGCACAGGCCGAGGCACAGAGGTGGGGTGTGGAGATTACGTTTGAGCCTCTCTTTTGAACTTAACTCAGTTTCTCGGGGTCTGAAGCTCTGAAGAAAACTGCAGAGCTCCTGAGATTTTTTTCACTTTCTGTGTAAGTTCTTCAAACTCAACTTTTCCCTTTCTTCTTTTTGAAAGAACAAAACATCCCCTGGGGAAGCGAGTCTGGTGTCACGTCTCAGAGAACCTGCTGGAAGATGTTCTTCCAGGGCTCTCCGTTCACTCCTCTTAAACGGGGTGGCACTGTGGCTCCCGTCACTGCCAGGGCAGGAGGCTGAGGTTGTACGTCCCCCGTCCTTCCTGCAGGCAGTAGGTCAGACCTCCTGGTCCCCTCAGGCCCGAGGAAGGAGCTTGTGCAAAGGCCCTCCAGGGGTTGTATTTCTTTAAGAAATACTGTGATGTGTTTTAGTTCTTTTTTCAGATTTAAAATTGATTTTGTTAAAATTTGGGGGGAAAAGCAAAAGTATAAAGAGAAAAATACAGTCATTCAATTTATAGGATTTTTTAAAAACTCCATTAGATGTCATTATGTGTCCAATCTCCCAGCTTGTCAAGAGATTACTTTTTTCTCCAGCCAAATGAAAAGGCCTGATTCAAAGGCCCCAGGTAGGGTTGCTCTTGACATTATTTGTCCTTTGCTCCAGTGCACTTAAAACGCCATTGCCAGGGTCCAGTGCAGCCGCTGGTCTGAGGCCTGCACCCTGTTGGGAGCCGGAAGCCCTGGGCAGTGCTGGGCTTCAGCCTGAGCCGGGCTTGGGGTCGGCCGCGTGTGTGCTGCCCTGGACCGCCGTGGTGCAGACCAGCAGCTGTGAGGGCGGCAGGAGCTGCAGCTCCAGCTCTTGACACACTTGGTGGATCTTCCGTCGCGGGCCTCGAAGGGTCGCTTTCCCGAAGACTCGGGAGGACCCTACACGGCCACTGTCCGTGAACGTGCAGCTGGGGGTGTGGCCCAGGTTCCTTGTTTCTGGACACGGTGGCCGCCCTCTGGACTTGGGGTCAGCAGGAGTCGGGGGCTTGGCTCTGTTTCTGAATCTGACGATTGCTTGGGAAGTGCTGGGCTTCCAGGAGGCGCAGGGGCCCTTCCTGGGGCCCTGGCCTTTGACCTGAGTTTGGCTCAGGTGATTGGGGAATGTCCTGGGGGGCTTCCCGAGGCTGGGGTCTGGCTTCCTGTTGGGGGGAGCGTGCAGGTCCCCCACCCACACTGTTGGGGTGGTGCCCCTGCAGGGTCCCGAGCCAGCAGCTGCCGTTCGGCCTGCACCTGTGTGTATGAGCGGAGGCGTTCAGAACCGGTTTGGACACTCCCTGGGATGTGAGCGTCTTTGCCGTTGGAGTTCTCGTCCGGTCTCCAGGACCCCACCCGTGTCTGCTGTCAAGCCCTAGGTTGTCACCGCCACCCCGCTTCCTGGGTGCTCTCAGCCCCGGCCCTGGGCTCCTCCCTGACCTGCCTCCAGCCTTGGCCCCCAGGTGTCCTCAAGTGCAAACGTTGCTCACTCTGAGGCACTGCCCCTTTGCCCATGAGGTGAAGCCCGGATCCCCGGGACCCATGCCAGTGCCACCTGCCTCTGCTCCACCAGCCTCGGGTCATCCCTGCCACTCCCTCCCCTTCCTGCTCTCCACCTGGTAGTGTTTGGCTCAAGCACCTCCTGCGTTAGAAGCCTCGCCGGTGTTGCTGCCGTGGCTGCTTCCCCAGGTGCCCTGTGGCTCTGCTGCCTGATTCCGTGTCCGGGGTCTCCTCCCCTCTCCCAGCTGGGAGTCCCACAGGCCTTTCCAGGATTTTGCAGACTGTGGGGTACACAGTAGGTGCATACTTCATGTCTGGAGACCATCTGCACAGGGCTTCCAGGCACCTGCAGCAGCAGCTGGAGTGGAGCTGGAGCTCTTGACGCCCGTGCCAGGGCCTGGCAGTAACTCCCTCGATCACAGCTGTGTGCGTGCAGTCCCTGCAGCTGTTCTGACGCCCCCTGTCGCTTGGCTGAGCCAGGCACGAGCAGGCAGGGCTTCCAGGGCCCGGACCTGGAGGGGCTGCTGCTGAAACAGCGCCAAGTCCCTGGTGGCTGAGACCCCACTGTCGACGGTGAGAGGGGAGACTCCTCAGCCCTTTTTGCAGGACAGGTCTAATTTTAGGTGATTAAGCCTCCCGGCGTGGTCACGAAAGGGAGCGTAGTTTGGGAGTTTGAGGCACGTTATACAAGCGCTGAGTGCTTCTCCGCTCAGAGCCCAGGGAGGCAGAGGGCCCCTCATTTCCCTAAATGTGCTGCCCGCTTGACCTCGTGTGCAAAGACAGTGGTGCGAGCAGGGGCCGTGGGCCCCAGCGCTCTGTCCACGGGGGCGTGAGCGCCAGCTGCGGGGGCAGAGGAAGGCAGAGTTGCTTCACCCCCTGCCTCCCCACCCAAGTTCCTCACTGGGGCGCTGTCCGCCCAAGGAGGGGTCAGGGTGTGGGGTGCTCCTGGCCCTGTTGATCAGTTCTGCCGTGCTTACCCTGTGCCCAGCACATTGCCGTTGCCCGCATTTGACAGATGAGGAAACAGGCTCAGAGAGGTGAAGTTGCTTGCCCAAGGATGCACAGGTGGGAGGGAGCTGAGCCAAGATTCAAGCCCAGACCACCTGGCTCCAGGGGCCTTGCTCTGACCAGGGTGCCCACAGCCCAAGGGCAGGGATGACCTGCAGATCGGAATTGGCCCGTGGATGTGTTCAGCTCCGTGGTGGTTTTTTTCACTGAGTTAGCTGTCAGCACTGAAGGTCAGGAGATGGCACACAGCAGTCTCGTTTCTAGCTCTCCTCGATGCGTCCGCAGCCCTGCGGGTTCTGGCCTGGACCCCGTGGGAGCTGTCACCTGGAGGGAAAGGACCATGGCCAAGGCCACCCGCTCAGGGGAGGCTGCCCCGTCCCTGCAGGGCACAGCGCTTGGGGTGCTCACTGTGTCCCCAGCCAGGCAGGAGCCCGGGTTACTCCAGAGCAGTGAGACGCTGGCCCTCCCCGGCCGCTGTGCCCTTCTGCTGCCTGGTTCCTCCCCCAGGCCTCCGGCCCGGCCGTACCTGGAATTTCAGACTCACCTACGTGGGCGGAGCCTTGGCTGCTTCTCTCTCACGGGAGTTCACTGCTACGTGATCCTTGTGAAGCCTGTGGCTTCACAGAATAGACGTTGAGTCTCTGACAAGTTTCTCTTAGGGCCTTAAGATTTCACAACCCCAAGGATTATTTCTAGCCTTCGAGCCTTTGCCAGAGGACACGTTAGTCCTTTGTGTATGGGTCAGCGTGCCCGTCTCGTGGGCCTTGAAACCCAGAAATAAATGCCACTCACGTGAGGCCCAGAGTTCTGGTTCCCAGAACTTTCCTTTCTTTCAGTTTTACTTTCCCCGATTTGGGGTGAATAAATATGGCGCCGTTCTTACCTTAATGAAATAAAGTCAAGTCATATCTCTCTACTCTAAAACTAATGCTGCAGTGTTTGTATGAGGATGGAGAAGGCCGTGGAAGTTTCTGTGGGGGGTGGGCGAGGAGAGTTAAGTTCTGCCGTTACATAGCTTTGGGGTGTTCCACTTGTTACAGGTTTTTGTGACTTTGTTCACTAGGACATCTAATACAATTTAGTATAATTACATGAGAAAGTTTTAACAAACGTGTGTTAGAATGACACTCCCAGAATACTCTCAGGAACATTCTGTGCACAGGGCCCTCCTGGAGGGAATGCATCTGTGAGACCACTGGGGTAGTGGCCGTGAAGGATGCGGCATTCCATAGGGAAGCGTAGCTGTGTCATCCAGGTCTGTGTCCCCTCCCCCAGGTGGGTGGGGGGCAGTGCAGCAGGGGCCCTGGGGCCTAGGAGGATGGTCACTCTGGGGCCTCTGCAGGGACGGGGCTGCCAGGGCTTCAGCAGGCGGTGCTTTGGGGCCCCAGGGCTGGAAATACACTGTGAGCCACACTACAAAAGGCAAATGAGAGACACGTGGAATTCATTTTAATATATTTCATTTAACCCAGTTACCCCAAATGCTATCATTTCAATATGCAATCAATATAAAATAATCATTGCAGGTATTTTACATTCTTTTGTTTTTCCATACCAAGTTTTCACAATCTGGTGTGTGCTCCCCTGGGAGCCACCCCAGTTCCCACCACTAGCCACGTGGCAGGTGCCTGGCAGCCGGCATGGCTGGGGGCAGCGCAGGAGCAGGCATCTCTGGGTCCGCAGAGGAAAACATCTGAGTGGCCAGCTTCAGGGAGCCCATCCTGCCCAGTCTGACTCCGGCCGAC
Source organism: Tursiops truncatus (assembly GCF_011762595.2). Classification (NCBI taxonomy): domain Eukaryota; kingdom Metazoa; phylum Chordata; class Mammalia; order Artiodactyla; family Delphinidae; genus Tursiops; species Tursiops truncatus. The sequence goes on along the minus strand of NC_047048.1, from coordinate 38,859,024 downwards.
CTCCCTCTTCTGAAAAAGCCTGGCAGAAACATCGGTCTGCAGGCCGACGGGGCGGAGCAGGAAGCCCAGAGACCAAACTGCTGACCGTGAGGTTTTCGTCCGAGTGGTTCCTTCTCTTTTGGCTTAGCTGTACTTGAATTTTCTCTAGGGTGCAGAAGTTTACCATTAAAATTATTTTACGTACATATTTCAGTGAAAAGAATGAAGGTTGAAGAGGGCCTCCCCCCACCTCCCAGTTTTCATGACACCCTCAAGCTCCTAGGCCTTTAATGTCAACATGGTTTTGTTTTTTTTTGTTTTTTTTGCGGTACGCGGGCCTCTCACTGTTGTGGCCTCTCCCGTTGCAGAGCACAGGCTCCGGATGCGCAGGCTCAGCGGCCATGGCTCACAGGCCCAGCCGCTCCGCGGCATGTGGGATCCTCCCGGACCGGGGCACAAACCCGTGTCCCCTGCATCGGCAGGCGGACTCTCCACTACTGCGCCACCAGGGAAGCCCAACATGGTTATTTTTACTCCCGAGCTTCGCGGGGTAGAAAGTTCTAAAGTGAAGGTGCTCGTAGCAACCAGCTCGCCACGTGCCACGTCCCCTTTATTAGGGGATCCTGCTAAGTGCTTTGACTTGTAATGACAATATTGTGACTAGGGAGTGAAAATATTGTGACAAGCCAGAGAATTTCGGTTGCCATGGAAACCTTCCCCTCGCTGTCCTCAGTGAGGTGGGCTTGGCTGCAGGTGCCGCTGCAGGCGGCCGCTTGGTTCTGTTTCAGCTCGTTTGGGGCCCTGTCGTTCCACAGCTCGTGGGCAGTTTGGGGAGCTCAGCGCGAGGAGCTGCCAGACGGGGGGGGGGGTCTCTGTTCACCCTTTCGTGTCTTTGGGGCTGTGTGAGGGGCTGCGTGAGAGTGAAGCTATCGCGGGGGCGTCGGGCGTCCAGGAGTGACAGCTGGCTGTTGGCACATGGCTCTGTGTTCTCCAGCAAGGTCACGCACTAATGGACCAGCGAGCGGGCAGCCCTGTTCTGGACGAACCCAGCCATCCCTGTCCTGAAACCTGCCTTAAGCTTCGTCCAGGGAGGGCTGGAAATAGAGGGTCTGAACCAGGACGTCGGGGAGGCAGCCTCCTGCTCCCCGCCGGTGGGGCTCAGTCTTGGCAGGGGCGTGAGCGTCGCTGGGTGGCGCACGGCCAGAGCCGGCCTAGGCAGTTTGCTGGGAAAAGAAGGAAGGAAAAAAGCACCTATGGGAAAGTATGCCTTGCCCAAGTCTGCTCACTTTGATGATGAAAAAGTAGGGGGACATCTCCTCCAGCCCAGGAATACTCAGCCTTTCTTTCCTGGGGACCTTCCCCGCTGCTGTTTTTGAGCAGGACCTGAGCTGAGTCCAGTTGAGACCCCAGGGTGGGCTCGCTGCACTCGGCCCGCAGACCTTGGGCAGCCAGACAGAGACCTCGGCTCTGACTGGCCTCTGCTGCTCTGGGGTGTGACGGGCTTGGTGGCTGGTGCCCGAGTGTGAGTCCCTGCCCCTTCCCTTCTGTGCAGGGCCCCCGGAGACCGACAGCCCGCTCTGCCTCCCCTACAAGACGCTGGTCTCCACGGTCGGAAGCATGGTGTTCAGCGAGGGCGAGGCCCAGCGGCTCATCGAGATCCTGTCTGAGAAAGCAGGTGTTGTCCAGGACACGTGGCATAAGGTGGGCCCTCCCCCCACCCCAGGGGCCAGTGAGTGGCAGTGGTTTCCTGGTCTTGGGCCCCGGCCTCCCCTGGATGGTGCCCCGCAGGCCGGCCGCACCTGACCTGACAAGCTGCGCGGAGTGTTCCTGGAACACCTCCACCTGCCTCTCGGCACAACTCTGTGCCCTTCCCCAGGTCGGGCTGCGTGAATCACCCGCAGATGCTTCTGCTTCAGCTGCAGCCCAGCCACTGCAGCAGGAGGGCTGTTAAGGGCCGGGGCGGGGCGTCGGGGGGGCCAGGAGCTGGGATCCGCTGGTTTGTGGCCGGGGCTCGGGCTCAGGAAGGAGGGTGTTTGTCTCCCTGGTTTCTCTCTGTCTGGTGCTTGTGGCCACGAGCTGCCCCAGGAGGTGCCGCGGGGCATGTTTGTTCCTTAAACAGCTGGAATTGTAGGTAATTTTGCTGGAGGATTTTGTGGCACCTCAGTGGTGAGAGATGTTGGGAGTGTCCTGAGGCCACTGGGTCACCCCCCCCCCCCGCCCCGCCCCAGCCCTTGCTGAGTGGTGACGGGCCCTGCGGTCACAGGAGCTCCTCGCTCAGTGCGCGTTGGGCCGTCTTCTGGGCCTGAAGTGGCCGGAGGTCAAGGTGGCCGCTCCCCTCCAACAAGAGAGGCCTGAACTCAGCTCAGGCCACTGTCCCCAGGTACCCACCCCCCACCCCCACCCCGTGCCCGGGCCTCCAGGCTTCAGCTGGCAGCCTGCAGGCCGCCCCCAGCAGCTGAGGGATGGGCACCAAGCCAGGGACGATGGCCGACGGCCCCCAGCAGGCCGGGAAGAGGCCCTGGCCACCATCGACTGGGGTTAGGGAAGAACCATGCTCCCACAACTACCCCAGGGGTCCAGAGCTTTGGACCCGAGGCCTGGCCGACCGGGCGGCAGAGGCAGGGGCCGCCCCCAGAAGTGTGTGCCGTCAGGCCGCCGCTCTGCTTTTGGGTCGGGTCTGATGGTCGGGGTGAGTCTCAAACCAGGCGTCTGGCCACCCCATTAACGTGGCTCTGTGGGCATCTCTAGGCCACTCAGAAGGGTGACCCCGTGGCGATTCTGAAACGCCAGCTGGAAGAGAAGGAGAAGCTGCTGGCCACAGAGCAGGAGGACGCGGCCGCCGCCAAGAGCAAACTGAGGGAGCTCAATAAGGTAGGGCCGGCGCCGGGTCGGCCCGGGGGCTGTGGCTGCGTGAGGACCCCTGCACAGCGGGGTCCCTCTCGGGACTGGGAACGCACGGGTTGGAGGGGACAGCCGGCCCTGCGGTTGTGGCCCCGTCTTTTTAGGGTGATGCCCTGAGAGGAGGGTGGGCACGGTGGGTCCCAGGGTCTTTTCTTGAGAATTGGAGCAGAAAGCCGTGGCGAGGGCTTAGCGGGGCTGCTGCCCCTTCTCCGCTGTCTGGGGAGCGGTCCCGTGGTGGTTCAGCACGTGACACGTATGTACCCAGTGAACACTGGTCTCGAGGGCCCGTGCTGCCCCGACGGGCTGGGGGCCTCGTTCAGGAGGGGTCGGCACATGGCCACTCCTTGTGAGGAGGAGGTCCAGGTCCCCTGCAGAAAGCTGGTCCCTCCCGTTTAAGCTGTCCTTCCCAGCATCGCGCCCTGCGTGGCCCTCGCCCTGTCCCTGCTTCCTCCGCGGGACAGCGGGCGCAGGGAGGCGGCTGGGGCCTCGGAACATCCCACACGGCTGGGCGCCTGCGTCGCTCACTCACGAGGCCTCAGAGTTCGTCCTGAGCGACGGCTGCGGCTCTAGGCCAGACGGGAAGGTTTGTTCAGTGGGGGACGGACGGGCGGCGGGAGCGGAAGACGAGGCTTTGCCGTGGTCGCTCCTGGTCAGGCTCCATCCAGGAGGCGGAAGGGGAAGGCCGGTCTCTGAGGCCTCCCCTAGTGCAGCCTCCTGCCCGGTGGCCTTCGTCTTCTCTCTCGGGAGTGTCCCCCGCGGCCTCGGGTTGCTGGTTGGATGCAGGGCGGCCAGAGCCACTCACCCTGCTCCCAAGAGCCGACTGCGCTTCCCTTTCCGCCCAGCTGCTGGCGCGTCCCAGGCCAGGAGCCTCTGCCCCATGGAAGTGGGCTGTGAGTCCCAGGCCTCCTGCCCCAAGGGCCCGCGGCCAGCAGCGACTGTGGAGTCTGTGGTTCTGGGGGCTGTTCTTCTGTATCCTCTTTTTGGACAACCTGAGAAGATGTGTTGACCCCAAAATAAAGCTCACGTGAGAGGAAAGGGGAGTGACTGTTTTTGTGGCTGGTGGCTGTGTGGCTGCCCGGCCAGTTCCTCGTGCTGGCCCCTGAGATTAGGGTGGGCTGGACGTGTCACGAGTGAGCAGCTGCAGCCTCTGACGGGGATGGTGGCCATTGCCGGGGTCTCCGGCCACCTCGGGCTGGACAGCAGGTGTGGGGTGGGGGGTGCACCCTGCAACAGGAAGCCCCTTAGGCGCTGCTGCCTGTGTAGGACACTTGCCGTTCCCCTCCGGGGTGGCTACTTGAGTTTCCAAACCCTAGCGCAGCTGACCCACAGACCCCCTCCCCCTCGCCCTCCCCCTCCCCGACCAGACGCATTTCCAGCCCTGCCCAGGCACCGTCTCCCTGCCATGAGACACAGGCGCAGCCCCTGGGGCTCCAGGCCTTGGCTCTGAGGCAAGACGTCTGACAGTGCGTCCAGCTGGGGCCCTGCCTCCCCCACGGCATCCTTCTCCCTGAGCCGCAGGGGGTCTTCACGGGCTCTCAGCGCTTATGCAGCCCTGGGAGGGCCGCCTCTTCAAGCGCAGGTGGCTCCCAGTCTTCAGACCCGAGTCTGCTCCCCGACGCGCCTGCTCCTCACTGCCTCCCCGGGGCCTCTGGTGCTCCTGCATTAGCCTCGAGTGCCCTTCACCACTTGGCTCACTGGAAAGAGCCCCCTCCTTCAGGAAGCCCTCCAGGGTGGGGCCCCCATTTTCCTGTCTCAGCTCAGAGGTCACCTTGCCTGGCAGGGGCCACTGAGGCCCAGGCATCGCCATCTGTCCTTCTGTGCCCTGGAGTCCGTGGATGCTGAGTCCCTGCATTTCTCTGTTGAGAGTTTCAAGCAGAGCGGAGGGGATTCCACTGCTGTGCCACGTCTTCCAGCCTAGCACTGTTGAGTAAAGTTATATGAGAAACTTCTGAGAATGTAGAAGTTCCGACTAACTTGATCATCCCAGGAGCTGGGGGGTGGATAGGATCCGCGTTTCTTGTTTAGTTCGCGTCACAATTTCTTTGTCCTTGTACAGAAGTTTTTATGGTTGCAAAAGAGGGTTTTGGTGAATTCCTTTTCTTGTGATCTGTGGCTAAAGGACACAGAGGCCGTGTGGACTGTCTGCCAGGTTAAGTGGGCGCCTTGCAAGTGGGTGAAGTCAACAGAGTTGGGTTCAAAGACCATTCCGGGCACCAGTTCACGGGCTCGGGCGTCCTGAGACCTCCATCCTGGTTTCTGAGCGTCTTCGGGGACGTGTTCAGGGATTTGAGGAACCACACGTGGCTCCAGAGCCGTCCTTCTGGAAAACTCTTTCCAGCTGTCATCTGCTTGGGCACCGGGGCCTCTGTCCCGAGGTGACACTCTGGGCTGGACCCCATCCTGTCCTCACGCGGGCCCGAGAGGCTGGGCTCTGAATCCTCCGTGGACAAGGAGACTCTCAGGGCGGGGGTGCTCCAGTCCACGCCTCAGCCGCCTCGGGAGATTCACGGTGCAGGGCCCGCTCGGCCTGGGGAGCAAGTGAGTTTCTGGGCTGGTGGTGTCGCGACGGTGCCTCTCAGCTCAGTCAGAGGAAATGGGGCTCCGGCCCCCAGCAGCAGGTGTGCCTTTCAAGAAGATAAGTCTGACCACTGCAACTGAATTAAGAATTTGACAGACAGGAGGAGTCCTGGGATTCTGAGCTCCTAGAGGAAAGAGAAGCTGTGGAGGATGAAACAGATGCCCTGAGGAAAATCTGGCCTTTCTTTGCCTTTAAAAAGTCCCAGGGCAAAAGGAAGGGAAATCCCATTGAATCCTGGTGGCCTTGGGACCCTGTCCCAGGAGACTGGGATCCTTACACCCTGAGCCGGGTGGATGCCCAGACCTGCCTGAGGCCTGCTCAGGGTGGGGAAGGCCTTCCCCAGACCTATGCTCAGCCTCCGGGCATCTGGCATGGTGGGCGGAGGGCCACTTCTGTGTGGCCTTGATTATTCATCGGGCTGGACCGTGTACTTAGGAGCCTCTGTTCTGCTTGGGGTAGGGTGGCAGGCATGGGTCAGAGGAAGCCTGCCGGAGCCCTGAATCCCCGCCGAGCGGCCAGCTCAGCCAGAGGAGGGGCACCTCGCATACCATCCCTTCTGGGACCCTCGTGGGCCCACAAGGCCCCAGGTTCCTGCCCATCCTGTCGCTTAGGGCTGCTCTCGGCCTTCGAAAGCGTGTCCTCCCCGAGGCTCTGTGAGCTCAGCTTCAAACCAGAGATGGAGAGCCTCGCCTTACTGAGAGGATTGAAGGAACGAGACACATGCGTGTCCGAGTGGCCTCTGCCCCTGTGGGCCCTCGCCCTGGGCACAGCCAGGAAGAGGATTTCTTTGAAGAGCGGGGCCAGGGGTCCTGGATGGTCCCAGGGAACTCCAGGCATGCAGAGCTGCCCTGGCACCCAGCGGCCACCCGCTCAGCCTGGCCCTTCCCTGGCCTCCGGTTCTGTCCCATCTCAGACGGGAGGGGCCCTCTGGCCCTTTGGGATAGACCTCCCTAGGATCCCGGCCTGGAGAAGAGGAGGCTCTCCCGCTTCTCTGGTCCACTGCCCAGGACGGGGAGGGGACTTGAATCTCATGGGACTTGTGCCCCAGTCTGGCTAGAGGCCCCCTCGACAGAGAGCACCTCCGCCAGGGGGCCGGTGCACGGGTCCCTCCTCACACTATCACTTCCTGCTCCCCCATTGTTTCCGTCCACTGCCATTCCTTCTGCGATGATGGAGACCCCATCCTTTGGCCAGCCCTTCCCACCCTGCGCTCTGCCCCTGCCTGCGGCTCTGGGTCCCCAGGCCCCGCGTCCCGTGTTCATTGTGGGCATCTGCCACTGACCGGAGCAGACATTCCAGGGATAGGGCGGTGGACCGAGTGGCTGTCCACGGGGACCTAGGCCCTCTAGGAGTGGGCTGACCCCTCGGCCATCAGGGCTTGCTGCCTTGTCAGTCCTGACAGAGATACTCAAGTAGAAGAGGGCGTTCTGGAGCCTGGCTGTCGGACGCTGAGCCAAACCAGGGTGTTGTAATCCCAGCAGGGTTCAGCCAGTGCCCCTGGAGAGCCCAGGGACAGGATGCCACGTTGCCCAGCTCCTGCCTGTATCCACGGTGCCCACTGTGTTCAAGGCCTGATGGCCAGCCCTCCGCCAGTCAGGCCGGCAGGGATTCCGGGGTCCCTCCTCATCCCCTGCTCGTTCTCTGCTGTGGCTGCTCCCGTCTGTCCGAGAGCTCAGGACGGGGGTCTTGTGGCTCTGCAATCAGGCTCCTCCTGGCCCCAGGTCATGTTCCGGGTCATGATGGTCTTGGTTTCATCTGATAAGCTGCCCCCGCCCGCCTCACCAGCCTCTCTGCCCTCTGCTTTCTCCCAGGAGCTGGCAGCGGAAAAGGCCAAGGCAGCAGCCGGGGAGGCCAAAGTGAAAAAGCAGCTGGTGGCCCGGGAGCAGGAGATCACGGCCGTGCAGGCGCGCATGCAGGCCAGCTACCGGGAGCATGTGCAGGAGGTGCAGCAGCTGCAGGGCAAGGTGGGCAGCAGGGCGGGCACGGATGCCCGCGGACGGGGCCCTCACCATCGCGTTTGTTTGGGGGCGGGTTGTTTCACCTGGCCAGATGGTGTGTGTGTTTAACGTTAATAAGCAGGAAGATGTATGCACATTTTAAAGAGCATTGTCTGAAAGCACTCTGGTCCCAAGTGGTCAGCACTCCATCCTTTTCCCTGGGGGCCCATGGGTCAAGTTCACAGCCTCTCCATGACCCTGGAGTCATGCCGGCTCCACCTCCTCCGCTCGAGGTTGGGAGAACGCCATAAAACTAGAGGCCCAAAAACCGCACAGCCCCAGCGGCGGGCGGGCCAGCCCTGGCCTGCACGGCCAGAGCCCTGCACTCCGCTTCCGCGGGCCGCGCCACAGGGGGTCAGAGGGCAGGAAACGGCATCTTCGGGGTAACCGTAGGCTGTGGCTTGTGGCCCTTTGCTGGGTCTCAGAGCCTCGGTCGGGGCAGAGCGCACCAGCTCCGTCTGGGGCTTTGGGCTGAGTGCTCGGCTCTGCACTTTTCCGGCCCCTGTTCTGAGGGGGCCTCCCCACCTCGGGGGGAGAAGGCGGAGCCCTCCGGGCTCTTGTCTGCGGGCTGGGGTCTTGCCAACCTTGCTCCGAGGTGGCTCTCTTTGTCAGGCCGAGCGGCCTCTGATGCCCCTTGGATGACCTTTCAGATCCGGACGCTCCAGGAGCAGCTGGAGAATGGCCCCAACACGCAGCTGGCCCGCCTGCAGCAGGAGAACTCCATCCTGAGGGACGCCTTGAACCAGGCCACGAGCCAAGTGGAGAGCAAGTAAGCCCTGCGCCCCTGGCCGGACCCTGGCACCTCCCCGAGGGCCCGGAGTGGGCAGGGTCCCTCCGTGAGCCTTCAACACGTGGCCGGCGACCTCTCGCGTGGTCAGGCCCTGGGAGGGCTAGTGAGCTCCAGCCCATGCCCGGCATCCGTGTCACCAGATCCCCTCAGGTCCTGGCTTTGCTGGGAGAGCAGATACTTTTTCATGTCTATTTTCACAGTGTCCCTGCTTCTGGCCCAGAGTATCAGAGCCAGGCTGACCATCCAAGATGAGGGTCTGGTGTGGTGTGGGCCCTGCCGTGGGCCTGAGTGCCCTGAATCCCCCTGGTCAGGTCTCCTGTGCAGGAGGGGACGTCTGCTGCTCAGGAGCTGAAGCCAGGAGGCCTCCGTGAGCCGGCAGAGGCCACTCCCCAGGGGGCAGGGTCTTCTGTGGCCCTGTTTTCAGCACCACCACCCCAGCAGGCTGGCCAGGAGGAAGCCCCACTGCATTTTCTCTTGGTTCCCGTTTCTTTGCCTTCTCTCGTCCGGGGTGTCCTGTAGGGATTTCTGGGGTGCTTGTTATCCCCAGACCATCCCCTCTCCCCCAGAGGAGGCTGACGGGAGCAGAGAGAGCAGGCGCCCGTAGCAGGAGGGCAGGTGGGAAGAGTGTCGCCCACAAGCGGCACCGGGAGCAAAGCCTGTGCTCACAAGGCTGCTTTTCCTGGCGGCCCCGCTGACTCGGAGTGAGGTTGACGGCCACCCTCCTCGCTGGTCCCTTCTCTCAGGGGTCCCTGTCTTCATCTCCGTCCTGACCTGCTGGCAGGTTGATGGTCTGGGGCTGCGGTTTCCTCAGCAGTCATGGCAGAAGGTGACCGTGGGGACAGAGGGACACTGGCTTCCTTCTCATGTAGTGTCCACTACTGGCTCCATCCTGGGGACAGCTCTAAAGCCTGGCCCTGAGTTGCGGCTACTGACTCCATCAGCTTGCGGACACTCTGCCGTGTGGGACGGGTGTCCCCACGTCCCTCCCAGAGCTTCATGTCGGTCCCAAGGGGCCACCCAGCTGGCCTCCCACCCTCATCCCCATCCCTGGTACCGGAGTCCAGCCTCGCGTGGGCTCCCCGGTCTCGAATCTTGGCCCTGGAAAGCGTGCACTGAGGGCCCCGCAGAGGGCTTTGGGGCGGCCTCCCCCGTGCAGACGGGGGGCCCACATCTCCCCTCCCCAGGCAGCAGGGCAGAGCTGGTGTTGGCCAGGTTTCCTGCCTCTCAGGGCTGTGGACCGTCTCTTCTGTTGCCTTCACCTGGTCTGGTACTGTCCCTTGGCTGGACGGTCAGTCCTGCCGTGAAGAGGTGTCTTTTGTGCTGTGAAGGAGGCTGCACGCTGACGACCTCCTCATGCTGGGAAAGGCGGGTCCGGAGTTGCCCCTTTCGCTGTCAGTCACATCTCCTTCCGTCACTCCTGAACCTCCTCGCTGGTCCTGAGACCCAGCTCTTGTGCAGCGTTGAGGGGTCTCGTGTAAGATGCTGCAGCCTCTTTCCCTGCCTGGCTGTGGTTCAGTGGGCCAGTGGATCCAGCGTGTGGACTCGAGCGGGCCGCCGGTCCCGGTCCTGCAGGGCAGCATCCCAGGGCTCATTTGGGCCCAGACCAGCCGTGAGGAATCAGCCACTTCTGTCAGGGGCTCCATGGGCTGCTTTAGTGCACATTTTGCCCTTGGCTTTTGCTGGTCCCTCCACCGTGTTTGTAAAACAGCATCTTCAACAAAACACGTCACACCCACGTGGCTGATTATATAGAGGGCCTCAGAGGGGCTCCAAGATGGGCAGCTACTTCAGAAAGAGCAGGTGCCCCGGAGGAAGGGCTCAGACCTCTGGTCCCATCTCCCGGGGCGGCTCTTGGGGCTGGCGAGAGCTGACTTGAGCCCTCTTCTGTCCGTCATGCGGGGCCTCCTGACTGTCTTGCAGGCAGAATGCAGAGCTGGCCAAGCTCCGGCAGGAGCTGGGCAAGGTCAGCAAGGAGCTGGTGGAGAAGTCGGAGGCCGCACGGCAGGAGGAGCAGCAGCGGAAGACGCTGGAGGCCAAGGCGGCTGCCTTTGAGAAGCAGGTCCTGCAGCTGCAGGTGAGCTCGGGGGCAGCCACCTCGGTGCCCGTGAATCCTGCCCGCCAGGCTCTACGCGTGGCCTCCCTGGGTCCTCCCTTCTCAGCTGTGACTGTGACTGCAGTGGACCCAGGCAGGGCTGGGGCTGGAACCCTTGACCTTGGCCTCGTTAGTAGTGATACCTGGTCAGCATAGAGTGGGTGCTTTCTGTGTGCTAAGCGTTGTTCTGAACGTTTACAAGCTTAACTCAGGTAATTCTCATTGCAACCTTATGGGGTAGATAGTGTTATTATCTGTAATTTACCCAGAAGGAAATTGGATGCACAAAGTTCAGCAACTCTGCCAGTTCACCCACAGCCAGGGTTTGAGCCCCAGGGCAGCCCCAGAGCAGTCAGCGTCCCACACTTGCCACACGTGTGGTGTCACAGCTCCGGCCGCAGCCAGGCCGGCGGGCGCGGCCTCTGGCTTCAAGGCCCGGTGGGTGTTCTTTCTTCTCAGCCTCTGGATGTGGCCCGGAAGCTCGTATTTTCCCAGGGGGACGCCTGTTGTCCAGAGGGAGGAAGACTGTCCCCTCCCTGCCCCATAGGTGCTGGGCAGCAACCAGTGGGCCCCTCAGTCTCGGGGCCTCCCTGCTCATTGGCCCGACGAGTGCTGCGTCCCCCAGCTGGCCTGTTTCGGGGCAGGGTGACCGGGCGTGGGGCAATTGTCATACCTCTGTGCGTGTAACTTCTCTGGAGGACAAGGAAACCCTGGAGACCCACACAGCTTTGCAACTGTTTCTGCTCAGTCACTGAAGCTCTCGGCTGTAGCGTGTGGGGCAGTGGGGCTGTTTTATGGAAGGGACTAGAACGACAGACACGAAATTGTAAGACTGCTGTGTGTGTGCCTAAGAACAGGCACAGATAAACAAAGTTTGGATTGTTTGGGTGGAATTGAGATGGATAACTTGGTGTAAAGTAGGTCCACCCTGAGCAGTGAGATCAGAGCCCCTGGGGAGGGCCTGGTGGTTATGTTCTGAAGGCTGTCGGGTGCCGCTGGGGCTTCCGGGGCTGGAGGCTTCTGGCGCCCGGGTTGTCACCATCACTGTAGCCAGGAATTCCCAGGCCGCGAGCATCTCCTCTCTCTGAGGTCACAGAGTCCCCGTGGTATTGGTAGTGAGGCCCGGATTTCAGAGGTGCAGTTTCCCCACCTGTAATGTGGGTGTGGTGGTGGTACCTGTGTCTTGGGGTGGCTGACACACACGGATGCCTTGTCCAGAACTGCCTAACAACCATATGCCCTTTCCCAGGCCCCCTCGGGAAATCTCCAGCTCAGGCCGGACGTTTAGCTTGTAGGAAGCCTCTCCCTGTGCCACATTCAGGTGAAAATGGGCCTTTGCCTTTCTGGGGCTGTCCTGCCTTCACCTGAGGCCTCTTCCCCAGGAGCCCGCTCTTCAGGGTCCAGGGTGGCCTCTTGGCCTTTTCTAGCAGGTGAACTGACCTGGAAATCCAGGAGGCTTATATAAGTCATCGGCACAGGATGGCAGGGTGTGAGGAGCTCTAGACGGCAGAGCCGGCTGAGGGCCCACCTCCTGCCGCATCCTCCCAGCCCTCCTCCCTCTGCTGGCCCCCAGGCGTCTCACAAGGAGAGCGAGGAGGCCCTGCAGAAGCGCCTGGATGAGGTCAGCCGGGAGCTGTGCCGCTCGCAGACCAGCCATGCCAGCCTCCGGGCGGACGCCGAGAAGGCCCGGGAGCAGCAGCAGCAGATGGCCGGTGAGGGCGGTGTGGGGGCCGGCTCCGTGGTGGGGGTGGCGAGGGCAGCTGGGACCCCTGACTCCCCACCCGTCAGGGGACGTGCCGGGGGTGCTCGGGGTCAGGCCTGGGCTGCGGAGGACTGAATGTGGGGGCGGGGCCTGTGGGGCCGGATATGGGGGTGGGATGGAGCCTGTGGGGGTGTGGCCTGTGGGGTGGGATACGGGGGCGGGCTCAAGGTGGAAGATGCTGCCCCTTCGGCGTCACTTGCTGTGGGGCCCACCTGGAGCCGTGATGCTCCTGGGGCTGCTGCCGGCCTTCTCTTCCAGCCCAGTCAGGCCTGGAGGCCAGATTTGGAAGGTGGGTTTATGGTCCCCCTGTGTTCACAAGTCACCTTCTCAAACGGGAGGTGGTGACGAAACCCAGGGCACCAAGGGCCCCTAGAGAAGCAGGGCAGACCGTGCCCGTGAGGGCTCACCAGTACTTCTGGAGCCGCTGCTGGGGGCCGAGCACTCCTGTGGGTGCCTGGGGCTTGGCCGGGAGTGAAGCAGCGGGCTTGGGGCCGCGTTCCGGCAGGAGAGACGGGCACAGTAGATGGACCCATGTCGACAGACTTCAGGTAGGCAGCGTGACCGAGAGCAGGCCCTAGAAACGGCAGGCTGTGTCTGTGAAGGGCTAGGCAGTAAATACTTCTGGCTTTGTAGGCCAAATGGTATTTGTCACAACTGCTCAGCTCTGCTGCCACAGTGCAAAAGCCACCCTAGACAGACAGACCTGGCTGCGTGCCAATAAAGCTTTATTTTCAAGAACACGTTGTGGGCTGGGTTGGCCCAAGGGCCTAGTTTGCTGACCCCTGCTGTGATGGGCCGGGTGTGGCTTTGAGTGGTCAGGGGAGGCCTCTCTGGGGAGAAGGGGATGTTTAAGCCCAAGGTCTGGATGATGGGGAGAGGCCAGCCTCACAGAAACCGCGAAGGGGCCCCTGAGAATGGGAGTGAACTTGAACTTGGCCTGTACAAGAAACAGATGCAGGTCAGCAAGCGAGACTGGAGAAGAAGGCAGTGGCTAGTGTGGGGTAGACGGGCAGGGCCGGGCCACCCTCCTTTGAAGAGTTCAGGGGCCGTGTGGAGTGCTGAGGGGGCGGGGAGCACGGGCAGGGCTGGCGGGATCCCATCTGCACTTCTGGATGCTCCGGCTCCCGGTGGGGACCAGGGATGGGGCCTTGCAGTCGTCGGACCAAAGGCACCTGGGCTGGGCCCAGGCAGCCACGGAGGCGCTGGTGGATTCGGCAGGCAGTGGATGTTGGATCCACAAGCCTGGTAGGTGAGTGAGAGGCGGGGGCACAGGAAAGCAGAACAGCCACAGCGAGGGGACCAGGAGGTCTGAGCAGAGCTGCGTGTGGACGTGGCCGGCGTCTGAGCCAGGGCTCAGGGAGGAGACCAGGGCCGGGCCGCCGTTGGAGTCAGGCACACGTGGAGGACTTTCAGAGCCGTGGTGGGGCTTAGCGGAGGTCACCGGGGGAGGGCACGTTGAGGCGCCCCCCTGCCTCTGGTCTCAGCGACGTGAGCCCATCTCCCAGAGAGTAAGGTTTTAGAAACTGCAACAGGAGCCCATTCAGTTTTCCATCTTTTCCTGAGTGATCCGGGGGCGTTCTGTTCTACCCTAGTGAGTCCTTGAGAAGGAAGCCAGGCTGTGACTTTCTCCACCAGCTAACAGGACACCCAGGGGTCAGGGGAGTGCCTGGAAGCCCGCAGGCGTGCACTGGGCAGCATGGGGCACCTGTGCCGGCCTTCCCCGCACCCTGCAACCCGCTGGCCTCCCTCCCCGCAGAGCTGCACGGCAAGCTGCAGTCCTCCGAGGCTGAGGTGAGGAGCAGGTGCGAGGAGCTGAGCAGTGTCCACGGGCAGCTGGACGAGGCCAAGGCACAAAACTCGCAGCTCACGGAGAGGATCCGCTCCATCGAGGCCCTGCTGGAGGCGAGCCAGGCCCGGGACGCCCAGGTCAGCTGCACCTCCTCCTGGGAGCGCCCCCACCCACCCCACAGGGGCCCTGCCCTGATGACCTGTCATGCGAGGTGGTCTCGTGGTGACCTCAGGGCTCTGTCTCTCGTTCCAGGCCAGCCGAGAGGAGGCCAACCAGCAGCAGGCCCGGTAAGAGGAGGCAGGGGCCGTGGCCTGGGTGCGGGGATCCCAGGGAGGAGCCCTCTGAGACGCCCTGCCTTTCCCCATCCCTCCAGTGACCTCGAGGACGAGGACAGGCTGGGCAGGGAAGAGGGCACCTTGCAGGGAGCTCCTGCTTCGAGGAGCGAGGCTGTGGGGAGAGTGGCTGCGCCTCGGCAGGGGGATGGGCCTCGCTGTCCATCCGTCCATCCATGCATCCATCCATCCTTCTCTCCCCGGGAAGGACCGGCTGGTCAGGGTGTTCTCTCCACGTCACAGGGCGAGGGAATTTAGGAGCTGAAGTTGTAACCCAAACGGGAAAGTGGTTACGTGCCCAGAGTGGAGAACCCGGGAGGATGCCCGGGCTTTTGCACAGATCTGGGATGCGGTGCGGTTCACAGCTGACCAGGTCGCAGGGTTGATGCCGGGTGACTTCAGTGGCCCAGCCCCAGGCCTGCTTGGACTGTGTGTTTGCTGTTGCTAAGATCTGGTGGGCTTCTCAGGCCAGGGGGCTGGGTATGTGTCCCTCAGCAGATGTCCATGAGCTTGGGGGGTGGCCCTGGCTGCCGTGGCTGGGGGTCCCCAGGGCAGCCACGTGGGGTTAAGCATGCAGGTGGTCGGTCATGTCCTGGGTCGTCCACTGACCAACCTCCCTTGTTCCGGCTGCTGCTGCCAGTGAGTCCCCTCCCCAGCGCCTCCCCAGGCCACGGCCCATGTTCCGTGGCCTTGGGCTCGGGTTTGGGGGCTGGGGAAGGAAGCCGGCCTCACGGCGGCCCCAAAGCATCTTGCTGGAGACTCAGAAGGAAACCCTCTCCGTGCACCTTCCCAGAAAGCTTTGCGCAAACTCTGTTTCTCACGGCACTTGCCAGGGTAGAGAGGTGTTTGTTAAGCGTTTTGCTTCTTGTATTTTACGATCAGCTTCTTGGACTGCACAGCTAATTGCTAGTTACCTAAGTCATGCTGCAAGCAGGGTTGATTCTAGCTTTTTGCATCATGTAGATGTTTGGCAGAATTAGGGTTTTTTAAAATTTCCTTCTCAGACTGTTTATCTGGAAGTTGCGTCTAGGCCAGGCCATCGTGTTCTGGGGTGGGGATGAGTGATCCGGCCCCAGATGTTCTGGAACTCGGGCCGTAGCTACCAAGGGGGGTGACTGTCAGCGTGTCCTTGCCACCGGCCTGCTGTGCCTTCTTCCTCGGGGCCTCGTGCCTTTGGGGGTGCTCTTGCAGGGGTGTGTGCGGGGCCAGCGCTGGTGCAGAATGCCAGCGGCTTAAGGAGAAACTGCGAGGGGTCCCACTGGAGCTTTGAGGGTGGGGTCAGGTCCTGTGGCCTGAAACCAACATCCAAGAAGTCGACAGCCGTCTTCAAGGCCACATGCAAACGGTACTTAGAATGAAAATGAGACGGTGCTCGGGGGCGTCAGAGCGGGCAGCGCACACAGCCTCGCTGAGGTTATTTGGTCCTCATGCACCTCCTTAGCGTGGTGTACTGCCGGCCCCTGGTGAGAAATACGAACGTGTCCCCCCCGGGGGCATCTTCAGACGGGCTTCCTCCTGCTCCCAGAGGGGCCCTGTTGTGTTGCTTCAAGTCGGCGTTGGCGGCTTCTGGATGTCAGCTTTTGTGCGACCCCGGGGCTTCCCTGTCCTAAATCTTAACGCAGAAGGTGACGTATTAAGTGTCCATTTGAAGCGTCTTCCTCAGAGCAGCCAGAGCAGTTCTAGAGCGTCCACCCCTCGCTTTCCGGGCGATGGGGTGGACGGAGCCGCAGGGCCTCGAGTCCAGAGAGAAGTGCGAAAAGATGGCCCCCCCGGCCTGCCAGCCGCACGCATCCGGGGTCGTCTCGGGCTGATTCCCTGGAGCCCCGGCGCAGGACTGAGGGGGAGCCTTCGGGTCTCAGCAGAGTTAGGTTTTGGACACAGGACGGTCCCAGCGCCGAGAGCAGGGATGCAGTTGATGGGTGTGCCGGCCACGGTGCCACCCGAGCCTCCGGCCCCGGCGTCCTCCGAGGAGCCCCAGCCCAGTCTCGAGGGCAGCCGTGGCCGCAGGGAAGGGCCAGCTGACGCGTGCTGCGGGACAGAGTGGGACCAGGCTCAGTTTACCAGAAGAAAGAGCATCTGGAAACCTGACTGTCCGCGGCGCGTCCGCGCACTGGCCGTTGTGGCAGCTCTGACCGCTGCCGTCCCCGCAGCCAGTGCCACCAAGTGGGACAGCGCTGGCCTCTGGGCCCCCAGCCCTCAGGGGAGGGGCCACGGTGGCTGCTGGGGCTCCCCTGAAGCCTGTGCCGGCTTGGGGAGGGGACTGACCGTAGCCCCAGGCCCCACGGGTGTTCTGGGGCAGAGGAAGGGGCCCCGAGACAGGGCCTATGGCGGCCGCGGGCCCTCGGAGCCCGGCAGTGACGCCGCCATCCCCCCTCAGCCTCATGGAGTTGGAGTCGCAGGTGTGGTGTCTGGAGAAGGAGGCCACGGAGCTCAAGGAGGCAGTTGAGCAGCAAAAAGTGAAGAACAACGTGAGTGTCAAGGGGCCACCTGCCGTGTGGATGCGGAGGGGGCTCGGGGCCTCTCCTTGTCCCGTCCAGCTGCTCCCTGTGGTGGGGCTCGGGGGTCCTGACTCCCACTGGGTCGGCTTGGTCATGTGGTCACCTGGCGTGAGGAGGGGGCTGTAGGGCGCCTCCTCTGCGGTGGGCGCATGGGAGCCTCGGCTGCGTCCCTCCGACCCGGGCCGTCCCCCCGGACCCCCCCCCCGAGACACACACACACACACCCAAGACACACACACACCCAAGACACACACACACACACCCAAGAGACACACACACACCCAAGACACACACACACACACCCAAGACACACACACACACACACACACACACACACACACACACACACACACACACACACACACACACACACACACACACACACACACACACACACACACACACACACACACACACACACACACACACACACACACACACACACGGTGGCAGACCCTCTTCCCACTGAAGAGCTGGCAGATCCCCGCCGCCCGCAGACGCGTCTCCCTGAAAGGCGCCCGCAGGCCCCGGCCACCCAAGAGCGGCCTGGCGCCAGTGCTGCCCGGGGTGGCCTGTGAGGTCCAGAGACGGGTCGGAGAGGGCTCGCCCGCCCGGCGGACACCAGCCTGGCTGTTGACCGTCTCCCCTCTCCTCCCAGGACCTCCGAGAGAAGAACTGGAAGGCGATGGAGGCTCTGGCCTCGGCTGAGAGGGGCTGCGAGGAGAAGCTGCGGTCCCTGACCCAGGCCAAGGTCAGCATCGGCCTCGGGATCGCCTCCGTCTAGCAGCTCAGCAGACCACACAGACTGCGTGCAGGGCAGCCTCAGCCTCAGGGCATCTCAGAAGTCCACCCAGGGCCCGGCTGCTGCACATTCCTGCCCGCCCTCCTGCCCTCCCGCCGCGCATTTCTCCCCGACATGCGGGGAGCGGCAAGCCCTTGTCTCCTGCTTCTCAGCTGGGCCTTTTGCCCTCGGAGGCCACGGGGGCCCCGAGCTGGGTCTGTTCATGGACTTCGCTCGTGTGAATTCTTCTCGCCTGACGTTTGTCTGCTTTCTCAGGCCCCCTGCGGTCCTGGCCCAGGGGCTCCGTGACTGAGCTTTGGGGGAAGGACAGTCTTTAGTAGCGAGCACTCAGGCCCAGGTCGGGGGAGCACGGGTGGGTCAGTGTCCAGGGCCCTGGCCGGGACATGGTCTGCAGCTGCAGCATGAGCAGGCGGGGCCTCACCACTGGCTTTGGCCAGGCCTGCCCTCCCTCTCCCTTTTGCTCCCCCTGCAACGCAGAATTACTGTCCTGTTATCATGAGCTTTGCAGCAACTTTCACAAGCCTCCCAGGAAGCCTGAGGCTGTGTCAGATGAGGCCTCCGAGAGGCGGAGCTGGGGAGCTTACACTTACACTCCCCAGGAGTGACCTGGGCGCCTGTCTGGCCTTTCTGTGGCAAATGCAGAAGCTGTGACCAGAGGTGTCACCTGACTTGTTTGTGGTCACACAGCCAGATGAAGACAGGGAGCTGGCCTCTGGGTCCTCAGCCCTTGCTTGGCATCCCATGACCCGGGCACCTGAATGGTGGTCACGAGGTCGGGGGCCCATAGCAGGCCACGGATCAGCAGGTGAGCGAGAAGGGTCGGCTTCTGAGACTCAAGTCTAGGCACGTGGTGCTGTGGTCAGGCTGGGCGTCCATCTGCCGGCCATCCATCCCCCCGCCACCGGCCCCAAGTCACACACAGAGCCTCACTCCCGGCTCTAGTCCGGGAGCTCCTAGTGCCGTTCCAGGCCTCGGGCCCTTAGGGGCAGGCGGCAGGCTCAGCCTGCTGGGGACGGGTGACCAGATGGGACTTTCAGCCAGAAATCTGCACCGCCCCCCTGCCCCCAGGGTGTGGGGACAGGCTATCTGTCCCCAGGGACAGTGCAGTCCTTCTCGGCTTTACTTATGGCTCCTTCCCGCTTTCTTGGGCTCCTTTTTCTTGCGTTGAGTGGGAGCATCAGGGAGGATGGAGGGGGCTCTGGCCAGCGCAGCTGCAGCAGGGGGCCCAGGAGCTGTTGGAGAGCCGAGACCCCGACCTGCCTTATCCCCTCAGCACATGGCAGCCCTGATCCTCCCGCCCACAGGGTTGCAGGAGCTCCTGACCCTGGTGGCCACCCCTCTTCTCTGCGCTCCCTGCCCCCCATATGCACACGCTCAGAAAGAAGACCTGAGCCTGAGTGTCTGCTGGGAGGTGTCCGCGAACCTGCATGTCCCGTAGGGGGTGCTGCCATCCCCCTTCTTTAGAGCTGAGTTTGTTTAAAGTTGGCCAGGCCTGGGGTGGGGTGGCCGGAACTTGACTGCTAAGGTTAGACACACCCCCGCCCAGCCGGCCCCACGGAGCCACCATTGGTCTCCTCCGATCCTTGTCCCTCCCCTGAACGGCTGGGGACATGTTCCTGGGGTGAAACCCCCGGGGCTGCCGTAAGCTCCGTGACTGACCACCCTCCCGCCCTCCCGCCCCGCCCCCAGGAGGAGTCGGAGAAGCAGCTCAGCCTGACGGAGGCCCAGACCAGGGAGGCCCTGCTGGCCCTGCTCCCGGGCCTCTCTGCCCCCACCCACCAGGTAGGAGGGGAGGCAGCTCTCGGGGGACCCCTGTGCGGGTGGGGGCACATCCCGCCCGACCTTGAACATTTTTGTCGCAGAATTACGCCGACTGGCTGCAGGAGCTCAAAGAGAAAGGCCCAGAGCTGCTGAAGCAGCCACCAGCACACACGGAGCCCTCGGTGAGCACGGCCACTGTCACTCGCGCCCTGCCCTGTCTGCGGGATGGAGGGTGCCTGGAGCTGGCCATCGGATTTTGGCTCAGCAGGCCCCTGTCCTGCCCTCCACCCTCAGGACCTGGCTGCCAAGCTGAGGGAGGCGGAGGAGACGCAGAACAGCCTTCAGGCCGAGTGTGACCAGTACCGCAGCATCCTGGCCGAGACGGTGAGGCCTCTGTGACCTTGGGCGAGTCACTGCCCCTCTCTGGGCCCAGTTTCTTTGGCTGAATGGTGAAGGGGGTGAGCTCAGGTTGAAGGTCTGGGGCACAGTATGGGAAGGGATAGGACAGCGTTCGGCTTGAATCCGCTTTCCTGCGACTCCAGGGGCCATGCTCACTCAGCCTCCCTCTGCGATGGCCAGTCCTGGGTTCCCCGTCCTGGGCCGCTGAGGCCCACCTGGTGCAAACCCACCGGAGACGAGAGACCTGACAACCTTGTTCGCACACCGGCCGGGGGCCCCCCTCCGGAACTGTACCCCCTCCTCCCGCACGGCCGCCGCTCTGGGCTTTGAGCCGGGGGGTTGCGGGGAGCCACGGGGGTATGGGGGGGCCTCTCCAGGCCCTGCTCAGTGCCATCCCCGCAGGAGGCCATGCTCAAAGCCCTGCAGAAGAGCGTGGAGGAGGAGGAACAGGTGTGGAAGGCCCGGGTGAGCGCCACGGAGGAGGAGCTCCAGAAGGTACCGCACGGCCCCCAGTCTCCCCAGGGCCCACCTTCCCTCGGAACCCAAACTCCACTCCCTCAGAATGCCATAAAATTCAGGGGAAACGCCCACGGGGTTATCTGGGTCACTTGGGAGTCACGTTTGCTGGGTTTTGGTGATGCCACAAACGGTGTCATTGTGGAATGACCGACAGCTGAGTCCCGGTCTCAAGGAGACCCCCCCCAGCCCCACCCCCAAGGAAGAGAGTGCTGGTCATACCTGGGGGTGGGGGGGGGCGGGGGCACCACAGGGCTTCCCGGGAGGTGGGGTGCATCCCAGTATGGACCCCCGGGGCTCGTGCTTGACGGCGCTTCCCCTTCTTGCTTTGTAGTCGCGGGTCACAGTGAAGCATCTCGAAGAGACTGTCGGGAAGCTGAAAGGGGAACTTGAAAGTGCCGATCAGGTACGTGCGGGCGCCGTCCGGAGGGCTGCCATCCTGCTACAGAGGCTCCTCTAGCGGCTTTCCTTCCCCGACCGCACGTCCCTGCTTGTCCTTAATGAGCCGTTACGACCTCGGGGTGGCTGGGCCCCGGTGCACCATGGCTTCTGCCGTGGCCTCATGAACCGTGGGAGGGTTGCCGGGTGGCCCTGCTGCACTCCGCACCCTCCTTGCAAGTAAACCTAAAAGCTGCTGAGGTCTGAGAACACGTGCGGCCCCAGGGTGCATCTTCAGGAGGTGTTGGGCCTGGGGGGCACCCCCCTGCATGGCCTCAGTTGGCTCGTAGCCATCAGGCCACGGGGGCCCCCTCAGCCCTTGTCCCAGGGCCTGGTGGCCCCAGCGCCCTGTCCCCGTGGCCCGTGCCCTCCCACTGGCCGGCTCGAGGCTCCTGATGTGTGTTGTGTCCAGGTGAGGGAGCACACGTCACATCTGGAGGCCGAGCTGGAGAAGCACATGGCGGCCGCGAGCGCCGAGTGCCAGAACTACGCCACGGAGGTGGCAGGGGTGAGTGTCCCGGCACAGGTGGGCCTGGTGGGGGCCCTGCGGCCAGGGCAGGGGGCAGCCAGGTCAGCCTGGCAGCGAGAGGATCTCTCTACCCGGTGTGGAGACACCATCTCTGCGGGGAAGGCATTTAAATCTGAGTGTTTTCTGATTCGGGGAGCAGAGAACACAAGCCTGGCACCCCCGATCCTGGTTCGATCTCCGACTTCTGGCCTCGCTTTGCAAAAGACAATCCACAAACATTTGTGCAGGCCTGAGACTAGCGTGTACTGAAGACGATCCTTCCTTCGTCTTCAAAAAAGAGCAGAAGCTCCTGGGGGCCTGCGCCCACCCCTCCCCCACGCCCCACAGGCTCTCCGGGTGGCGTATGTGGATGTGCTTGGTTGGGTGTGAGGTGCTGACTCACTGGAACTGGCTCTCTCTCCTTTTCTCCCACCACCCGGGTCTGTTTTCTGTCCAAGTTGAGGCAGCTTTTATTAGAATCTCAGTCTCAGCTGGATGCAGCCAAGAGTGAAGCCCAGAAACAAAGCGACGAGCTTGCCCTGGTGAGTGAACTGGTGTGGCCGGCATGTGCCCTGGGGTTGGGTGTGTGTTTCTGCGTCCCGTCAAAGGGGACGTGCGCCGGTCTGTGCTGGGCCCGGTGTGGACGGCCCCTCACACGTTTGCTCCACGCTGCACACTGGGCCTGTGGCTGCCAGGACCACGGGGCTCCAGGTCTGCGCTGGGAGCTCTGGGGGGGTCCTTCTGCCCCGTGGCCTTCTGTGGGACTAGGGTCCTTCTTGTGGGACTAGGGTCCTTCCTCACCCAGCAGTGGCTCAGGTCAGGTCAGTCAGATCTGCAGTGTGCAGGGCAGCCTGCTCCACGCTGGGCGGTACCAGGTGACCTGTCTGCAGCTGCGCAGGGCTCCCGGCCACGCGGGGGCCTCTGGTTCTTCCGGTTTTCAGCCTTGATGTGTGACTCTGGTCCGCGCTCCTTGGCCAGGTCAGCCTGGCCTTGTAGCGGCGGGGGGGGCGGCCCACTGGTTCCAGTACCAGCCCGTGAGGCCAGACACAGTCCGTGTGATCTGCACGGGCTTTCATTAAATCATGAGTTGGCTGTTAACACTGAGCCACCGGCGTGGGGGGGTGGGGGGAGCGGGCGCGGGGTGCTGTGTGTGTGTGTGAAAAACGTACGTGTCTGGCTTTCTGCGAGGAGACCCCAGGTCTGGTCCGGGGGGCTGGCGTTCCCAAAGCAGCACCCACTGAGCAGCCCCCTCGCTGGGTGCACGCTCTGGCTCCCCGGGTGCCCCCTCTGGTCGTTCGGGCCTGACCGGGGACCATCGCCCCCGAGGGCAGGTGCCGAGTCTGAGGGCCATTCTCCAAAGCCATGTCCAAGCCAGGCCTGGGCCACATGCAGAGGACACGCCCCGAGTTTCTCCTCGTCACTGGCCTCTGCGGTCTGGTGTTGACTTTTGGGGCTGTTGGCAGGAGGAAAGGACCTGGAGGGTGAAGCCCCACACACTTGGGGCGCCCCTCATGGGGCAGCTCTGTCAGGGCCCCCCCCAGATCCCCGCTGGGAACCTTCACCCAAGCTTTGTGGGTGACACTGCTGCCCCTTCAGACTTGAGGTTCAGAGGTCTGGGGCTTAGGCCCCCCAGCAGTGGAGCTCAGGGGTGAGGGGACCTTATGAGGTAAGAGTGTCAGCTTGTCGGGGACCCCACAAAAGGCCCTGACGGGGGACCGCACCCAGGAGGGTAGCGGGAGGCAGGCGGCAGTGTCTGTGCCGAGCCCACCGGCCGCCTGCCGTTCTTCAGATTCCGTAGCCCCGCGCATACCACATCCTTCGGGGGTCACCTGGCTCCCGGCGTGGGGTTCTCTGCGCCGCTGGCCTTGCCACAGAGTGCATGTGGGGTCAGCCCGGGCCCCTTGCGGGCCCCTCGGCCACAGTTTGGCTCGGGTGAGGGCTCGTGGCGCTGGCTCTCCTGCCCCAGGGAACCTGCACGGGAGCCAACACAGGCCACAGTTGTCAGAGCAGGTCCCCCGTGGGCTTTGGCTGCTGAGAGCATCTGCCGTCCTCCTGCGGGGTGCATCCAGCTATGTCAGGCACAAACCCACCCTCCCTGTTCCAGGTCAGGCAGCAGTTGAGTGAGATGAAGAGCCACGTAGAGGATGGTGACGTAGCCGGGTCCCCGGCTGCCCCCCCAGAGGCCCCCTCAGCAGAGCAGGACCCCATCGAGGTTAGGGTGGTGAGCCCGTCCCCAGGTGTCCATCACTGACCGCCGTGTGGGCCCTTCCACCCAGCTGGAGGGCAGGGACGGCAGCCTCTGCTCTGGCTAAACTCCGGCCACTCGCAGCTCCCGGCCCCACTGCCCAGATGCCCGACTCCTCAGGACGCCAGAGTGGGAGGGGGGCGGGGGGCTGGGGCATCACTGGTGGGGCCCTTGCCATCCAGACCCCTGATCTGGGCGGCAGCCGCCCAGAGCCTCGCCGGGGTGGGAAGGCCGCCAGGGCTCGTGCGGTGCCTAGGCTCCTCTGTCCTGGGGTCTCAGCAGAGGGGCTGCGTCTGCGTCTCTTCTCAGCCATACCAGCTTCCGTTCCCAGGGGTCGGGGCCCTGCCTCCCCCAGGGGGGCTTCAGGCACACAGGCCTCCCCGCTCGCTTGTCCCAGGCAGGGCAGGGTCGAGGGGGCCCTGGGCACAGCCAGAAGATGTGGCCGCAGGTGTCAGGCTGCCCAGAGCCCTGGGTACCCAGGAGGGTCTGCCCCAGGTTCCGAGCATGTTTGCGGTGTTTGCATGCAGCTGAAGATGCAGCTGGAGCGGACGGAAGCCATCCTGGAGGACGAGCAGACGCAGCGGCAGAAGCTCACAGCTGAGTTCGAGGAGGTCAGGCTACCCCGTGCCGTCGGGGCTTCTCTGGGTCAGGGCGGCGGGTCTAGGGGGTTGAGCCGTGTCCCACCCCAGGGGGTGTCGCTGCGCCATCGTCACCCACCTCCTGTCCACATGGGGCCTGACCCGCTGCCCCGCTCTGTCCAGGCTCAGCTCGTGTCGAGTCGTCTGCAGGGGGAGTTGGAGAAGCTCCGCTGCAGCAGCACCCTCGGGTCCTCAGAGGCGGAGGAGGCCACGCGGCTCAAGGTACAAGGTTCCCCGTTGTCACCCCCGGAGGCCCCTCGGGCAGCGTCCAGCCTAATTTGGAGGTTGGCGAGGTCGGGGGGGATCCCTAAGTGTCCAGTGTCACAGCTGGACGTCACCAGTGTGACGATTTAAATCGAGTAGAACTGAAGCTGAGCTCCTCCGTCACCCTGGCCACAGGGCAGGTGCTCAGCAACCAGTGCCCGACCCTGAAGCACAGCCCTGTGACCCGCAGGCCGCGTCCTCACACCCTCGACCCCACGTGCGCAGCCAGGTGGCCTTCCTGCTGTGCGTCACGTGAAGGCTGATCCCCTTCAACCCTCTGACCCACAGGAGAGACTAGAAAAGGAGAAGAAATTAACCAGTGACCTGGGACGCGCTGCCACCAAACTACAGGAGCTTTTGAAGACGACCCAGGAGCAGCTGGCAAAGGAGAAAGACACGGTGAAGAAGCTGCAGGAGCAGCTGGACAGACCAGTGAGTGCCGCCGGCCATCCCCTCGGGGTTTGGGCAGGGCTGGGCGCCCCGGGATGCCTGAAAGCTGTCCTCTGCCCCGCCAAGCCCTCGGTGCCTCCTCCAGCCCCAGGGGCCTCTCAAGGTGGAAGGTGGTAGGTAGGGTGGTGTAGGGACGAGGCCCCTAGGCCCAGCCTGCCCCTCCCCCGCCCTCTGTTCACAGGAGGCCGGCAGCAGCAGCTCGAAGGAGGGAACATCTGTCTGAGCTTCCTGCGGAAAAAGAAGTCACTGTTCAACTTACCAAAATGCCTTACACATTCCTGACCAATAAACAAACCAACACAGCGTTATCTGGGCCCAACTTGGGTAGCTCTGAGAAGCCATAGAGACGAGAGTCTCTTAGCACCAGAAGTAGCTCTTCCAGACCCCAGTTTGTAAAAGAATCTTTGTCACATTCGATAAACACTATTCCCTAGGACCGGCCCTGGACCACCGGCCAGCAGACGCCAAAGCCCTCAGCAGCTGTGTGACAGACCTGGGTGTGTGCTAGGGGGCCGGGACCTTGGGGTGTGTATGTCAATCAGTCAGTGCAATTGTTGTGTCTTTTGTGGGGTTGGCGGTCGGGCGATGGGCGGTCCAGGTGGTGAGTCCTGAAGGCTGCAGCGCAGACTGTAGGGTCACAGCCAGCGAGGCAGCAGTTCTCACCCCTGGAAGAAGTTGCCACCACAACTGACGTGTGACCTCCTGGGTGTTGATGCCATTAAAACCCGCGTGTCGCCCGGCACTTTGGGAGAGAATGAGTGTGGTTTCTGGTCCCCCCCGCGCTTTCCCCACCCGGGCCCTAGCACCCACCGGGCAGGATGAGGGAGCAGGGCCCGTGACACCTGGTGGCCAGATGCCCTGTGGGCTCCACCCTGAGGAACTGAGGCGGTTCCCTAGCAGGGCTGTGGGCAGCCTAGGCTGTCATGTGAAGTGAGTTCCAGGAATGAACACGGACCTGGGCAAACATCCACGCTGCAGGAGGGCTGGCCCAGGGCCGGGGGGCAGGCAGCTGAACTTGGGGTGATCTTTGGACCCACTGTGTTCTGAGGGGCCCACAGAATCTGTGGTCAGGAGGTGTGTCAGGGGCTTTGTAAGGAACCTGGAGCTCAAGCAAAAAAAAAAAGGATTTAGAGGCAGGGTGACAGGAGCAGTTGCACCAACCTAGGAACAGAAGGTGAATCAGAGCAACCCTGGCGGGGCGGGGGCGGGGGGCGGGGGTCTCGCTGGTACTTTCAGCTCAATTCCAGGACCCATAATCCTGGGAGAGGGGTCTGATAGGCTGAACTTAGACTACAGGTACAGCCAGATGGAAGGGAGGGTGGTGCTCCCAGGGAAAGCAGCTGAGTACTGGGGTCTCACCACCTGCTTGAGAAGCTCCGCATCCCATTCATCGCAGTGGGGGGGGGGGGTTGACTCCTCTCTGGGGTGGTTGTCACAGCAGCCTCGGGACCTTGGGGAGGGAAAGATCAGGGTGCTGCCCAAGGCCCCATGCGAGCCACTGCCAGAGGCCGGGCAGTGCTTTCAGTCTGCACAGCCAAGACCTGGGCCTGGCTTTCAGGGGCACTTGGTACGTGGGCCACCTGGCCCTGCTGTGTGGCACTTGTATGTTGCAACTGTTGGGATCAGGGTGCTGGAAATTCTGGGATAGTTCCCCAGAGATGTGAGCAGAAGCTGGAGTTCAGCACAGAGGCACTGTCAGAGGAGGAGGGGTCAAGGCCAAGGGGACAGTGGTGCACACAGAGTGAGTGTCTGGGAGGGCCCTGTGTAGCCAGGTCATGAAGTCAAGTGGTCTAGACAGGAGGGCACTGGGAGCCACTGAGGGGGACAGTCATACCCGCCTGGAACTCTGCAGGGGGCTAAAGTGGAGAGGGAGCCCGCGGGCCGCAGGACACAGGTTCTGGCCAGGAGCCCGAGCGGAAGTGACTGATGACACCTGAGCTGGCCACGGGCCTGCCCGTAGGCTCAGTTCTCACGTGACATCTTTCAGTGCCTGTGGGAGAGGAACCTCCCCCACCCTGCAAAGAACCCTGCAAAAGTGAGAGTGGCTCACCTGGTGAAAGGCTGGGCAGGCTTCAGGCCCGCCTCTAACACCAGCCAAGGTCAGGAGACCTGGGGAGGTTTGTGAGCCTGGAGCCCACGCCCGGCTCACGACTCACCCTCTGGCACACAGGGCCCTTCACGCAAGGGTAGGGGTTTGGGGCCATTTTCTGGTGGGAAACAGGACGGCCTCGTGCCCCAAACCAGGTCTCTGGCATCCGAGTGGCCACCGTGGGCCCAGGAGCCTGCGTTTCCACTAAGCTCCCCTCCCTCACCACACCAGCTTCAGAACTGAGGACCCTGACGCTAGGCAGATGCCCCCTGAAGGCACAGGAATGGGTCACTTCCAGGAAAGAAGGCACAGGAGACCCTGGGGGTGCCGAGCTGCTGCCTTTGGGCTCCGTCCTCAGACCGCCTGGTGGGGCCCAGCGTCCACCTGTGGGGACCAGGCGGCCCAGGGCAGGGTGAGCCCCTCTCTCCCCAAAGCCCCACCCTGAGGCCCAGCAGCAGCAGCAGCTCCCTGCTGGCCAGCAGGGGGAGCCCACGGGCCTCGCTGTCCCTGGGCCAGGTCCCACCCTCGGGCTGGGGAGGGGGGCGGGCAGCTGCCCTCACAGACCCAGCCCATGTCTCAGGCCCCGACAGGAGAGCTGGGGGCTCTGACAGCATCTGGTCCAAAGTCCCCCTGCAGAGGCTCCCGGGTTGACCTGAAGCTCAGAGTCACGAGGCCCATCAACATCCCCTCCAGACCCGGAAGCTCCGTCACGCTGGTGGCGGCTTTCTGGACTAGCTTCCTCCAGTCACCTCCGCGTGACTGTCAATAAAATGCACAAACACCGGGATGCCTGACCTGCAGGCAGCAAAGACACAAGATCCTAGAAGCCACCAGACACTCCACAAACGCCTTCTCTTTGAGCTTCCTGCAGGTTTGGGGCCAACAGGACTCAAAATGCAAAAGAAGAG
The DNA here is from genome assembly GCF_011762595.2 of Tursiops truncatus. Classification (NCBI taxonomy): domain Eukaryota; kingdom Metazoa; phylum Chordata; class Mammalia; order Artiodactyla; family Delphinidae; genus Tursiops; species Tursiops truncatus. Next base: position 38,831,288 of record NC_047048.1, on the reverse strand, counting down.
TGTTGTTTTCCTTCCTGCCCCAAATAGAACAAAATCTCAGAACTCCAGATGCGTGATGGGAATAGCTTAGGACCGGAAAACGATACCTGAGCTGTCCAGCTGTGCCGCCCATGAGCTGTGTGACCTTAGACAAGTTACTTTACCTCTCTGGACTGGCTACTGAGGCACTGGCTGCAGGCTCAGTAAGTCCCCTCCTGCTGCCCCTCCAGCCAACCATGCAGTGACCCTTCTTCCAGCTGCAGCCCGGCTGGAACTTGGCCTAAAGACTGACTGCACGTTTCAGAAGTGCCCCAGGTCATGACAAAGTGATGAGTCTGCCCTTGGGCATATCCAGGCTCTGATAGTCCAAAGGGCACGAACTGGTGAAGAAACAGAAGCTGCACTTCCGTGTGTGGACCAGCCAGCACTCTGAGGAGTTCTAAAAAAAGGAAACCACTCGACTAAGCCTAATGTTATTGAGTCACTGTGCTCACTGTTTTCTTAGAGATTAATATTCTCTGAGTAACAAACTTCACAGTCAAGCTCTGAACTTCCGTTAGCAGTGGCTTTATCTGCTTCTTCCTCGGGACAAAAGAGTAATGATTAAATGAACCCTAAGTCAGCTTTCCACACACACTTCTGCAATGTGTTAACACTTATAAAAGTGTAAATGTGTTGAAAGCAGAGAATACCTGTGGTTTTATTCCTCACCAATGTCAGCTGAGGTCTCAAAACTCTAATTTTGCAGCAGAATTACCCGGAGTGCTGGTTAGCAGGATTCTTGGGCCCCAACCTCAGGAATCCAAAAGCTCCCCTAGGCAGAGATATAAGTGACTGTTAGCATTTCCCAATTTCTGGAGTCAAGTGGACCGCTGGGAGCTGTTTACATCACATCACATCCCTGTGCTCGAAACCCTCCCCACGGCAGCAGCCCCACCCCGACATACCTGCACGGAGGAGTGGTGGTACTCATACAGGTGGGGCCACACGTCACAAGGTGAAGCCACAGAAAAGACCTTCTCCTTCTAGACTCCTGGCTCTACCTACAAAGCTGATTCTTGAAAAGGGCAGCCTTGGGCCTGCAGCGCTTCTCGGAGGCCTGTTAACGTACACTCACTAAAAGCACTGCTTTCCAGAAGAGAAAACAAATTCAGGATGAAAGAACGACAAGCAGCTTATCAGTAAACCACTTTTATCTAGAAAACCACTATTATCTAGAAAATAGTGCTGGTAAAGCCAGTGCTGGTAAAGCCAGCACTATTTTCTAGATAATTTTGAAAGAAGTACTTTGATCAAAGCGTATCCTTTTTTGGCTCCCAGATGAATCAGAGAGGAGACAAAATCCTGGCATTTGGATAAACATTTGGAATAAGAGAAAGACTCCCAACTTTTATACCAACTTTTTCATTCAATCAGAGGAGGAGGGGGCTGTGGCCTTAACGCTAATTGTCCGAAATACCCAAACCTCCACACCTAACCCCACACATGGAAGGCAAAATCCTTTATCCCCAATTCAGCCATGAATAATTACACGAGAGAGAAATTAAAAATGCTTCCTTTATTACATAAAGCCAGTACTGCTACTTCTAAATTCCACTGTTTATGCATCTCTGTGTTTTTCAGTGTTACGCCTGTGATGTGAAAGGCAGTCACTTCCAGGTGTCCTCAGCGTGGCTTCCCGTGGCTGTCGGCCGTCACACCCGCTCCCTGCTTCAGACAGTCGGCAAACTACTCTAGGAAATTAAGAAGCTTGCCCAGGCCCCAGAGTAAACATAATGTTCTTCCAAACCTTATTGTACCAGAAGCAACACAGTTCTGAAGGAGACACAATTAAAGACATCCCGGTATCCCAGTCTGTCAATACACCACCTCACCATTTTCATCAACGAAGTGGATTACACTGGAGCCCAAATTTGCATTATAATTCGCTGTTACAAGACAGTGCACATTCTCCAGATTTCCAAGATGCAAGGTCACTCTCAGAACAGCCTCCCAACTAGACCAGCGAGCAGCTGCAGGTGCAGGAGCTGCTTCCTGTGTGCCAGCCACGTGCATGAAGTAGTGCTGTGCAAGATCGGTGCTGGTTCTAAGCAGTCTCCGCCACACGTCTGGTAGAATCTTACGTAGTTAGTAAGTACATTAGTGCTGTTACATGTTGTGAGAATTATTTTCCATTACTCAGTTTAGCTCAACAGAGAAAAAAGAATTTGGGCCAAAATTATAACCAGATTATGACCAATTCTCTAAGCAAAAGAAACAAAGTAACTACTGAGGTTAATGAAGATGCAGTAGTTCTCTTCATGTGGCCTTGGACTGTTGTGTGAACTGCACTATTAAAAATCATGAGCTTAACAAAAATCTTTACAAGTCAACTAATCAAAACAGGCATTTGGCCAGTAAGAATTTAATTTCACACCAATACAACTTTAGAGTTTAGATTTATTTAGGGCCATTTGCACATGTGCATGGAATAGTTTACCCTAGCAAATGACAAGACAGCTCCCCTCAGCGAGTCCCTGGCCTAAACGCATCAGCTTTACTTACATAGCGAAAGGATAACATTAAACACGGAAGCTTTCAGTTTGTGGCACCAAGTGATGGTCTACACAGGGCATCCTTCAAAAGCTACAATTAAGGATCCACCTAGCTTTTCAGCAATACAAGCTCGATTGAGGTCTTCTGGCCCATTTGCTTGACATTCATGTTTTATGCCTAGGGAGGAAAAACAACAATTCTATTTAGAATTATGGCAGTAGCTTACGTATTTCTCTAAGATATCCAACTGTTTTAAAAGACCAGTTCAAACGTGGGTGGGAAAGCCGTGGCATATACAAACCACGGAATAGCACACAGTGACGAGCAATCTGTAACCACATGCATCATCACGAATGACTCTCACAGACTAATGCTGACAAAAAGAAGCCAGACTTAATAGCGTATGTTCTAGACGGTTCCACTCGTATAACACAAAATCAGCCAGAGCTACCTTATGCTGTTAGGAGCCAGGGGACTGGTGTCCCTGGGGGGAAGAAGTAGGGGCAGTGGTGTGAGGAGGGGCACCGGGAAGGCTTCGGGGCGCTGGTCATTAAACCAGGAAACAACCGTAATTCACGTACGCTTTTCTACAGATGCGCTGTATTTCAACAAGTTAAAAAGCAGGTCTAGGAAGTTTTTCTTGGTTTTTGAAATATACATAAACATATGAATTTGATGTTTTGATCGTACAGTTGATTTAGTCAACTGAATTGAGGAATAAGAGCACTTACAAATGGGATCACTTCTGCTCCAGAAAACAGGTCTCCAGTGGCACCGCACAATACATCAAGAAATCTGTCACAATTAAGACTATGTAAAATGTTTTACTGATCGCCTTCTCATCAAAATTACAACACCACACTGCACAAAAGGAGCTCAATTATGGAATCATATACAGTAGCTTCTCTGTAAACAGCTGCTCTCTTTTAAACAGCTGCATTTTCTGATTTTCCATAATTTTAAGACCATTTCTTAAGCTGCTGAAAGCACAGCAGGTCAGCTTTTAGACCACTCAGGACTGACTGGAGAAAGCCAGCGAAGGTTTCACCAGGAAAAAAGGCACCAGGGAGATGGTCTTTCACGTCAGCAGATCAAGTCCACGGAGCAGCTCCTTTACTGGAACGCACCGCAGAGCGAGGAGGAATCCACTCCGACGCCCTCTGGGGTGCCCTGTGCCAGTGCTGAAGCTAAGGGGTCACGTCAAAACACCAGTTCCCCGGCCAGTGCACACACTTCTAGGGGCAGCCCGACACCAAACCAAGCACATGAGGAGCCTGACAAGGACTGCACGATGCAGGAAAGGAAGCGAGAACTTTGTTTTCCCAAGTAAAACACGCTAGGGCAAACCCGATCTACTTCAAGAATATAAAAATCAGTCACAGTAAAACAAGCAAAATGAAAATGACCCTAGGCCAAGCCCTTGTGACTGCGGCTCTCCCAGCTGTCTGGAGCGGCCACAGCAGGAAGGTAGGGGGCCACCTCTTCTACTGCGCACCTCCCGTTCCCAGCTGGGAGAACCCGGCCCGTGGAGGTCACACAGCACTCAGACGACAAGCTTAGCCCTCAGCGGGCTAAGGGCACTTGCCCCATGCTCTGTCCATCATACCAACATCTCCTCCTGGCTGGAGACAGTAAGTGCGTCCAGGCCATCTCATCAGGGTCCCAATCACCCAGCGGCAAGTCAAATATAACTGGCCAGCCCAAGGACTGAGGCCACTCTCCTCTGGACACAGATGCGTCTATAACGTAAAATCATACCATTCCAAAGAAGAGCCAGCGACAAGAGCAGCCCTTCCCATTTATGAACATTTCCTTTGTGCAACTGTGTTCTGTCAACTACATTCAGAGGTAACAGCAAATTTATTACTTAGTATGACCAGTTAGTCCCCACCTGCTACGTGAGAAACTTGACAGCATCTCAAACTAGTTTCACACCAGACTGAACAGGAGTACACACACAGTGTCGAGGGAACAGAATATCGAACACAGGCCTTTCGGCCCAGGGTGGCCTGCACAAGGCAGAGACGCGCAGAAAGCTGGGTCAGCCTCCAGGGTTTTCCTCTAAACAAGCAGTGATGCCCTCCTCTGTGGCCAGGGCCCTCCAAAGAGAGTAAGGTGCTTCTTAGAACAGGCGGTCCCCGTGCCAGGGCTCATGACACCGCCGAGTACCGGAAGTCAGCTAGGCCTTACCTTGAAATTTCTTTTTGATTGCATCCTTGGAGCTTGCGTAGATCATTTTACTTTTCAGAGGTGCTAGTTCTGGAGCCCTGGATACAGAAGCGCCAAAGAAGAAAAACAGTGGTTTAGAGAAAGTTCAATTTACATCTTGTTAAACATCTGCAGCAGTGGGCAGGGAGGGTCCTCAGAATCTTCTGGGAGAGCTTCTCTAACTACACAATTTTTCCAATTCCGCTCCTTGGACCGTGGTGGCTGAGCGTATACAGAATAACTCAGGTTGACGAAGGTGGGAAAAAAGTTGAGGACCAATGATTAGAAATCAGTTAATGGCGCTAGAATAAAAGAAACAACGTTGGATAATTCACTGTATGACCCAACTGTTTTCTTGCAAATAATTGTTTTTCACTCGTATCAATAAAGGCTTGAGTTCAGGCTAATAACCACCATCTTTGTATGAGGTTTTTAATACTTTCTGGTGGAAAAGTTTCAAAATACAGAAAAGTACAGAGAATAATCTGTAAGTCAAGTATCTGCCACCCAGAATTAAGAGATGCTAGCAATTTTTGCTTCAGGTTGTTTTCTGGAAAAGAATGTATATAAAGTCCAAGTCCCCTTACTACCCCTGCCCACCCGGTCCCCTCATTCACATCTGTTCCAGCAGCAAGTTCTGACCTCAGGCACTCGTTGTCCATCTCAGTCTAACATAGTAAAACACGTCACAAGGATTTCTTTTTCTAAGCTTAATGGCAATTCAGCAATCATTATGTCTTAATTGTTAATATAACTATTATCTCATATTTACAAAACGTTTAGTGCCTCCCCCTCTTGAACGAATACTGGAAGCACAGCATACGCTTTACCATGTTCTTTACCTGCAACGTTGAAAGTAAGAGAAATACTAACAATGCACAGAAACATCTCATCTACTCAAACTGCACATCTACGAATGCATCATCTCTCACTATACACCAAACCTCAGGCCTGCCTGCACTCCACACCACCACGATTCCATTTAGCTGCCATATTTCCAGGACATTCCACAGTCATGAACACCGTGCCCCGGTGGGGCCCTCAGCTAGTCTGCCGCCCACACAGCGGGCTGAGTCTATTCCTGGGAACAAGGCGAAGGGCAGTTTCTCGGTCTCTCGGCGCATATTCCTCACAACTCTGAGGTCCAAGGAGGGAGGCAAAGCCACAACAAGGACCTCAGATGCACCAGCTACAAAAGTAAGTGGGTGCTTTTCTTATGCAAAATACGTCAGGGACAAAAAAAGCTTTAGCTGTTCTGATTTTACTCTAAACAGATCTTCAAAATACTTGAAGCAAGAGCCGTTCCCTGGGCCCTAAACAGAGCTTGTGATGGAAAACTCCTATAAGGTTTTATCTTTCTTTTAAAAAGTAATAAAGCAAAAATAAAACACTGCACTAACACTGAATCTTCTCTTCTTCATTCTACTTTTATTTTCCAAATGTTCTTTAATAAGGATGTATCATTTTCATAGTGGAAAAAAAAAAGGATAAAAATCCAGGATAAAAAATAGTGCAAATGAAGGAAATATTAACCAGTTTAAAAGCTTAAACCTTTACCTGCCATACCTGCCACTCAAGAGTAAAGCCCGGAAGAGCCAGGGCTTTAGCTGGTTTTTTCACAGCTATTTTCCCAGCCCTAACACAATGCCTGGCATGTAGCAGAAATAAAAGTTTAAAGGATGCACCTCCATTCAACATGCTCGGTTTTAAGTCTCACTACTATCTTTATGCACTTGTGTCTGTGGCTGCCAGGCTCCTTCCACAGTGGGCGCCCAATACGCGCATCTGACCTCACCAGGTGCAGCCAGGGCTGCAAGGGACTGAGCCGTGGCCTAGGGTTACATTCCCTGAGACCTGAACTCTTTTGACTTCCCAGCCCCATGGTCCCACGTTGTTGGTGGCACACAGCTGAGAGTTAAGCCCCTCCTTGCCTTGCTGGGCTCAGGCCAGAGTCCAGAGGACACTCACGCCCCCCAAATCAGAGGCCGTTACCACTTCCCCCTTCCCCTTGGAAGCCAGAGAAGATTCTCGCTGTGTAAGAATTCCATACCAAGGAATGTACTACATACAATACAATTAAATGAGGAATATAGGGTGACTTTTAAATCAAGCTTAATCTCAAATATGAACTTACTTGAAAAGACCAGAATAACTAATTTAGACAGCCTTTTAAGGCCATGTAAATCACTTTATAGCACAGTTTCACTATTTACAACAATGCTGTCCAATAAATAGAGCTTTCTGCAGCAAAGGAAATGTTCTGTATCGGTGCTGTGCTACCTAAAAAGGTGGCCACTAGTCACATGTGGCTACTGAGCATTTGAAATGTGGTGATTCAACTGAGAAACTGAACTTCAGACTTTAATTTCAACAGCCCCAAGAGGCTAGTAGCTACCCTACTGGACAATGTGAATGCAGAGCAAATCCCAGCTGGAGGCCACGCCAGCACCAGCTTCAAAGGCCACAGAGGCACAAGTGAAGCGGGAGGCTGGTTCCTGGCAGGGCGTGTTGGAGAAGAATCTGGTGAGGTGCTAAGCTGACAATAAGAGATTAACTCTGAGATTTACAAAGGTTCAATATTTCTAACAATGCTTACCACAAAAAAAACATCAACTCCTCTTTTCTGGATTCCTTTGTTTCGAAGCTTGCATCATACAAAGCATAGCGACAATCTTTTTCAGGAAGCATTCCCACAAAATGCTTGAAAGGATCCGTTATGGTTACACCGATATCTCCAACCAAGATCTCTTTGCCTTCTTCTACAATGATGCACTTTTTGTCTGCGCTGAGACAAAAAATGACAGCTTTCTTTCTTTTCTTGATTTCTTCTGGTGTGGAGCACTTCCGAACTTTCATGTCATAAAAAATGCGACATACTTCATCAGCAACTTGCACTCCTGAGGCCTAGAATGAGAGGGGAAAAAAATCACAAGGAGGCTTACAGTTTTTATCATGCCAAATACAAAACACTACGTAACTTTTGGTTCATAGACTGGCATACACTTAAATTTTTTTAGGTATATTTACCATCTAATAGGAAGACTAGAAAATTTGAGCTGCAAACACTAATTTCAGTCATTAAACTTTTAAAAAGATTACATATCTAAGCCATTCATCACTATTATGCGGGAGTAAGGGAAGATTCAGCTACAGCAGCTCCTCCAACCCTGAAACCTAGCAAACAGTGCTTCCTGGGGTGCTGAATTAGTTTCTTCTTATACAGGTTGCTCAGAGCCCTGACTGGGGCAGTCATCTCCCCAGTTTGGGTGTTAATAATACCCGAAATTCTTTTCATAACGAATAATAGATGGTCAGAGTGGCTGGGTTGAGAAAATTCCACTACTACAGCACATACTTCACTAATAAAAGAATTGAAAGATCTTTGTTCTACTAACATGTCAAAATTATATGATTAATCCAGTAACATATCAGTCACATACCTGTAAAATTTCATTTATAAAATCTCCAAGTTTTAAATTAAAATTAGAATAAATGAGACTGCTAGGAGACTAGATCTTAATCGTTCCCACCACAAGAAAAGAAATGATAATTATGTGATGTGATAGAAGTGTTAGCTAACCTACGGTGGTAATCATATTGCAATATATAAATGAATCAAAAATCAACACCTTGTAAACCCTAAGCTTACATAATGTTATATGTCGATTATATCTTGATTAAAAATAAATAAATATTTACTGCTATAACAAAGAGGATAGCTTAATTTAGGATTATACTGACTACAGAAAATAACCTTTTACCATGTTATACTTGCTATTCCAAAATGAAGAAGTGGTTACATAAGATCTTGATAACCAAAGATCTAAAATCACTTTTTGATCTTTTCAACTTCTTTAAGGAATGTGCCATTTCCATTAACTTTATAATTTTTTATGCTTCATTAACTACTTTGGTTTGCATGTTAGCTTTTCTAAAGCAAGAATTATAAACTTAATAGAATTTAAATACTAAACAATGCCAAAATGTTAATGATACCCAAAATTAACATCACACCATTTGATTAAATATAAATGCGTGTGAGATGAAAACATAACCTGCACACTAGGAAAAAATATTTGCAAATCGTATATCCAATAAGAAACTTGCAAAGAAACCTTATAACAACAATAAAAAAGACAACCCAATTTAAAAATGGGCAAGCAATTTGAATAGACATTTATCCAAAGAAGATTTTTAAAAAACGGTCAAGAAGCACTTGGAAAAAAACGCTCAGCACCATTAGTCATTAGGTAAGTGCACATCAACACCACAATGAAAAACTACTTCACACCCACCGGGATGGCTGTGGACAGAAACTAATGTTGGTGAGGCTGTTGAGAAACTAGGGCCCTTAAATGTTGCTGAAAGAACTACAACAATGGTGCAGCCGCTTCAGGAAACCATCTTGCAGCTCCTCAAAACATTAAACATCTTGCAGCTCCTCAAAACATTCCAATGCTGACTTCCAATGCATGTGTTAACACACAGCAACACCACTCCTCAGCGTAGACACAGGAGAAATGAAAACATATGTCCATACAAAAACCTGTGCGTGAAAGTTCATAGCAGCATTATTTCTAACCGCCAAAAAGTAGAAAGAATCCAATGTTTATCAGCTGATGAATAAACAAAATGTGGCATATCCATACAATGGAATATTATTCATCCATAACAGAATGAGGTGCTGATACCCGCTACACGACACATGAACCTTGAAAAGCACCATGCTAAGTAAAGGCCCAGACATACGAGGCCACATTGCTCACAAGTCTATTCCCTGAAATGTTGAAAACAGTCAAATCCATGGACAGGAAGCAGATTAGTGGTTTCCAGTGGCAAAGGGGAGAGGGAATGCAGAGTGACTACTAGTGGGACGGGCATCTTTTTGGAGTGATGGAATGTTCTGGAATTTGACAGTGGTGATGGATGCTCAACTCTGGAAACATACTGAAAATCAGCGAACTGTACTTTATGATATGTGAATTATATCTCAATAAAGTTGTTACTTAAAAAGGCATGTAAGGGGCTTCCCTTGTGGCGCAGTGGTTGGGAGTCCGCCTGCCGATGCAGGGGATACGGGTTCGTGCCCCGGTCCGGGAAGATCCCACATGCCGCAGAGCGGCTAGGCCCGTGAGCCATGGCCGCTGAGCCTGCACGTCCAGAGCCTGTGCTCCGCAACGGGAGAGGCCACAACAGTGAGAGGCCCGCGTACCGCAAAAAAAAAAAAAAAAAGAA